>NC_059158.1:141436465-141752715 GCF_019923935.1 Bubalus bubalis
GGGCCTCAGTTTTCCCATCTGTGAAATACACTGTAACCAGTGTACCCATTACCCATTTGTGAACCTCCTTTGTGCTGGGTCCTACTCTTTGCCACCACGACTGAGCAACTTCACTTTCACTTTGTACTAGGTAGTTTCCAAATAGCTTTAAAGTTCTTCAAAGCCCAAATGTTGTGAGTGGTGTATAATGGGCAATAAGAACAAGAAAGGACACGTTAGTGTACTGGGTCCAACCCTGCCATCATGCATGAGAAACCAGAAGCCCAAGGTTTCAGGACCTGCCTCAGCCAACCCAGCCTGGGAGCTAGATGAAGAACCTACATCTCTGGCTCCCAACTGCACTCTCTCTTTCCACCAGTGCATCACATCTGTCCCTTTGGGCATTTTCTCCAATTTGATAACTTCATCCTAATCAAGGTCATTTTCTCTAATAGAAGGAAAACGGCAGATTCCTTTAGATGGCCGTTTCCTCGAGAAGTCACCTGAAGCCAACCTCAAGTCAGAAGAGACTGTGTTATCTGTGTATATTCCGCACTCTACTCAGGTAAGGGCTCCCCAACCCGCCGCCCACCCCAGGGAAGCCCAGCTTCACCCTGAGCAGTGGGCCACATATGGGCTTCCGAGAGAGAGGTGTCCTCTCCTTTCCAACCAGCTGCTGCAGGGTGCCTTTGGGGCTGCTCACAGGAGGGGTGCATTCCCAGGTGACCATCGGATTTGCTTTCTTATCAGAGCCACGGTATGAACTCAGGGGCCCTGGGTGCTTTGCCTTCTGTTAGTTCTTTCCTCCATAAAAGATAAAGTAAAAAATATATATGACTGTGTCAGTATAAAGATAAATATGATCCAGGCTGCCTTCAGTGTTATATATTCATTATCATTATATTCATTTTTCCTTTTGATTTTAAAAGAAATGAAAACATTTCCATGAGCCTTATCTCTCTGCCTGCAGGGAACATTAGCCCTGTAAAAAAGAGAGCCCTTTGTGTGAAGAGCTGAACTGGGGGTTTCAGACAAAGATGCAACTTAGCCAAGATTGAGTAATAGTCTATTGACTACAGCAAGTTTCTGGTAAACTGAAAGTTCATTACCATAAATTTACTACCAAGTCAACCAGATATTTATTAACCAGATATTTTAAGTACAATTTTCTATTTATTAACTATCTACTACTTTACATGCCTGGCACAGTGCTAAACTCCGAAGACTACAAGACACAGCGTTCAGTCTTTAAAGGTCTCTACATCTATGAGGAAGGGCTTGAAATAGGAAAAAACTAATCTCAGACAGGAAATGAGCGGACAAAGAATTGAGGTAGTTCCGGTGATGGGGAGAACCCTGCCCTGGTGTTGTTAACCATGAAGGAAGGCAGTTGAGATCAGCATAGATCAGTGTAGAGAAGGGGGTGGTCTTTCCAGGATTTTTATTTAATTTAAAATCTTTTTTTTAGTTTTGTACTGGGGTATAACTAATTAACAATGTTGTGATAGTTTCAGGTGAATAGTAAAGAACTTAGCCATACGCAAACATATATCCATTCTCCCCCAAACTCCCCTCCCATCCAGGCTGCCAGATAATCGTTCAACTTTTTTTTATTCTATGAAACAAATAGTCAAAGAGTTAATAGTCTCACGGGGATGGGGGCTGGGGGGCATGGCAGGCTGAAGGCCAGATGGCTGGGCAGGTTGTGTGGAGCAACCTGAGAGATGAGTCTGGAAGGGAGGTTGGGGCTCCATCACCAAGCATATCTATTGCTCTATTAAGGAGTCTGTATGGGTCCTAGCAAACAGCCACCTCTGAAGGCTTTAAAGAAGATCCAATCTTAATGAAAGGCGCTTTTGAGAAACATTGATCACTAGAAAGATAGAAGATAAGTTGATTGGAGGATAGCCTAAAAGTCAAATGGCCAGTTAGGAGGCTAATGCAATAGTTCAGGCAAGGGAAGGTGATGAGGCATGAGAGGCAAGTCCCACCAGTCAGTGCGGTACAGCAGGAACAACCAGTGTCTCTCAAACACTTCTTTATCACCTTGCTTTCTAGATCAAAAATGTGTGCTCCTTGTCAGGGTCCATGATGGTAGGGTCTAATCTCTCCCCTGCCCCCTACCAAGATGCTGGCCACACAAAGAGGCTTTCACACTTTGTGGCTCCAGTGTTTCAAACTAGTAATGAAACTCAACCTAGAATGACAGATTTAAACTTGGCAAGCACTTTGGAGACCGTTTGTCCTGTGGGTTCCAAGGTTTTTTCCTACAGTAGAATTCTTTATTCAGATGAGACTTACATAGAACACCAAACTAAAACTGCTACAAGTGGAAGTGAGGAAGTTCACCGTGAGAGGCACCCCACCTCCTCATCCTCCACTCAGCCCTCTCAGCAGTCACCAAGGTGCCATCTGATCAAATTGAACCTTGTCATTTTAAAGAGAAGTAAAACTGGAACAGTTTAAGTCCCCTGCCCAAGCCCACACGTGGATTCACAGTGGAGGGTAGATGAACATAGACCCCACAGCCTGCACTGCCACTTCCTGTGTGACCTTGTGCAGGCGACCCAGCCTCTCAGTTTCCTCATCAGGAAAGTGGACAAGAGCAGAGTTGTTGTGAGGATTAAATATTAACACATAATATAATATAGAATAATTAATACGTAATGTAATACATAACAATAGATACAAAGCACACGGGCAGTATATACACCACAGTCAGTTCCATACTCCATAACCACGCCTGAGTGAGAACTTATATCATTCACAAGACCTTTTTCAGGATCAATACCAAACGTCATTGTTGCTGTACATCAGACAGTGAAGCTAAGCACTACGCATTGCTTTTCTGTTTCTAGTGGCACTTTGTGTCAGGACTCCGGATAGCCCAGCGTCAGGAGAACGCCTTTGCCATTGTCAATGCTGGGATGAGTGTGAAGTTCGAGGATGGCACAGACACCATCAAGGAACTTCAGATGTTCTATGGAAGCGTTGGCCCCACTGTTGTCTCTGCAAGCAAAACCTGCCAGCAGCTCATTGGGAGGTATGTCATAACACATCCGAAGCATGCAACCCAGGCCTTGCCATTTTAATATTTCAATGAAAATAGCGCTTGGAAAATTTTTTCTGATCATAATATACATATATATATATATATATATATACACATGCATATAATGTGTTGAAAATTTAATCACTGCAAAAAAGTACAAAGAAAATAAAAATCACCCAAAAACCAACCACCTTCAAGATACAATGATTCTTTTGTTGTAGTTTCTATAATAATAATTCACAAATTAATCTAAGATAATCTAAGTAATAGTATCTCCAAAATTCCACTATGAATTTACCTGAAAAATAAGTAAATGTTTCTAATACTGTGTCCTAAAACAACTGAAAATGTCCTTAAAGAGCTTAAAGAAGATGAAATAGTCCAAAAGGTGAATTGGCCTTCCTCCTGTCATTTGCATTATTTCTAGCATTTGGGCAGCAAGTTTTTGAAGTTCTTCTAACCAGTAATTTTATAGTAATTTTCATCCACCCATCAGGTTTTTTGTCAACAACTAGAACTTAATGCAAGTTTTTTCTGATACTGAAATAACTAAAATAAGTGTTCGCAAAGCACTTATATAGTAACTTTCAGCCATGAAAAATGTTGCAAGTATCATCAATAATTCAGTCATTTACTAGTATTTAGTCAGGAAGATCCCCTAGAAGAGGAAATGGCAACCCACTCCAATATTCTTGCCTGGAAAATTCCATGGACAGAGGAGCTTGTGGGCTACAGTCCATGGCATCACAGAGTCAAACACAACTGAGCAACTGAGCATGCATGCACTTGTGCAGGTGTGGGGTCATTGTTGGAGACACAGCCACGAACAAAACGAAGTCCCAGATCCTGGGAAGCTTGATTTGAGTACTTTTTTCATCCAAGCTATTTGAGGTAAATCAACATTCCCAGGCCATGACGTTAAAAATAATAAAAACAATCTGATTAAAAAATAGGCAGAGGATTTGAATGGACATTTTTCCAAAGAAGACATACAGATGGCCAACAAGCGTATGAAAAGATACTCAACATCACTAATCACAATGCAAGTCAAAACCACCATGAGCTATCATCTCACATGTTAGAATGAGTATTCTATGAAAGACAAGAAATAACATGAATGGAGAATAGGAAACCCTTATGCACTGTTGGTGGGAATACAAATTGGTGCAGCCACTGTAGAAAACAGTATAGAGGTTCCTCAAAAAATTAAAAATATGACTACCATATGATCCTACAAAGAAGATGGAAACATCTACTCAAAAGACATAAGCAATTCCATGTGGCTTGCAGCATTATTTACAATAGCCGAGATAACGGCAGCAACCTAAGTGGTCATTGATGATCAATGTATAAAGGATATATATATATATAATGGAATATTATTTCATTATAATAAAAGAAGGAAACCTTGACATCTGTAGCAACATAGATGGACTTTGAGGGCATTATGCTAAGTATGATGCAGAGAAAAACAAATACTGTACGATCTTATATGTGAAATCTAAAACAAAGCAAAAACTGAGCTTGTAGATACAGAGAACAGTTCGGTGGCTGCATAGATGTGGTGGGGTGGAGGATGGAGTGCAAAATGGACGGAGGGGGTTAAAAAAGTACACATTTCTAGTTATAAAATAAATGTCATTGGGATGTAATGTACAGCATGGTGACTATACATAATAATACTATATTGTATATTTGAAAATTGCTAAAAACAAAACTAGATCTTAAACGTTCTTGTCCTAAGAAAAAAAATTTGTAACAACATATGGTGACGAATATTAACTAGACTTATTGTGGTGATAATTTCACAATATATACAAATATCAAATCATTACATTGTACCCCTGAAACTCACATAATGTCATGTCAATTACACCTCAATTAAAAATTAAAATTTTTTCAATAATATTTTTGAAAGGAGGACTTTGTAAGAAAATTTGGGAGCCACTGCCCCAGATTCTAAAGAAAGCTAGTTAGGGATTTGAGAGTCTTTTGTATAGACTTCAAAGACGGATACATACTGCTCTCCATCTTTTTGTACTCTGCTGGATTAGTGTTTGTCTCTGCCTCTTCTGTGAAATGTTCACTCTTTCCTGCTAGGAAATGGAACGATCAGATGCTGAGTGATGCTTGCCGATTGGTTCTGGATGAAATTTACATCCCTCCAGATGCTGAAGGTGGCATGGTAGAGTATAGGCGAACCCTCATCATCAGCTTACTCTTCAAATTCTACCTCAAAGTGAGGCGAGGGCTGAATAAAATGGTAAGGACTACTTCTCTGGGTCTCTGGCCCCCCCTGGCCTTCTGAACATGAGCCTGCACATGAAGGGCCTCCATGGCCTGGTTTTAATAATACACAGAGCGTGTCGAGGGTGGGGCCTTCGGGTGGCGCTTCCCCGCCTCCAACAGCTTCCTCCTCGCCCTTTTTGTTTCTCTCCTTCCCTCACCCTCCTTCACTCCTGAGCTGAGAAGGGGATGGATGACCTTGTTATTCCATTTGCTTTATAATTTGTATGACAGATGCTAATATGCAGTGTCAAGTTGATTTATAGTAGTGAAGAGCCTTCAGTGAGCAAACTATAATATTTTCCTTAAAATAAGACCTATTTTAATATTTTAAAAACATGAATAAGACAAAAAGGAAGAGAAAATCATCTATAATCCCATAGCCTGTACATAACCATTATTAGTATTTTATTATGTACTTCTTCAAACAACAGTGCTAGCCCAGGGAATTCAAAGCTCAGGGCTCTCTCCCAGCAGAACTGGTATCTCATGTCTGGAAGAATAAATAGAATAGCCTATTTCTGACACGTGTTTTTCCAAGTTAGTCACTCAGATTATAAAATTAAATGTGAAAAAAATCTTTTCAGGACCCCCACAAGTTTCCTGATATCCCAGAAAAGTTCGTGAGTGCGCTAGAAGATTTCCCTATAGAAACACCCCAAGGCATTCAGATGTTCCAGGTTGGTGGCTGGGGTGTTTTGCTTTTTAATCTGTCTGTGCATGTAAGTGTATGCCATTATGCATATATCTTCCTTCTTTTCAAGAACCTATTTTTTATTTTTATTACTTGTACAGACAAAGTCTGCTAAAGCCTGTTGATGTTACCCATTGTCACCCACACATGGCTTTCTTGGTTTAGCTTCTATGCTTTTACTAAAGGCTACACAAAGAATTAGATTTTGTATCTCTTTTCCCTACTATTTTCAGTTTTGCTGCATAAAATTTCCTCCCTTTCTTGGCCAGTGTCTGTCCTTTCTTTAAACTCTGACTTAGCATTTACTGCTTCTATAGAGACTTCCCAGCTTTCTTATAATTGAAAGTTTCTCAGTCCTGTCTGACTCTTTGTGACTCCATGGACTATACAGTCCATGGAATTCTCCAGGCCAGAATACTGGAGTGGGTAGCCTTTCCCTTCTCCAGAGGATCTTCCCAACCCAGGGATCGAACCCAGGTCTCCTGCATTGCAGGTGGATTCTTTATCAGCTGAGCCACACGGGAAGCCCAAGAATACTGGAGTGGGTAGCCTATCCCTTTTCCAGAGGATCTTCCCATCCCAGGAATCAAACCAGGGTCTCCTGCACTGCAGGCAAATTCTTTACCAACTGAGTTATGAAGGAAGCCCCTGCTTTCTTATAATCATCCTAAATCTCCCAGAAATTTGTGTATATTTCTTGCACCAAATTAGTTGATGTCAACTGTTCTTTATTGCTATACAAAGTTGATCACATTATGTTAATGTGTTACTATGTATTCTGATACTTCAACAAGGTTGTAGAGTCTTTGAGGGCAAATAAAAAAAGTCTTCCTTTTTGGGGTGAGGGGGTGGTTGTAATCAGAATTTATCCTTTATCGTATGGATCTTTATTAATGTTGACTCACAGATATGGATACCCAATTGCTTATAGTTTTTTTTGACTCTGGGGTAAGCCAAGCTATATCAGACCCAGGTTTCAGTGCTTGAGGATGCCTGGCAATAAAATAACTTGCTTTGTTCATGAACAGTGCGTGGATCCCCACCAACCCCCACAAGATCCAGTTGGCCACCCAGTCATGCACCAGTCTGCCATTAAACACACCACAGGGGAAGCTGTGTTTGTTGATGACATGCCCCCCATCTCCCAAGAACTCTTCCTGGCTGTAGTCACCAGCACCAGAGCTCATGCAAAGATAATGTAAGAAAACAAAACATCCCTATAAGTTACTGGAATGCATTCACAATTTCATATTAGAATTGAAAATTTATTATATATTTGAGTCGAATAAGAATAATTTCCTCTTTTGGATGGGAATCGGTCATTTTTTAAATATAGTTAAGAAAAAAAAAATCTATGACCAAAAGTAAGAACACCTACTAACTGCTGGCACTTTCCACATGGAATACTGCCCATGACTTGTTATGTGGTCACCAATTTTTCCTGGTGTTTGAGGAATCACTTGTATTACCCTGAGCTTACCTCTGTAACTTCAGTGTGTGCTTTCAAAATTTCCTTCCTAGACTAATTGATACTTCAGCAGCCCTGGCCCTTCCTGGTGTTGTTGATGTGATAACAGCAGAGGATGTTCCAGGAGATAATAGCTATCAGGGAGAGATTTTCTACGCACAAAATGAGGTGTGTGATTTGTGCGCCGCTTATCATTCAAATGCTTTGCTGGAAATGCCAAAATGATTATTGGTCATGGGCCCATGTTCACATCACAAAGACCTGCAGGAAACCAGTGACTCCCCCTCAAATTCTCTCTTGAATGGTGGACCCTTTTGAGATTCTGTTAAAAGCCATAAGCCTTCTCAGGGAAGGCTTCTAAAAAACCATCAAGTGGTAGAAACAATACAGAGCATAGGACATTAAAGGAACCAACATTATTTCAGGACAACCGGATTACTGGCTGTGATTTGGGAGTGGGAAGGAATGTGGCTGAAGACAGTCACAGGCCAGGTCCTTAAATTCTTCCTCCAACCTATGTATCCCCTGAACCCCACTCAAGTTACTGTTTTAGATTTATTCTCATAGGTTGAAAATAATACAACATGTGGCTTTTTGCCAGGTAATTTGCGTGGGTCAGATCGTCTGCACTGTGGCTGCTGATACCTATGCTCATGCAAAAGAAGCTGCTAAAAAAGTGAGGATTGTTTATGAAGACCTAGAGCCCAGGATTATAACAATAGAGGTACGCAGGCCATTCCATGTCTTCTAGAATGACTAGGGTGGTATAATTTTGACAGAATTCAACCCATGGGGTCACAAAACAATATAGGGCTCACCTATACTGGGTTTAGAGCTGTCCATAGTTTTAGAGAGAAGGCTCCAGCAATCTGCACCTTGAAACATAATACTGAGAATTTTCCTGCCTGGAGCTCCCTCCCTTCTTGTGTCCATTTCTCCTCCCTTGATCTCTTGCTAAGGCATGGCCACAGAATACAGATAAGGGATACCAGGGGGATGTTCTACGACCTCACATACAAAACTAGTCAGTGGGGAAATCCAGAGCATGTGAAACTCAAAACAGTTGTAACATTTACTATATTACAGCTTGGGTCCTCTGTCTCCCTGCCCACTTCCTGCTTAAACACAAGCCCTGGAGATAGTACTCTGACTGACAGTCTGACTCTATTGTCTGCTGCTGCTAAGTCGCTTCAGTTGTGTCCGACTCTGTGCAACCCCAGAGACGGCAGCCCACCAGGATCCCCCATCCCTGGGATTCTCCAGGCAAGAAACTGGAGTGGGTTGCCATTTCCTTCTCCAATGCATGAAAGTGAAAAGTGAAAGGGAAGTCGCTCAGTCGTGTCCAACTCTTAGCAACCCCATGGACTGCGGCCCACCAGGCTCCTCTGTCCGTGGGATTTTCCAGGCAAGAGTACTTGAGTGGGGTGCCATTGCCTTCTCCGGACTCTATTGTCTAGTGGGACCTTAATAGCAATGAAAGCATTGACAAGTTGTTTCAACTCCTCATATCTCAGTTTCCTCGACTGTAAGATGGGAACCATGGAAGTACCTACACCAAAAGGTCACTGTGAGGTTTAAATGGAAGAATTCAAATGCCTGGAACAGCACTTGGGACATGGGACCCATTCAATAAATGTTAGCTGTCATTTTGCTTTAGCTGTTTTTGTTAATAAGGACAAGAACATATTCTCAGTGCTTTATAACCCCAGTGCCTAGTGAAGCACTAAACCCATAGTAGATGCTCAATAAACATGTGTGATGGAAGGATAGATGAGTCCATAAGCAATGTGAATCCCAGCCAATGGGAAGCAGTCTCCATCATTTTCTGTGATTCTCCTCTGTTCTTCCCAATGGTTACTAAGGTCAAGTATTTCCCAATTATCCTCTGAATGCCTCTTAATTCTGTCCCTTTCTTTCTATTCTCATTTTGTCTCCCATCTCATGGTTCGGCCAGATTCTCATCACCTGTTGTCAGATTAATTATCATAACTGCTTTAAAAGGAGTTTTGTACTCTGTTTCAACCTATCTGTCCATCACATTAACTTTCTAAGCCTCAAAGTTCATCAGATCACTTCTTCCACACAGCAACATCCCCTTAGATGAGGTTCTTAGTATGGAACTCAGGATCTTGTGGTGGGGGTGGGGGGCTCTTCTGGTCTGCATTGCTGTGCACAAGCTTTCTCTAGTTGTGGCGAACAGGGGCTACTCTTGTTGCAGAGCACGGGCTCTAGGGCATGCAGGCTTCAGTAGCTGCAGTGCATGGGCTCAGTCATGGCAGCATGTGGGCTCAGTAGCTGTGGTGCGTGGGCTCAGTTGCCCTGTGGCTTGTGGAGTCTGCCCAGATCAGGGATTGAATCCATGTCCCCTGCCTTGGCAGGCAGTCTCCCAACCACTGGACCACCAGGTAAGTCCTCAGGATCTTTCTTAATCCAACCTCAAGGCACCTTTCTAGTCCAACCTACTGTTTCTTGATAGAAAATCTCCACCCTTCCAGTTGGCTTGTTCTCATTTTGGCCCCTCAACTTGGTTTCAACCTCACACTATTGCTTTATGAGGCGCTTTTGACTGTAAATAATTCTCCCTCTCTTCTCTAGCTGTCCTAATCCCATTCAATTCAGCACCTAACTTTCATCACCTACACAACGTCACCCTTGAGCGTTCCTGGCCCCACCAACCTCCTCCTCTTGTCCTCTCTTTACTCTGTTATTTGCCCCCCTCACCACAAAGTTGGCACCTTAACACCAAACTGCCTCAGGCCCTCACTGTAGGACCGCGTTGTATATATCTATCCTTGTCTCCCCCTCAGCTCTTCCTCAGAGCCCTGAACAAAACTAAGGCAATACCAATGCCTGTAATCCATTTCAACACAACATCTGTTGTCTCTCCTTACTACTTGGATTGTCTTTGTGTGTGAAGATCTGATTGAGCAGGAGCTTGGGGTTTTGATGGTGGGTGAATGGCTTATTAGAATGCTTTTTAAAAAACAACACCTTTTTCTTGTTTGTTTTGGTCTGCAGCAAGCCCTAGAGCACAATTCATTTCTTTCTGCTGAGAAAAAAATTGAGCAAGGAGATGTAGAGCAAGCCTTTAAATATGTTGACCAAATCATTGAAGGTAAGTGACCTTGAGCCAAAAAGGTAAAGCCTTTGCAGTTGAAGACTTAATTGAGTCATCTGGCTTGAGAAATACTAGAGCTCTCAGGCAGAGTTTCTCAACCCTAGTGTGATTTTTGAATCACAATTTTAAATGCACAAATAATAAACTTACTAAGCTCGATGAAATTTTACATATGTATAAGTCTATGGATGGGATGGTTAGATAACATTATCAACTCAGTGGACATGAATCTGAGCAAACTCCGGGAGATAGTGAAGGACAGGGAAGCCTGGCATGCTACAGTCCATGGGGTCGCAAAGAACTGGACACAACTTAGTGACCAAATAAGAACAACAATAGGCCTATGTAAATACTACCCACACCAAGATATAGAATATTTCCAGCACCCTGAAAGCTTCCTTGTGCCCCTTCTCAGTTAGTAAACCTCCCAAAGATTTTTAATTTTACTTATTTGGCTGTGCTGAGTCTTTGTTGCTATGCAAGGGCTTTCTCTAGTTGGAGTGTGCAGGCTTCTCTTATTGAAGAGCATGGGTTCTAGGGCTCTCAGCCCTCAGTAGTTGTGGCATATGGGCTTAGTTGCCCCTCAGCACATGGAATCTTCCCAAACCAGGGATCAAACCAGTGCTGCCTGAATTGGCAGGTAGATTCTTAACCACTGGACCACCAAGAAAGTCCCCAAAGATTTTATTCTAACCTTTACCACTGTAGATTAGTTTTACCTCTTTTGACCTTCATAATATTTTGTGCCTACTTTTTTTATTCAATATTGTGTATGGAGGGCTCATCCATGTTGTTGCATAGATCCATAATTCTTTTTCATTATTCAGGAGTATTTCATGGTATAAATATTTATATATCCATTATATCTGTAATTATACCCATAATTTATTTATCTATTCTACCATTGATATGCATTTGAGTTTTTTCAACTTGGGGCTTTTATGAATAGTTCCTGTAAACACTGTTATTATACATGTCTTGTGGTGAGCATAAGCACTCATTTTCAATAGAATATACTCAGCAGTAAAAATGCCAAATAATAGTGTTTTAATATGTTTTAGTTAGTGCCAAACATTAAAAAATATTTTTCCTATTTTATTCCTAATAACAATTGTAAAATTCCATTGTTTGTTTATTATCATCAGTCTTTTTAGTTTAGTTCTTGTACACCCTTCTTAATATTTCTTTCTAGTACTTGATACTTTATAATGTTATTGTAATGCTATTGTAAGTTATATTTTTATTTAATTTTCTACTTATTTATGTCTAGTATATAAAGACAGTTGGTTTTTGTATATTGATCTTATAGCCAGGAGTTTCACTAAATTCCCTCACTATTTTAATAGTCCTACAGAGTCTCTTGAATTTTCTGTGTATAAAGTTGTTTCTTAACAGTTTTATTTATCTTTCCTGATCTTGATACTATATTGTTTGCTTGCTTGCTTGTTTTGAATTGCTGCACTGGGTAAGACTTAGTACAGTTTTTTAAAATACAAATATTCAGATCCCACCTTAGACTTGTGAAATCAGAACCTTGGAGTATAAGGTCAGAGAGCATCAGTATTTTATAAAAGATCTCCATGTGGGTGAGTCTAATTTGTAGCCAGAGTTGAAAGCTGCAGTTGTCTTTACTAAGAGAATTGCTACAAGTCTTAAGTAAGAGAAAATAGTGATTTTTACAGTAATTTTTACCTACTTCTAAATAAGTGGAATGGCAAGTGCTATATTTTTTACTGAAATGCCTTCAGAATACTTGTTTCCCAGCATCATTCTGTTTAAGCAGAAAATGTAGACTAATTCCCAATCATAAAAACAATTTACTACCTCAGAAGAAGAATTAAATACAAGCAGGAAAGCTAAGAAAGATGCTCAGAGATTTG
Source organism: Bubalus bubalis (assembly GCF_019923935.1). Lineage (NCBI taxonomy): Eukaryota > Metazoa > Chordata > Mammalia > Artiodactyla > Bovidae > Bubalus > Bubalus bubalis. The sequence goes on from NC_059158.1 coordinate 141,448,943, forward strand.
ACAGCATCCACTCTTGTGTCAAACATTCATTACTCCATAATATATTTTATAGAAGAAACTAAATGAGATTTTACAAAGACTATAAATTTAGGCTAATGCTAAATATATGCTAGGTAGCTATTTGTCATGGTTATTTAGTTATGATAATAATATCAGTTAATATTTATCAGATACTCATTGTGCCAGGTACCATGCCAAGCATTTTACATGTTTTATGTTATTTAATCCTGACAACAACCCTAAGAAATGAGTAATATTATTATTAAGTCTAGTTTAAGTTCCTAAGTATTACTGCTTACTATTTAATATGTAAGTAGAACACTGCTAAGAAAGAACATATCAGTAGTTGCATTTTACAGATGATGAAACTGAGGCTTTGAAAAGTTAAGTAACTGGTTGAGATCTCATAACCAGTTAGCAGTAGAACCAGGACTGGAGCCCAGAATTGGCTGAGCCCTAGGCCCTTGCTGTTAACCATAGTAGTATATTTTCTTTAAATTTCTGTTCTCACTGAGGATAACAGAATGACAAGATGCTAGGTAGCTATTTGTCATTCAGGATTCTGGCCATAGTGGGAGTTCAAGTGGGAAGTTTGAAAGACAAAGGGAATTTAAAATTTGAGCAGAAATGATGAAAAATTGGAGAAGACTCTTGAGAGTCTCTTGGATCCAAGGAGATCAAACCAGTCAATCCTAAAGGAAGTCAACCCTGAATATTCATTGGAAGGACTGATGCTGAAGGTGAAGCTCCCATACTTTGGCCACCTGATGATAAGAGCCAACTCATTAGAAAAGACCCTGATGCTGGGAAAGATTGAGGGCAAGAGGAGAAGGGGATGCCAGAGGATGAGATGGTTGGATGACTTCACTGACTCAATGGACATGAATTTGAACAAACTCCAGGAGATAGTGAAGGAGGGAAGCCTGGCCTGCTCCAGTCCATGGGGTCATAAAGAGTCGGATACGACTAAGCAACTGAAAAACAACACAACTAGGAGTTATTGAGAATATAATGTAATAGTTTAGAGCATGGATCCTGGGCTCAGGCTGCCTGGGTTTGGATCCCAGCTCTGCTCTTTACTGGCTGTGTGACCTTGGGAAGCTTACTAAACCTATCTGTGTCTCAAATTCCTAATAATACCTGCCTCATAGGATTGGTACAGAGATTGCATAAATTTATTATCTATAAAGTTCTAGGCCTCAGAATAATATCTATCATATGTAAAAACTATTTAATTATTAAATAAATTTGAATTTAGATTAAAATCAGTATATACATGCTGAAAGCAAACTTTTTTTGTAGGGGGAAGGGTGCCTTTTTACATGACTCACATTCTATCATCCCAAGAAGTAATTCAAGAAATCCTTTGTTTTCTGGCAAAGCAATTGACTTATTTTTAACTGCGCAGGGTTCCTTTGGTTAGCTTTAAATTAAAAATACTACCTTTTAAATACTTAAATAAGGGCTAAATGTGTCTCTAGTACAACCTACAAAATAATAAGGATGAGGAACTTATTTACAAAACAGATACAGATCCACAAACTTAGAAAACAAACATGGTTGCCAGGAGGGAAGGTTGGGGAGAAGGGATAGATAGGGAGTTTGAGATGGACATGTACACGCTGCTATATTTTAAATGGATAACCAACAAGGACCTACGGTATAGCACAGGAAAGTCTCATCAATGTTATGTGGCAGCCTGGATGGAAGGAGAGTTTGGGGGAGAATAGATACATGTATATGTATGACTGAGTCCCTTTGCTGTTCACCTGAAACCATCACAACATTGTTAATTGGCTATGCTCCAATATGAAATAAAGGGTTTAAAAATAATAATAATAAGGATGTACTGAACAAGCCAAAAATCTCAGCTAAATCAACAAGAGCAGGCTGGTTTTAAGGTAGGTACCTTCTTTGTGACCCAATAATCCTGACATCACCTAATTAGGGTACATACTATTTTCCAGATGAGGAAATGAGGATTTACTAATTTGGCCAAGCTCACTGAGTGAGGATATAACAGAGCTAAGATATGTGGTCATATTGGCCTGTGTACTCAAGTCCAACACATCACAGATCTCACCACCCACTGGACAGGCCAAGAGAGGGGAATGAGCCAGCCAGAATCAGGCATGTTGAGGCACAATGAAGATTAATGAGAAAATGTGGTTTAACCAAACGATGCAACGTCAACCTCTATAAACTGAAGCAACTTGTTCTTTACAAAGTAAACACCACTAAGAGTCCCCAGGTTGGAACTTTCAAGTAAACCTTGTCCTGTGTTTATGCTTTATAGGTAAGGTCCATGTGGAAGGACAAGAACATTTTTACATGGAAACACAAACTATCCTGGCTATCCCCCAAGAGGAAGATAAAGAAATGGTGCTACACCTTGGAACACAGTTTCAGACCCATGTGCAGGTAACAGAGTATTTTTGGAAAATGAGGCTCCAAATGGCTCTGTGACAGAGGCTCTTACAACTAGGCTTTCCACTCTAGGGGCCTTTTGATGCCTACACTCCCTGCACACCTGCCATTAGCAAAAATCCAGAATGAAGGAAATGGGGCAGATATTTTCCTTAAAGGGCAGACCTTTCAGAGATCTGAAAATTGTGCTGCCTTCCCAAAACAGAGATCAGAGTCTATCTTTCCTTTCTAACAACTTATAGTGTAAAACCTAATCTCAGGAAGGTCAAAGCCTTAATATTGCATTTACATTTCCCTTTGTGGTTCTTCTGCGTTGCATCTCTGTGTGAATGTTTTTATAAATCGGTGGCATATGGGTAAAGTGATTGCATCTTCAAGACATTTTCAGCCCAGCGCAGCAGCATGTGAATTCCAATCCTGTTCTGGTGGTTGAGATTTAACCTCACCGAGGCAAGTAAAGAAAATCCTCTGACATTCCCCTCTTCTGAAAAGTGGAGCTGTAGGTCCTAAAGTAGTGGCGGGCACAGGGGATACTTGGCCAGTTCTTCTGGGAGGGGGAGTAATGCCAGCCTCACTGAAGGAAGGAACTGGGGGCTTCCTGGTGGAGCGCAGTGAGTGGGTAGCTTGAAGTCCTGAAGGATGGCAAGCCTCAGTAGGTGGAGGAAGCTCCCAGCTGCCATTCAAAGAAATAAACATGTATAACAGAACTAGCAAAACAGCCTATCAGCAGATACTTAATCCAGAGCCCTTGAGAAGATGCTGATGCTGAGCTGGGATGTAGCTGTGGCCTCCACTGTTGCAAATTTTGGAGTGGACAGAGATGGAAATACAGGCTTTGATGCTAATCTGCTACATGATCTCTGACAAGCAGCTGGATATCAATATCTTCTGTAAATTGAGGAATTTGATAAAGATCACCCCTGAGATCTCTTTTGGAAGACCGTATGTCACTCTGGGGTCCAGAGGAATAATATGTATGTCCCAAGGTCCATAGTTATTTCCCATCAACACCTTCTGAGGTGCAATCAGTCATGACAGCAGGCATTTCCCAGGGATAATGGGGGCACTGGGTACTCACAGCCCAAAGCCCATAACCTGGGCAGCATCAAAGGCAGGCCCAGTAAAGAATTTGAATAGATATTTCTCCAAAGAAAGTCTATGAATGACTAATAAGCACATGAAAAGATGCTCATGCATGCCTGAATATTAAGTCTCTTCAGTCATGTCCAACTCTGTGCAACCCTATGGACTGCAACCCACCAGGCTCCTTGGGTTCAATTCCTAGTTGGGAAACTAAGACCCCACAAGCCTTGTGTGTGTGTGTGTGTGTGTGTGTGTGCATGCACGCGTGCACGTAAGTCACTTCAGTCATGTCCAACTCTTTGGGAACCTATGGACTGTTGTAGCTCACAAGGCTCCTCTGTCAATGGGATTCTCCAGGCAAGAATACTGGAATGAGTTGCCATACCCTTCTCCAGTGGATCTTCCTGACCCAGGGCTTGAACCCGCATCTCTTAACATTTCCTGCATTGGCAGGCTGGTTTTTTATCACTGGTGCCACCTGAGAAGCTCAGCATCATTAAATCACTATGTGTGTGTGCATAGTCGCTCAGTCCTGTCTGACTCTTTGTGACCCCATGGATTATAACCCACCAGGCTCCTCTGTCCATGGGATTCTCCAGGCTAGAATACTAAAGTGGGTTGCCATGCCCTTCTCCAGGGGATCTTCTCGACCCAGGGATCAAACCCAGGTCTTCTGCATTGCAGGCAAGTTCTTTATTGTTTGAGCCACCAGGGAAGCCCACTAGAAAAATGCAAATGAAAAACACAATAATAGCAGTTCACTAGACAAACAGAGGACAAACAGTAACAAGTGAGAATGTGGAGAAATTAGAACATTTATTCCCACAACAGAACATGAAAAATGGCAGAGCCACTTTGGAAACAGCTTGGCAGTTTCTCAAGATGTTAAAGATAGAGTGATCATATAACCCAGCAATTTCACAACTAAGTATCTGTCCAAAGTGGACTTCCCAGGTGGCTCAGTGATAAAGAACCCACCTACCAATGCAGGAGATGCGGGTTTGATCCCTGAGTCAGATCCCCTGGAGAAGGAAATGGCAACCCACTCCAGTATGTTTGCCTGGAAAATTTTCCAGGGACAGAGGAGCCTGGCTGACTATAATCCATGAAGTTGCAAAAGAGTCGGACATGACTTAGCAACTAAATAACAACAAATATTTTCATTAGGAGTGACTGCTTAATAGATATAAGTGTTCTTTGGAGATGCTTAAAATATTCTAAAATTAGATTACAAAGATGGTTGCATAATTATGTGAATGTTGTTTTTGTTCAATTACTGAATTTCTCTTACTAGGTAGAGAGGAAGTACATGAGTGAGGAGATAAACCAGTAAGTTGCACTTTTGTGACTTTGGGAACTTACCTCTTTCAGGAATATGTGGCTGCAGCACTAAACATCCCAAGGAACAGAATCGCCTGTCACACAAAAAGAGCTGGAGGAGCATTCGGGGGAAAAGTGAGCAAGCCTGCTCTGCTAGGAGCTGTCAGTGCCGTGGCTGCCAAAAAGTAAGAGTTACAGTGGCCGCAGGGCAGATACCACCTCTGTCCCCCCAGCCCCACACCCCAGCTTTCATCCCACTGATCATGGCCCTTCATTTCCGAAGGGTATGGTTAAACCGTGGCTGCAGAAACACTGGACCTAGAGCCAGAGGGCCTGGGTGTAAGCCCTGCTCTGCCCACTCATTCACAAGGTCATCTTGGGCAAGTCACCTTGGTTTCCTCATGAGTAAAGTAGCGAAAGTAATAGCCACCTGTTTCCCAAGGTGGCTGTGTGAAATAAATGTAATCACTATAAATTTTGACTCACTGCACAGATGTAACTTGGGGTTACTTTTATGAGTTGCATTGACTTTCACTCGTTTAAATGTTTATGTTTCAAATCATTAAAATAAATCAAGCTGAGGTTGGCTGAGTGGAGGGAGGGTCAAAATCCCAACCTAATGAGGGGCATGGTTTTTCATGAAATAAATCAGGTCTGTTGCTGCCTGGGAATGTTCTCTTAGCCTCTGCATGTTCTGGATGGAATAACCAGACTCCAGGAATAACCCCAACTTCTGTGAATTAACCTTGTAACTACTAAATTTCACTAAGTATATTCAGGATAAACCTAATTTACCCCTGGTTACTGCTCTGAAAAGAAAGACTGAATGTTCCCGCTCGTTGGCACTTCCCAACAATAGAGAAGACTATCCAGTAAGTACAGGTGTGTAGGCCTTGGGAGCACTCCCACAGAAGCAGGAGGAGTGTTCACTAGGCACTTTAAGAAGGAAGAGTCTGAAACATGAAAAGTCTGAATGCAGCCAGGGGAGGTTGACAAACAATTGTTTCTCAACCCTTTCAGCCTACACATCCCACTTATAACAAATATATTATCCCCCTTTTAATGTCCCTAGATGAAATTAATAATAGTATAACCTGGTTAACATATAATTGCAAAATAATCATACAATTCCTTGATGTAACATAAAAAGAAATAAAAAGGAAGGAAATGTAACCAAATAATATGTTATTTCAATATCTGAATTCTCAGATGTGACTAAACCAAAATGATTACAGTAATAGGGGTTCTTTTCCCACATTTTAATACCCCTACAAATTTTCAGAATGTTAAGGCCTGCAACTACGCCAAACCCCACATTGAGAAACCACAAAACTGGATTATCTTAAGCCTTCTTTATTTCAATGCATCCCCCCCATCATTAAACATCAGCAGGTTAACAGAGTCATCCCCTACAGGACTGGCCGCCCAATACGGTTCATTTTGGAACGTGGTGATGACATGTTGATAACTGCTGGCCGCCACCCACTGCTCGGAAAATACAAAGTGAGTGACAGCAACAATTTCAGGGGACTGATTAAAACACTGTCCAGTGATAATCAACCTATGCTGCCGCTGCTAAGTCGCTTCAGTCGTGTCCGACTCTGTACAACCCCATGGACAGCAGCCCACCAGGCTTCCCCGTCCCTGGGATTCTCCAGGCAAGAACACTGGAGTGGGTTGCCATTTCCTTCTCCAATGCATGAAAGGGAAAAGTGAAAGTGAAGTTGCTGAGTCTTGTCCTACTCTTAGCGACCCCGTGGACTGCAGCCCACCAGGCTCCTCCGTCCATGGGATTTTCCAGGCAAGAGCACTGGAGTGGGGTGCCATTGCCTTCTCCAAACCAACCTATAGTACAGACAATTTACTAAGTTCTGTGCCACTTGAAAGGGACATTAGGATGCTGCCTAAAACTAATCAGAACTTCCTAATGAGTTCATGGTCTACTTGGGCACCATGCTCAGTGTTTCTCTGGTGATTTTCACATCAAACCATGAGCATAAGCTGGGTACAGATCGACAGCTGTGATCAGATGTGTTTGTGTACAGCATGGTCTGGTTGTAAAGGACTATTGAGAAAAAGGTTTACTTGTTCTATCACTTTGCAGATTGGATTCATGAACAATGGTGTGATCAAAGCTGCTGATATTGAATATTACATCAATGGCGGATGCACTCCTGATGAGTCTGAGTTGGTAAATAAGAAATACACCTTTCCCATAAGTTACCATTGCACTGTTCTTCTTATGAATAATCATCATACAAATTAGACAAATTCTGTGAAGCATTTGAGTTAGAGTTGACATTTGGATAAGTGGTTTTGAATACTTGATAGATATGAAGGTTTGTGTTGTTCTGCTTTAACTCAGGTGATGGAGTTCATGGTGCTGAGAAGTGAAAATGCATATTATATTCCTAATTTCCGGTGTCGGGGTAGACCTTGCAAAACAAATTTGCCATCCAACACTGCTTTCCGAGGATTTGGCTTCCCCCAGGGCATAGTGGTCGGTGAAGCTTATATAACTGCTGTGGCTTCTCAGTGTGACTTAACCCCTGAACAGGTAAGTCATCAGTCAGAACACCCTAAAAAAATTCTGACATCGTTGGCTCAAATATAAGTTGAATATCTATGTATATTAATAGATGATGTCAGCTTCTAGTCTTGAGGTGTCTGGTGCTAAAGAACCCCACTGCCAGTGCAGGAGACATGGTTTCATTCCTGTGTACCAAGTCAATCATAAAACTTATTAACCAAAACAACAAACAGCACTTCTGATTTTGTGGATCAGCTGGGTAGCTCTTCTGGTCTAGACCAGCTCAACTAGAGTTTTATAGTCTAAAAGATAGTCTAAGCTGGCATGTTAGGTGGTCCTTGGGCTGATTAGTCTAGGGGATGTCTCAGCTGGGAAGGCTGTCTCTGCTTCACGCAGTTTCTCACCCTTGAGGAGGCTAGCCCAGATCAGTTCTCAAGGTGGCTCAGAGAATGAGTAGCAAGAATGTGGCAAGCTCTAATGCACAAACACTTTTCAAGTCTCTGCTTATATTGTCCCATTGGCCAAAGAAGTCTCATGGCCAATCCCAGAGTTGGTATGAAGCATCCAAGGGCATGAATAGAGAAAGTGGAATATTATGGCCATGTGTACAAGCAAGAATAGCACAGTTCAAGATTTTGAGGAATTAATCTGAGAATGATTAAGAATAAGGAAAAACTGTGTATGAGTAAAAGGCTGTGGGGATCAGGAGAATTTTGTCTCAGCACAAACAAATCTTGGGACAGAGTTCATAATAACAGTACCTACTATTGCTCAGAGTGGTAAAGTTAACTGAGGAAATGCACTTAACCTACAACCTGGAGCATATGAAGTGTTCAATAGTGGTTTCTATTATTATTATCGTTAAGTTTATACATGTATGTTTGTACTTACATATCCATAGCCATTTTAATAATTGTTTTGTTTTTCAGAAAGACTTTCTTCATATCACGTATATAGCAAAAATGCTAGCCTCACGCCAACAATAAACATATAGCCTTGAAATTCACTTTATTTCCCTGTCTTTCAGGTTAAAGAAATAAACATGTATAAGAGAACTAGCAGAACAGCCCATAAGCAGACATTTAATCCTGAGCCCTTGAGAAGATGCTGGAAAGAATGTCTGGAGAAATCTTCCTTCTCTGCTAGGAAACTGGCTGCCGAGGAATTTAACAAAAAGAACTATTGGAAGAAGAGGGGGCTTGCCGTGGTCCCCATGAAATTTACAATTGGGATGCCCACAACCTTCTACAGTCAGGTGAAGTCAAGGCGGGCGTCTCTGGCAGAGAGACATGACTGTCTCTCACAATCATGTGTGAGGAGGGATGGCCCCCTCCAGGGAGAAAAAGAAATGGGGCATTTTCCTACAGCAGGAAACACAGCGGATTTAGGCAAACGTTGGAAACCACAGGTATCGGAGCAGACCTGGGGCAATGCAGTCCCAGGGACCTTAGAAACAATCAACAGATAAAGTCCAGCTCAGGGGGTTAGGCCTTGGACTGGGCCCCAAAAGTGATTATTGGAGTATGGCATCAAATTTCAAATCCATGAGAGAACTGGAGGAAATAAGGATCCCTTCCTCTCTTTTCTAATTTCTCAGTGGCCATAGTCATTTGAAAGTAAGAGATGTCAAAAACACACAAGAATAGAGCTCTCCTATCCATACAGAACTTGGAATTCCTATACTGAGGCTCAGTGACTACTATGCCTCCTTTTTAATTCCATCTTAAACAGTTTTTCGTAGAGTTCTTATTTCTGATTTTTTTTTTTTTTTGGCTTCTATTCCCATCAATCTCTGAAATATTCTCATAACCAAACCCATACAAAGACAGGTGCCCTTACTGGTGTGAATGAGTTTTGGCCAAGCTGTCTTTTATTAAAACTAGCTTTAATATACGCTCTCCCTCAGAGTCTACTAACAAGGTAGAAAGGCAAGTAAGAAGGAGGGAGGGAAGGTCAGGAGAGTTTGGAGCAGATGTTCAGTCTTTCCCCCAGGTAGTATTCTCAAGCCAGAATAACAGATCTCCTTTAAAGGAAAACAAATGTATTCTTGTGGACTGTCAATGGGTGCTTATTTTTTTTAATATTTTTAACTGTGTGTAAACACAGAACAAAGAATAAGCTTCTTATAGCTCTTATGCCTTTATAAAATACAAATTTGGAAAATTAATAAAAATAGTACTGATAAATGCCAATAATGTTCAGAATAGTGACATGAACTTAATGTGGTAAATTATATTGCTTTTCTAAATTAAATCCTCACTTACAAAATGATGATGGCCCTGGTGCCACTGCATGAGGCATTTTGTATCCCAAACATGGGCAATTATCCAAATCACCTGGGAGTTTCTTTAAAAATGGGTATTTGAACTCCAAGTTCAACCTTCTACTGAATTGGAATTTCCATAATGGGACCCACACTGCTCCCCAACCATGATTCTTAAGGTCAGTAGCATTTGGAAATCATTACAACATCCTGACTTTCTTCCAGCTCCTCTAGTATCCAGGGCAGGTTGTGCCTGGAAATTGACCTATCCAAGTTCCATTTGTTTTCAAATTAATCTTCTTGTTTAGGGAGGAACAAACAATAGAGTTTTGTGCAGGTTGGGGCTTTGGAGAGGCAACACGCAAGCCAACCACACAATGCCTGCAGTGGGCAGGACACTTGTGGGAGTGTGGCTGAGCCACACTGCATGCCTCTGCACTAGTGTTTGCAAGTCTGGGGCGTATTGACAGGGCTTGTCTGTAGCTATCTGTAAAGGCTTTCCTCTCCAGTAGAAACAATGAGAGGTTGGCTCACTGAACCAAAGCCATTCGTCGGGTAACCTCAGCTAAACTCATGGCAACATTTGGCCACATCAGCGTCCAAACTGGTATTATAATTATTATCCCCAGGCTGCTGCTCTTGTCCACATCTATCTCGATGGCTCCGTCTTGGTGAGTCACGGGGGCTGTGAACTAGGACAAGGCCTTCACACCAAAATGATCCAGGTGAGATATGTGTTCCCTTTCTCCACTGTGGAAGAGTGTGGCTGGACCTCAACCTTGTCTGCATGCGCTGTCCTAAACTAGATGTCCTAGAGTGACTGTACTGCGGCGTAGCTACTGTGAAAGAGGCATAAAAGAAAACACAAACAGAGTCTTCGGTTGGCCACAAAGAAAACCGCGTATGCTTCACAGTGCCATTTAAAATCTTCTGAACTATATAATCAACATATGAAATCACCAACATTCCCTTAAATGTTCGTCAGTACAGGGTAGCCAGGTTTTATACTCAGTTCAAAAAAGAATTAAAAGGTTTTTAACTTGTGGGGAGGGTAAAGTCAATGAAATAAACAGTATTTTTCTTCCGCTCCTGGCAGGTGGCGAGTCGCGAACTGAACATCCCTGAGTCGTATATACACCTGTCTGAGACGAACACTATCACGGTTTCCAATGCGACCTTCACAGCTGGCTCAATGGGGTCAGACATCAACGGGAAGGCCGTGCAGGTGACTTTTTTTTTTCATTTCTCAGTCACCCAGGTGACCGTGCTGGAAGGGACCTTGTCCCATCCCTTCTTTTATGGAACATGAAACTGAGGCCAAGAGGGGTCAAGCAGGTGGTTCTAGATCTCTCAACTAATCACTGGCAGAACCAAGACTCCAAGTGGTTCCAGCTCCCTCTGTGGGCTTCTCTCCTCTCCCTTGCATAAAGTCTACATCTAATTGTTTTAATAACTCTAAGATCACTTAAAATCCATTTTGGGGGGCCTTGCCACATGGCATGCAAGATCTTATTTCAACTAGGGATTGAACCCATATGCCGTTGCAGTAGAAGCAGAGTCCTAACCACTGGGCCACCAGGAAAGTTCCCCATTGGTCTCTTTTATCTCATTTCAGTAATTTAAATGTCCAATCCAAAATTCCAAAATGTACTTCAAATTCTACTGTCTTTGCTACTTCCCAGCTTGGGCCTGCAGGCGTAAAGGGGCGGGCATGGCTTCTCTCCATTTCTCTCCCTACCCTTTCTCCCCCTGCCACCATCCTCCTCACCTACATTTCAGACCCTTATAAAGTCCAAGGAAGAGTGAGCACAGAGAGGCAGAACAGGTTTTACTTGGCTGGCATCAGTGTAATCTGACTGTGCCACATCTGATTCCTCCCCTCATGGGTGCCATCATGAGCTCCCTAGAGGGCCCCTTCCAGGCAGCTTTAACCTGGGCCATGCCTCTCTATGGCTTTAGCCACTTGTGACCTGCCCCAGCCCCACCCTGAGCCCCAGGCCAGCTGCCTCCTCTTTCTACTGAGGGGCCTCCTCACTTTCAGGAAGTTCTGATACAGGAAAGTAAAAGTGCAAGTCACTCAGTCATGTCTGACTCTTTGTGACCCCATGGCCTATACAGCCCATGGAATTCTCCAGGCCAGAATACTGGAGTGGGTAGCCTTTCCTTGCTCCAGGGGATCTTCCCTACCCAGGGATCGAACCCAGGTCTCCCACACTGCAGATGGATTCTTTACCAGCTGAGCCACAAGGGAAGCTCTGATACAGGGGGTCCTTTTAAATCTAGAGATTAGAGGTTAGCCAGAGCTGGGAGGCAGGGCAACAGAAATTATTTCATAACAAAAAATACATACAAGAATAAGATTGCTTTCAAAAATCAGTGGGTAAAGTACAGCTTACAACATGGAAACTTCATTTATTAATAGAACTATGTGGATATTGCTGGGCCACCTTTGAGACAAAATAAAATCCTTCATCTGAAGTCTAAAAATGTAGGAGATCTCAAAACAAAGCCTTCCTACACACTGGCTTCTGCTGTCTGATTTGGACAGAGCTGTGTCCAGCAGATCCAGAGAGAGCTACTTGGGAGGAAAGGAGGAGAAGTTGGTCACCCAATTGCCATCAGGCCTCCCACAGCTTTGCAGTGGGCTTCCATGGTGGATTGATTACAAAGAGCTTTCGAGGTTCTCAGCTTCCCAAAGCTCTAGACTCTTTGTCAGCCAACCATCATGCCAGATTTTCAAAAGAACCACGTGGAGCAGAAGCTGGGGCTTCAATGGCTGCAAAGGAGACAGTGGTTCTAGCCCTGGTGTACATAGGCTGTCCGTTGGCTGAGGAAAGTGAAGTTGTTAATTTCAGAGCCCCAGAATTCTTTTTTAAATCTCAAGTCATTTATATGGGAGTAAAGTATAGGAAATAGCTATAAAAAAGAAAAAAATGCCTTGCAGAGAAGTCCTGAATAATTTCAAATTAAAAGCATCAGTAAGAGGATGAGGTAAATCAATACACATTAGTACATTTAGGCCTATAGAAGTAGAGATTGACGAAGTATTAAATACCACAAAGCATAGAAAGCAGCAAGCAGAGAAGATTGCTTTCATTTTGATTTTGTCTTCTGAATTTTGTCTTAAAATGGAATGGTTAAATACAGAGAATTCTATTAATTAGAAAAAATATCACCCAGGGTGGCAACACAGACACCACCCAGAACACGTGTACCTCTGGGGACTGGTGGTGAACGGGGGGATGGTGCCTCCCAGAGCTGGCCCTCCAGGGCCCCAGCCTGCCGCTGGCAGCCTCTTACCTGCAGACTTGATTCAGAAGCAGACTCCGGTCTGCAGGGACCCCAGCTCTGGCGAATGCATATCAAGGTCTTGGAGTAACTCTGAAGCACCTCTCCCTGGGCTCAGCATGGGGAAAGCTCTGCGTGCCCCTCCTCCCTGAAGAGATGGAGACCCCAGGGCACCAACATCCTTCTCCTTGTGACACCGTCTCCCTCATTACAAGTTTCTAGTCTCCTGGCTTCAGCCCTTTGATCCACTGAGGCGGGTGAGGGAGTGTGTGTGCAGCCACCCTTTCTCTGCATGACCTGCATAGGAGGTAGAGCACCTCGATATGGAATGAGGGGCTCTTTGTCAGCTACCAGTCTCATTCTTGTGGGTCCTTAGCCTAAAATGAGTTAGCCTAAAATGAGTTAAAGTCTAAAAGCCTTTTAACATCCTGTCAGTAAACAACAAATTATTAAATAATAAGAAAGAAAGAAAGAAAAAAAGAAAGGCAATGTCAGGTGTCATGAATCAGGAAGTTATGAAAAGAGCAAGTGGAAGTGTTGAGGGTGCCATCTTAGGTGGCAGGGAAGTCAGGCAGGTGCTGACCCTGAGCCTGGTACCTGAACAGCCGGGAGGGAAGCAGAGTAGGAGGCAGGCAGGAGAGGTGAGACAGAGAACTGAGGGCGGAGGCGGGCTGTACCTGCTCACTGTCAAAGCTGGATAAGGCTGTAAGCAGAGAATATTGTACTACCCTCCTTACTTTGGTGTATTTCAAATTTTTCTATAGTGCAAAGGAAGCCATAAACATTAGTATCTGACATTTGGAGCTTCAATAGGAGGAGGTGACCTTCTTATCGGAGAACATAAAGTGAGAGAATTCTATGTAGGAAGAAAAGGCATTCAGGTTATGCAAGATGGCAAAATTCTCTACAACATCTCACTTTCTTAAGGGAAAACTTACCTCAAGAGCCCCTCGCACTGTTGAGTGTAAAGCTTTGCACAGGAGCATGTGGTCAGTGTGCCAGTAAGGGGAAGAACAGCTGAGCTTCAGACAGGCGGGAACTCTGACTCAAGTTTGTCTTGAATGTGGCACCCTTGTAGAAGGTACCCGTTGGTAATGAGGTCAGTATTGAAAAATTGAATGAGCCAGCAAAGGCGGATTTATGAAAACAGGGATCTCCCTGATACACGAGAAGCCAGAGGCCATTTCCCAAAGACAAGAAGACAGAATAGAAGAAATAGAAACCAAGAGAGGGTGTGAGGGGGGCTCTGAGTCTGAGAGGAGTAACTAAGGGCAGACAAGTAAATAGATTTGTATTTGAATTGAGTGGAAGCCAAACTGAGGCCCACCAACACCTGGGGATCAGTAGGGATAATCTTAAGGGTCTGAGATTTCATCTCAATAATTTTTATCTTCATTTCAATTAAAATCTTTGAAAAATTAAAGCAGGCATGTTTTGCATCATCAGAATGACCACTTTATAAGTGGAGTATTGCCAAGAGATCTCTTTGTCCACATTTGGGACCAAGAAGTATACTTTGTGTCAAGGTAACAATAGCAGAGATGGACTTGATACATGAATGATGTTTCCTTACCCAGTGAATAGCAAATGATAGCAAAGTATGAAGTGCAAAATAAAAATCCATAGCAATTTAAATAAGAGAGAAAATTGATCCATCAATTGGCACACGCTAGGCACATCAACTCCGAAGTATGTATGCCTCAGCACTCCAGACCTTTCTTCATTCCAAGCAGCAGTTTAGCTTCAGAAAAACAACATCAGCAACCCACTAAATTAATGTTATTCAGAATTTTATTGGTCTATAGATTGGTTTGCATGCTTTGTTGTTTTATTTTTGCTTTAGAGTTATCAAAGAGCTATAACTATAAACAGACTTTATCTAACTTTATGTTAACACATATTTAAACAAGATGATAATAAAAATAATTTTCAGTCAACACCTCAGGAGCCACAAGGATGTCTGTCTCCCTCAGAGGGATTCCATCCATGACTCACGTTTAAGAAGCCCTGCCCAGAGGACTAGGAAGCAGGTTCACAAAACCCATCATCTACATTTGAATTGATTTAAGTATTTTGCTGTTCCCTGAGGCCTTCATTTCTGATATTTCAAATATTTCTTTTTAGAATGCCTGCCAAATTCTTAAGGCCCGTCTTGAGCCAGTCATCAGGAAAAACCCCAGGGGAACGTGGGAGGAGTGGGTAAGTGTTCTCTTTATCACCCTTGCCCGGAAAAGGGCAGATACACCCAGGTGGGTCAAATCCTGCGTGCATGGACCAATTTGTGGTGCCCTTTCAAGAACAAAACATTTCTTAACATTACTTCTGCTTTTCCAAAAGAGTAAGAGAGATGTCTGTGTTCCCTGCAATGTGACTTTATTTCAGAGCCCAGTCTCTCACAGAGCATGATGACAGCGTAAGTAATAAGTGTTAGTCACTCAGTTGTGTCTAGCTCTTTGTAACCCCATGGACTGTAGCCCACCAGGTTCCTCTGTCCATGGAATTCTCCAGGCCAGAATACTGGAGTGAGTTGCTATTTCCTTATCCAAGGGATCTTCCCTACCCAGAGATGGAACCCAGGTTTCCTGCCTTGCAGTCAGATTCTTTACCATCTGAGCCACCAAGGAAGCCCTGATGACAGCAGAGGGTCTAAACAGAAACACACCCAGTATTGCTGCCCTGCCCTGTCACTGCCCAGGCCCCCTGGGCCTGTCCCCTGGTGCTCAAGGCCTTGGTTTTCTCACCAGAGCAACAGAGATAATAGCAGTCCTAATATCAGAAGATTACTCTATTTTAATAACTTTATAATAATTATTTAATTAATATAATTATATTAAATATAATAAGCTGTATTTAATTAATATAATGATTAATTATTTTGTTTTTATTATTATAGCCATTAGTAGTATTATTCCCAGCCCCACCCAGTTTATTCCAGCAGGGAAGCTGACATAATACACTGAGACAGCCATTCAAATTATTTGGGAAAAAGTCAGGGTAAGAATACATACATGAAAAAAAAAAGAACACATATATGCATATACACATATACATATATGTGTGTATAAAAATAGATATACATACCTGTGTGCATACCTAATGTACATAAGTGCATGAATGCGGCCTAGCCCATTTTCTGATTTAAAAAGCCAAAAAGGGTGAAAAAATAATAAACTTCATACTACAATCTCAAAAAATAGGGAGTCCTGGAGGACAGCCAGCAGCTGCCTTTAAGCGCCTCCCTTGGAAAGCCTGACCTGTGGCTTGTATGGCCATTACTCTCACTCCAGGGGAACATAGATACAGAGCTCAGTGCAAACTAGAGGAAGCAAGCCCCTCATGGAAGGCCTTTCTCTTGCTTTCCCCAAATTTTTATTTCTTTGTAACCAATCATCTCTTCCAGATTTCGGAAGCCTACGAAGAATCCATCAGTCTCTCCACTACTGGATATTTCAAGTAAAGGACATTCTTGTTTTGGCTTAGATTACACTTAGGCAATGATGGTGTGCACTCAGCTATCTGACCAAGTGCCCTGAGATCCCTGGAGCTCTTCTGGGTCCCTTGTCAACCCTCAGCCCTGGGTCATGGAGTGCAAAGGGAGGTGGGGGAGGACCAAGGACTCCCAGGGGCCGCCATACCATTAACCAACCAGAAGGGACACCATAGCTCCCTATGTGCCACTCTGACCATCCCAGCAACTGTGCAGTGGAGGGCAGGGGTGGGACACCAGTGGACCTTCTCCCCACGTCTGCGGTGGTTCTCTTGCAACTCTGATCACTACCACTCTGCTCTCAGGAAATGGGAACAGAAGCATCAGCCACAGGGTGGGTGCTCTCTTCATCTCCAGGACGCAGAGGTCAGCGGGCGTTCAGTCCACTAGTGGGGAAAATGCCTTTTCTTTTCATTCCTGACTTCTCTTCTCAGAGGCTACCAGACAAATATGGACTGGAAGAAGGGGGAAGGTAACGCTTTCCCATACTTTGTTTATGGAGCATCCTGTTCCGAGGTTGAAGTCGACTGTCTCACAGGGGCTCATAAGGTAAAGAGCGACGTTTGTGTTCACCATCTTCACAAACATTGTTTTCTGTGCTGTAAAGATTCTCCCAGTGGGAGAACCAGGGACAGATAAATAATTTGAGTCCAGATCTATTTTAAGTAAACAGTATTTCCCATTGTGCATTTTCTCTCATGTGTTTTCAGCTCCTTAGGACTGACATCTTCATGGATGCTGCTTTCAGCATAAACCCAGCTGTGGACATTGGACAGGTGCGTGATACCAGAACTGCCGCCACAGGGGCTTTTGGTTGGTTACCTTTAGAAAATTCTTTCCCAGAGTCCTCTAAATGTTGTTTATGCCTGATACAAGTATTCTACAATATATAGTATACACTGCACATACAAATAGATAAGATATTGGAAGAATATTCAAGAAAAAGTTGTCTTTTCTTCAGTGGTTGCCTTTATGGCAGGAATATGTATGATTTCTAATTTAGCTTTCTGATTTAGCCTCAGTTCCATTCAGTTCAGTTGCTCAGTTGTATCCGACTCTTTGTGACCCCATGGACTGCAGCACACCAGGCTTCCCTGTCCATCACCAACTCCCAGAGCTTGCTCAAACTCATGTCCATCAAACTAATGTCCATCAAGTTTGTGATGCCATCCAACCATTTCATCCTCTGTCATCCCCTTCTCCTCCTGTCTTCAATCTTTCCCAGCATCAGGGTCTTTTCAAATAAGTCAGTTCTTCACATCAGGTGGCCAGTGTATTGGAGTTTCAGCTTCAGCATCAGTCTTTCCGATGAATATTCAGGACTAATTTCCTTTAGGATAGACTGGCTTGATCTCCTCGCAGTCCAAGGGACTCTCAAGAGTCTTCTCCATCATCACAGTTCAAAAGGATCAATTCTTCAGCACTCAGCTTTCTTTATGGTCCAACTCTCACATCCATACATGACTACTAGAAAAACCGTAGCTTTGATTATATGGACCTTTGTCAGCAAAGTAGTATCTCTGCTTTTTAATATGCTATCTAGGTTAGTCATAGCTTTTCTTCCAAGGAGAAAGTGTCTTTTACTTTCATGGCTGCAGTCACCATCTTCAGGAGTCTGTCACTGTTTCCATTGTTTCCATGAAGTGATGGGACCAGATGCCATGATCTTTGCTTTTTGAATGTTGAGTTTTAAGCCAGCTTTTTCCCTTTCCTCTTTCACTTTCATCAAGAGGCTCTTTAGTTCCTCTTCACTTTCTGTCCTAAAGGTGGTGTCATCTGCATATCTGAGGTTATTGATATTTCTCCCAGCAATCTTGATTCCAGCTGTGCTTCATCCAGCCTGGCATTTCTCATAATGTAGTCTGCATATAAGTTAAATAAGAAAGGTACAGTATACAGCCTTAACATACTTCTTTCCCAATTTGGAACCAGTCCATTGTTCCATGTCCAATTTTAACTGTTGCTTCTTGATCTGCATACATATTTCCAAGGCAGGTGAGGTGGTGTAGTATTCCCATCTTTTGAAGAATTTTCCAGTTTGTTGTGATCCACACAGTTTCAAGAAGTAAATGTTTTTCTGGAATTCTCTTGCGTTTTTGATGATCCAAAAGATATTGGCAATTTGATCTCTGGTTTCTCTGCCTTTTCCAAATCCAGCTTGAACATCTAGAAGTTTTTGGTTCATGTACTGTTGCAGCCTAGCTTGGAGAATTTTGAGCATTACTTTGCTAGCATGTGAGATGAGTGCAATTGTGTGGTAGTTTAAACATTCTTTGACATTGATTGCCTTTCTTTGGAATTGGGATAAATACTGACCTTTTCCAGTCCTATGGCCACCGCTGAGTTTTCCAGATTTGCTGGCATATTGAGTGCAGCACTTTCACAGCATCATCTTTTAGGATTTGAAACAGCTTAGTTGGAATTCCATTACCTCCACTAGCTTTGTTCATAGCGATGCTTCCTAAGGCCCACTTGACTTTGCATTCCAGGATGTCTGGTTCTAGGTGAGTGATCACACCATCATGGTTATCTGGGTCATTAAGATCTTTTTTGTATAGTTCTTCTGTATATTCTTGCCACCTCTTCTTAATATCTTCTGCTTCTGTTAGGTCCATACTGTTTCTGTCCTTAATTGTGCCCGTCTTTGCATGAAATGTTCCCTTGGTAACTCTAATTTTCTTGAAGAGATCTCTGCTGCTGCTAAGTCGCTTCAGTCGTGTCTGACTCTGTGCGACCCCATAGACGGCAGCCCACCAGACTCCTCTGTCCACGGAATTCTCCAGGCAAGAATACTGGAGTGGGTTGCCATTTCCTTCTTCCTGAAGAGATCTCTAGTCTTTCCCATTCTGTTATTTTCCTCTATTTCTTTCATTGATCACTTAAGACTTTCTTATCTCTCCTTGCTATTCTTTGGAAGTCTGCATTCAGATGGATATATCTTTCCTTTTCTCCTTTGCCTTTAGCTTCTCTTTTTCTCAGCTATATGTAAGGCCTCCTCAGTCAACCACTTTGCCTTTGCATTTCTTTTTCTTGGGGATATTTTTGATCACCGTCTCCTGTACAATGTTATGAACCTTCGTCTGTAGTTCTTCAGGCATTCTATCGGATCTAATCCCTTGAATCTATTTGTCCCTTCCACTGTATAATCCTAAGGGATTTGATTTAGGTTACACCTGAATGGTCTAGTGGTTTTTGCTACTTTCTTCAATTTAAGTCTGAATTTTGCAATAAGGAGTTCATGATCTGAGTCCTCAGTGGACATTAATATGTTCATAATTAGGGAACATTATATAAATACCTAATAGAAAGTTACAACAGTATTCATATTAATATTGGTTTTAAGTAGACCACAATGTAGCAAAATAGAAGGGAAAAAGAAATGCTTAAAGTTTTTCCCCTCTTGCTGAATTTCTGATTTTTATCTCACAAATAAAATGAACGTGACTAAAGGCTTTTTAAATTTAGAGTTAAAACCTTTCCAGCTGTTGGCATACTTTGCTTTTTTTCTAGCCTCTAACTCACAGTGGGTTCCCACAAACCAGCAGCATCAGCCCACCTGAAACCTACCGATCAGCCCCGTGGTAGGGAGTCGGCTAGTGCCATTCCACAGCTGAGGAACAGTCTACACCGGCTGAGCAGCTTGGCTTCAGCCCGACAGACCTATGGTGCTTTCGTATGCAAACAGCTTCCCGCTGGCCTAAGTCCTAGGTTTATATAGTCCTGGTTTATACAGATTGATGTACTTTATAAGGAACAGATGGGCCACTCGGTATTTCTCAAAACGTGGTCCTCAGAGTCTGCAACAGAAGATCTGTAGAGTTTATTGGAAATGAGGATCCCTGGTCCACCCAGGCCCAGACTAGCTCCATCATAACTTTGCTAGGCTGGGACTGGATTCCCCACTTTTTTTTTTAAATTATTTATTATAATTGGAGGCCAATTACTTTACAATATTGTGGTGGTTTTTTCCATACATTGACATGAATCAGCCACTTCTGTACATGTGTCCCCTATCCCAAACCCCCTCCCACTCCCCTCCCCATCCCATCCCTCTGGGTTGTCCCAGTGCATCGGCTTTGAGTGCTGTTTCATGCATCGAACCTGGACTGGTCATCTATTTCACATATGATAATATACATATTTCAGTGCTATTCTCTTAAATCATCCCACCCTCGCCTTCTTCCACAGAGTCCAAAAATCTGTTCTTTGCATCTTTTTTGCTGTCTCACATATAGGGTTGTCGTTACCACCTTTCTATATTCTATGTATATATGTTAATATACTGTATTGGTGTTTCTCTTTCTGATTTACTTCACTCTGTATAATAGGCTCCAGTTTCATCCACCTCATTAGAACTGATTCAAATGTATTCTTTTTAATGGCTGAGTAATACTCCATTGTGTATATGTACCACAGCTTTCTTATCTACTCGTCTGCTGATGGACATCTAGGTTGCTTCCATGTCCTGGCTATTATAAACAGTGCTGCGATGAACATTGGGGTACACGTGTCTCTTTCAATTCTGGTTTCCTTGGTGTGTATGCCCAGCAGTGGGATTGCTGGGTTATATGGCAGTTCTATTTCCAGTTTTTTAAGGAATCTCACGCCGTTCTCCATAGTGGCTGTACTAGTTTGCATTCCCACCAACAGTGTAAGAGGGTTCCCTTTTCTCCACACCCTCTCCAGCATTTATTGTTTGTAGACTTTTGTATAGCAGCCATTCTGACAGGCGTGAGATGGTATCTCATTGTGGTTTTGATTTGCATTTCTCTGGTAATGAGTGATGTTGTGCATCTTTTCATGTGTTTGTTAGCCATCTGCATGTCTTCTTTGGAGAAATGTCTGTTTAGTTCTTTGGCCCATATTTTGATTGGGTCATTTATTTTTCTGGAATTAAGCTGCATGAGCTGTTTGTACATCTTTGAGATTAATTCTTTGTCAGTTGTTTCATTTGCTATTATTTTCTCCCGTTCTGAAGGCTGTCTTTTCACCTTGCTTATAGTTTACTTCATAGTACAAAAGCACTTTTAACCTGAAACTCCCTGCAAGCGGGTAAGGCTTAGGAACCACAAGCCCCACCTCCCATTCCCTTTTCTTCCCTTCCTCCCAGCTCATTCCTGCCTCTTCATTGCTTAAGCAGAGGCAAAAAGGGAGAGGTCATGATCAGGAAAATTTTGCATTTTTTCCATTGGAAAAGGAAAGAAAACCACAAGTGGGTTAAACTGCAACTCTTGGAATTGATCTTTTCCTTAGGGACAAGCATTTGGAAATACTCAAATTTAGTGTTTAAATTTGTTTACCTTATTCTGTAATTTTACATTTCAATAAAATGCAAACTCTACTTCAATTTTTAACCTCCAAGAAAATACCTCTTTTAAACGAGACCTTCCTTTTCCTAAGAACACAGTCATTTGTAAACAGGACACAGCATGGCTTTAATTTTAAAATATTTAATTTAATAAAAATATTTCTTCCAGCCCACCTTGTTTAACACTGATCTACTCTCCATAGTAATTTATAAAAGGAAATAATGAAGTGCAGAAATTATAATAAATACAATGTCATGGTTCTATTTATTCTAGTTCATGTTCCTTTAATGTTAGCTTCTTTATTTTTTTTAAATTGCTTTTAACTGCTTTTTTTAATTGGAGGACAATTGCTGTACAATGTTGTGTTGATTTCTGCCGTACAACAAGGTGGATCAGCCATAAGTATACATACATCCCCCTCCCTCTTGAGCCTCTCTTCCACCCCCGCCCCATCCCACCCCTTCAGGTTGTCACAGAATATCAGGTTGGGTGTTCTGTGTTATACAACAACTTCCCTTTAGATATCTACTTTACATACAGTAATGTCTGTTTCAATGCTACTCTCTCAATTCATTGAACCTAGAGTAGTCTGTCATACAGAGTGAAGTAAGTCTGAAAGAGAAAAACAAATATCATACATTCACCCATATATATGGAATCTAGAAAAATGGTACTGATGAACCTCTTTGCAGGGCAGGAATAGACAGGCAGACACAGAGAACAGACTTGTGGACCTGAGAGGGGAAGGAGAAGGTGGGACAAGTTAAGAGAGTAGCTTCTTTTACAACTAATTCAACAGACATTTTACTGAAAATCCATGTACCAGGCACCATGAATAAGAACAGAATACAGGAAGGTCAGGCCCCACTGTACTTAGAAGCTAGTGAGAGTGAAGCAAGAGCAAAAACAGAACAGAGAGTATACAGGGAAAATGCCCTCTGATCCCACCTTGATAGGGTAACTTGTTCAAGATGCTGTGAACCTGGATGAGGCAGTTCCTAAGTCCACCCAGGATTGACTTGGATGGTTGGAGGACCCAAAAGTCTCCAAAGAGGCAGTTGTTCTTTGACTGGACTTGGAGGATGAATAGGCATTTGCCAGGTGGACAAGCTGAGTGGTGAACAATGAAGAGAGTAAACTGCTTTACAAAGACTTGGAGGTCCTGGAAATTCCTGGTGGTCCAGTGGTTAGGACTTGGTGCTTTCACTCTCCTGACCTGGGTTCAATTCCTGGTTGGGAAACTAAGATCCCAAAGCCTCATGAGCATGGCCAAAAAAATATACATACACACAAAAACCATCAAGACTTGGAGATCTGAATGAATCTGGTGGATTTGGCATGTTACTCAGAATTTGAGAAGTGTCAGGTCCCTGGAGGGTGGGGTCTCTGGTGAGAAGAGCTGGGGATGAGACCAGGCTACCTTTGAATGGCAGGCTCAAGATCCTGGGGACCATTCATAAAGCCACCACAGTGCCTTCAAGAGTGGCTTACTATAGTGCAGAGCTCCATTTTCAGTCACATTGGAACACTTATTCAACCAATATCACATACTTATGAACTGGAATTTTTGCCGGTAGGTTGAAGGAGCGTTTGTCCAAGGCATGGGATTCTATACCATAGAAGAGCTGAAATACTCTCCAGAAGGTGTGCTTTACTCTCGAGGTCCAGATGACTACAAAATCCCCACCATCACTGAAATACCTGAAGAGTTCAATGTCACTTTGGTGCATTCCCAAAATCCCATCGCCATCTACTCGTCCAAGGTAAGAACCCAAGACCTCTATGTGAGTTTGTTAGGGCTGCCTTAAAAAAACACTACAGACTGGGTTGCTTAAACAAGGGAGATAACATTTTCTCACGGTTCTGGACGTTGGGGTCCAAGATGAAGACGTAATTTCTTTTGAAGCCTCTATTTGGCTGGCAGATGTACACCTTCTCCCCGTGCCTTTATATGATCATGGGTTTATCATATACTAAATGTGTCTCTGTGTCATAACATTTTTTTCTTAAAAGGACACCAGTCATACTGGATTGGGGTCTACCCTAAAAACCTCATTCCTTAATTATCTTAAACCTAATTATCTTAAATTTAATTATCTTAAACTTAATTATCTCTCTAAAGACCTTATCTCCAAATATGGTCACAGTCTGAGGTAGTCAGGGTTAAGACTTCAGCATCTGAATTTGAGGAGGCACAATTCATCCCATAACAACCTACTCTGTCAATAAATAGTAAAATAGGGACTTCCCTGGTGGGCTAGTGGCTAAGACTCTGTGTTCCCAATGCAGAGGGTCAGGGTTTGACCCCTGGTCAGGGAACCAGATCCCCCATGCAGCAACTGGGAGGATTCACATGCTACAACTAAAGATCCTGTGTACCACGACTAAGGTCCAGCACAGCCAAATAAATAAAAATAATTTTTTTAGAAAAAGAAATATAAGCAGTCCCGTGAATTCACTTAACCCCTGCAATTGCAAATCCCAAAAGAAGAAGGGAAAAAAAGGCAAACATTCACTGACTTCAGAAGCCCAAGTAGAGTCTTCACTCTTGGGCTGTTGTTCAGTTGCTCTCAGAAGAGATTATGAAATGAGTTTGAATCAGACAAGAAGGGCCAAGGAGTAAGCAGACATCTTGGGTCATTAGGCTAAATGCCACCATAAGATTAAACTGAAGTAGACATATTTCACTGGCCCTGGACCTTCTTTTCTGCAACCTTCCCATGCCCTCCAGACTCAAGTCTTTCTTATCTACACTGCCTCTCCCCTCTCTCTCCCCAAGTCAGGATAAACTTCCACACAAGCTTCTCACTGACAGTTTACTCTGAGGTGTTAATGCCACAAATACAGGAGGTGTTGACCCCAGGCTCCATAGAGCCAACGAGCTCTCACTGGCTCATAAAGACTTAGGGCAAGGTCCTCAAACACGTGTGGAAAACACACAACTTCTCCAATGGAAGTTCTGTTCTCTGACCACATCTGGCCAGACAGATGGCAACTTTAACCTCAGGCTTTCAGAGCATTCCCTTTCTTTATTAGGAGTAGGTCAGGTTGGGAGGAAGGTGAGACTTCCTGTCCAAATGATCTCTACCTCCACTTCGCCAGACATTGACCAGGGACATCGCTAAAGACCATCCTGACACAGGGCACAGCCCGGGCCCTCAGGACCTAGCCACCTCTCTGCCTGGTCTACTGCCTGCTCTCCCCTCCTCCCCTCTCCTCAGAGGAAAACCTTCTTTCTGCCAGCTCCTCCTCTCCCCCTCTCCCCTACATTTGCTTCAGAGAGAACACCACAGACTGGGATAGCCTTTATCTGCTTGGGCCCTTGGACCCATCTCTCCACTAAGGCCCTGGACACAGACCAAGGACCAGAACACGCTGAAGAAAGAAAGAGGAAAAATTAGTAAAAAGAAGCATTGCTGAATTATTCAGCATGTAATGCCACCACATCTTTCGTTCAAAAGCACCCAACACACAGTCAAGGAAGTTAACACATACAAAGACTTCCACAGTCCACCCTCCAGGGGCAACCATCTCACTGTCTTTCAAGCTCAGCCACAAATATTATTGTTGTTTTGTTGTGGTCTTGAGTTCAGTGAAAATACTCTGGAGCTGCAGTTGGAGTATCCTAGAGGGCCCTGAGGGCTTCTGTCTCCAGAACTTTACCTGGGTGGGGGGAGTTGCGGTGGGGGGGCAGAGAGAGAGACAGATTTTAGCTGTCCACTGTCCTGATGCCCCTGGGACATTTCCAGGAGCCACTCTGAGGAGGACCCCCACACACAAATCAGCAGGTGGGGGAGTGATGGCGGGAGTGGGGAGGGTGGGAAGCAGGGGGGTAGGGTGGGAATTCGATTCTGGTAATTCTGATGCAATACATTCAGAGGGTTGTAAAGTCAGGAGGAGTGAGTGTGTGTGTGTGTGTGTGTGTGTGTGTACATAAATTAGTCCTAAAAGAACCATGCAATTCTGATAGCCTTTTACCCTCCTTCTCAGGGGTTAGGTGAGGCTGGAATGTTCCTGGGATCCTCCGTGTTGTTCGCCATATATGATGCCGTGGCTGCTGCCCGCAGAGAGAGGGGGCTGACCAAGACTTTCACCCTGAATAGCCCAGCAACCCCTGAGTTGATTAGAATGACTTGTGTGGATCAGTTCACTGACATGGTATGGCTGGTGAGGAGAGCTCCCTGTTAGAATCACCCCTTATGTGAACTTTCAGGTTCTTTGTATGGATCTGACAACCATGTAAAATTACAGGGCAAGTTCATCTTTTCCATTGAAAATTCCCATTCTGGCTTCACTTACTACTTCTTATATGCTTCCAACTGCAAAGTGAGTGACACTCTTCAAATGATGATTTAAAGTTTCAGATCCCAAATAACCAGTGCTTATATCAAATGGACATGCTAGGTTACTTTAAACATTTTGTAAGATGAAATTGACATGCTATTTTCATTACCTCAGTAACTAAATTAGATTAAATAGACATCAGATCTGGTCAATTATTCTGAAAATATCTGTTGAGCAAACTAATAAAAATAATTTAAATGAAACTCTCAAGTCACAGGGCTTCCCAGGTGGCACTAGTGGTGAAGAACCTGCCTGCCAATGCAAGAGACTCAAAGGACACGGGTTCAGTCCCTGGGTTGGGAAGATCCCCTGGAGGAGGGCATGGCAACACGCCAGTATTCTTGCCTGGAGAATCCCATGGACAGAGACTAGCGAGTTACAGTCCATAGGGTCGCAAAGAGTGAGACACGACTGAAGTGACTTAGCAGGCATGCACGTCAAGTCACTGGGCACGCTTCGATATGCCCTATAATCACACACTAATAGGTCATAGGTCCATTTTCCAGCTGCTAAAAATACATCTAGAACTATCATCAGAGACTGTTTCTATACTGAACTGCTTACTGCAGCCCTAAATGAGTCTCTGGTGTAAAATTAGATTGCCTCAAGAGGGAGGAGATACATGCGTACTTACAGCTGATTCATGTTGCTATCCAGCAAAAACAAACACAACATTGTAAAGCAATTATCCTCCAATTAAAAACTTTTTAAGAATTAGATTGCACTTTATGCCTTTGAAATTCCAGGGCTTCTGAATAAGATGCATCTTATCCCAAACATAAGAAGTATATGAGAATAAGGAGATTTAAAACTCAAGGATTGAAAGAAATATGAAAATTATCTAATTTTGATAAGAATAAAATGGATATTAACTTTTCTTTTTTTAAAAAAAATTTGTCTTCTGAATTACAACTTATTTCATATAACAATATTTTATTAATAATTTTTTCTTTTGATCTTCTTTAGATTCCCAGAGATGATCCATCAACATTTACACCTTGGTCCATCCACGTGTCTTAATCCTCAGAAAACGTCTTTTCCTCAAAAATTGCAAGAATACATGTTTGACCTTAAATTTTTCAAACCCAAGCAAAATGTAGGTTGGCCCCCAAATTTTCGAGGGTAATTTTAGCATCTTTTCATTATTCTCTGTGGTTTAGACCACTGTATGATTATGTTTTAGGATTCACATTTTCACCAAAATGTATAAGGAAGTTTAGAGTCAAAAATTCTTCTTTTCATCTGTATTATCATGAATATCGACAGCATGAGAATTTTCAACAGTGGTGGAGTTTTCATTACCCAACAACTCAATAGAGACTGCTCGTACTTTGTTCTACACAAGTTTGCTCACCCCCAAAATCATTCACCTCCAAAACTCTTGGGATTCCCCGAAGCCAATGGTGTGCTGGTAGTAGCCATTTCCTCTCAAAAAATCAATGATTTGTTTTATTTGCCAATTTCCACGTTGTAAATACCCCACGTCAGCCAACTCCAAACCCCAGACAAGAGGTCTCTGAAGGCAGAGTTGGAAGAGATGCTTGAAACCTGCTCATGATCTCCAACTTGAAAGCCCAGCACAATCCTTGGTTTCTGCCATTCCTCCCATGCAGCCCATGTAGATGGGGCTCAAAGAGGCAAACCATCCAGAGCCTCCAGCGGGTCCTTGTCTGCCATGAGCCACGCACATGGCACCATGTCTTCCTTACCTAGGAAACAGCACAGAGGAAAATGGCTCTCTCAGATCACCCTGGTGTCCCTTCTTTTGGCTTAGTGTCTAAAAGGTGAAATCAGAGCCCCCTTCCTTTTGTCATCAAAGGGCCACAAAATCCTCAGGGTTCTCTTTCAGTTATTTCTTAGCTATTTTACATTGCATTTTCCTGAGGAAATGCAGTCTTATGCCAGAGAAGATGTTCAGTCTCCTTTGAAGTTTGAAAACACGAATAAACTAAATCATTTGTTGGGATCTGTGTGTTAGGTATTAAAGCTCTGCGTTTACGTAGAGAATGGACATGGAGGGAAGGAGAGGGTGGGATGAATTGAGACAGTAGCATTGACCTATATACAATATCATGTGTAAAATAGCTAGCTAGTGGGAAGCTGCTGTATAGCACACGAAGCTCAACTCAATGCTCTGTAGTGACCTAGAGGGATGGGATGGGGGTGCTGGGAGGGAGGCTCAAGAGGGACAGGATATACATATACATAAAAGCTGATTCACCTTGCTGTACAACAGAAACCAATACAACATTGTAAAGCAATTTTATTCCAATAAAAGAAAAGCTCTGCATTTATTAATAGTAATTTTGTGGTGGAAGAATAAGTTTGTAGCAACTCTTTGTGTGTGTGTAAAACTAGACTGGAAGAAGAGAAGGTTGGCAAATAGAAAGGAAAGGCTCACCAGTCAGCCTTTTATTCTGTGAGGAGTAGGGCTGTGTGTGTATGTGTGTGTACATGTGTTTTTAACTGTCTTTTAATTCACCTAGTAATCTAAATTACCTGGAACCCAGCCCACAAAAACTCATTGTCCCAGGCAGAACAGTAAAAATAAAGTAGCTGATATATTTTTCTAGCAGTAAAATAGGAAAGACACATTCATCACAAACGTAATTTTAAGAGTGCTATACTTCCTAGACTGTGTGAACAAGACTTTTGATAACAGAAACTGGATTTTTACAAAATAAATCTGATCACTTCAGTAGTATTTAGTTAAGTAGAAAAATTGGAGTTGGGGAGGAAGAATTTATAAATACAGTTTAATGGATAGCAAATTTCAAATATAAGATTGCTATATTAATGCCTTTAAAATTTGACAGTTGATATTATCTTATAAACAATCTATGTTACTAATTTAGATAAATATCTGTTATTGTGTGTCTAATTTTAGATGTTATTACAGTGATAGTTGTATGAGAAGTGTAAAATACAAGCTTTCAGCCAGAGGACTCAGTAAGCAGTCAAGCATACTTTGAGTGATAGAGTACATGATCATTATTAATTCTGGGCAAAGCTGCTAGTGCTTGTCACTCATAGAAACTTACCTTTACTACTGCTTAACTGTAAGCTCAATAAAAGTTTGTCAGAACAGAAATAATATTATGTGGCAGGTACTATGCTTGTTGCCTTTTTCCTTTCAACTTAAAAGACACACAGGGCCCAACTGTCTTACTTCTCCTGGACCAAAAGTTTATGATAGAACAGTTTTGTGCAACCTTACAAAATACTAGAGAAATGGAGTTGAGTGAATAGTGGCTGGGAGGGATTTCATTTCAGTATCTTGACCCTGCAGCACCGGGCATGATCTTGGCTTTTAGAAATGGGGGAGGTCAAAAAGAGGGAGAGAGTAAATGCTTGGATATAAGAATGCTTGGATATCTACATTGTTTCTTTCAAGGGAAAATCTTTAACTCCTCCTCACTTGATACTTTCTATGGTGTAAATTAGCCATATTCTTAACACTATCAGAGCCAGGGGATCACAAGTTGACTTTTCTGAAAGAAAGTGCTGAGACAGAGTTTAGGGAGCACGATGTTTCTTAGGGCTCAATACTTTGGCCAACTCATGTGAAGAGCTGACTTATTAGAAAAGACCCTGACACTGGGAAAGATTGAAGGCCAGAGGAGAAGAGGACGAAAGAAGATGAGATGGTTGGATGGCATCACCGACTCGATGGACATGAGTTTGAGCGAGCTCCGGGAGATGGTGAAGGACAGGGAGGCCTGGCGTGCTGTAGTCCATGGGGTCACG
Source organism: Bubalus bubalis (assembly GCF_019923935.1). Taxonomy (NCBI): domain Eukaryota; kingdom Metazoa; phylum Chordata; class Mammalia; order Artiodactyla; family Bovidae; genus Bubalus; species Bubalus bubalis. The sequence continues at coordinate 141,478,741 of NC_059158.1, forward strand.
AAGAGTCAGACACGACTGAACGACTGAACAACAACCTGGGAAGGAAAGGCTGAGGAAGCAGAACTGGGCAGAGGGAGAAGTCTAACTGATACAGGTCCCTCTAAGCATCAGGACCCTAGCAGGGAGCCCTGGACCGAGCACTGACCCATGGAGCAGTCCTGCTAAGGCTGAAATGGACAGGCCTGTGTATCTCCCAGTGACTAGTTCACTGACTACAGGCCTGCCCTGGAAAAGCTTAACCTTGAACAAAGAAACTCCTCTGCTCTAAGGGAGACCCTGAGGGCACTGACAGCTGGAGACCACACTCCAACAACACTCCCTACAGCTGGGTGGCAGGTCCTTCCAGGAAAGGGAACTGAGAATCTCACCTCCAGTCTACCACACACATCTCCCAAAATGATCCTCCCTGATTCATGAGTTTATTAACATGCAAATTCTACATAGGTGTAAGTTGTAACTCACAGTTATACATTGGATTAATTACCTTTATAAAAAAGAATAATTCTGATGCTTTTGAAATGTGGTGTTGGAGAAGACTCTTGAGAGTCCCTTGGACTGCAAGGAGATCCAACCAGTCCATCCTAAAGGAAATCAGTCCTGAATATTCATTGGAAGGACTGATGCTGAAGCTGAAACTCCAATACTTTGGGTACCTAATACAAAGAACCAACTCATTGGAAAAAACCCTGATGCTGGGAAGATTGAAGATGGGAGGAGAAGGGGACAACAGAGGATGAGGTGGTTGGATGGCATCACCAACACGATGGATATGAGTTTGACTAGGCTCCAGGAGTTGGAGATGGCCAGGGAAGCCTGGTGTGCTGCAGTTCATGGGGTCACAAAGAGTCAGACATGACTGAGCGACTGAACTGAACCGAATTCTACCTTCAAAGAAATACACAATTTATGTATATATAACATTTCAATATTTTAAGTCAGTACTTGCCCCAGAAATTTCATATCATTTGTTTGCTATATGCTTTCCTTACCTATTCAATTGAATTTGATTAAATTCAGTTATTATCACACTGTACCAGATGATGTTATTAATTACAAATAAAACCTCAGGGAAAAAATATGAGGTTTTAAAACTCATTGTGTTGTGTAGCCACTAAGTCTTGTCTGCTTCTATTGCCACCCCATTGCCATCCCACTGCCAGGCTCCTTTGTCCATGGGATTTTCCAAGCAAGAATACTGGAGTGAGTTCCCATTTCCTTCTCCAGGGGATCTTCCCGACCCAGGGATTGAACCCAGGTCTCCTGCATTGTGGTGAATTCTTTACCACTGAGCCACAGGGAAGCCTTTTTAGAACACTTACCTAAATTTTATTATCTAGAAATTGATACTAGGTCAAGAAAATTAATTTGCTCTGAATTGGTAGATGACTGGGTAGAAGTATTCAAGAAGGTACAATTTCCTGCAGAGCTCTACAACTCTGAGCCCTGGTTGACAGGTGTAAGAGCAGAAGTATTATATTAATAAGAAAAGACAAATTTTGTTGTTAACATTTGCCTGATATGTCTTTCACCCATCTATATTTAATTGTTTCCTTTTTCACTTTAAACATGTTTCTTAGTACACACACTTACACACATATATAAATACATACATATATATACATGTATGCGTGCTAAGTCACTTCAGTCATGTCTGACTCTTTGCAACTTCATGGACTGTATGTAGCCCACCAGGCTCCTCTGTCCATGGAGATTCTCCAGGCAAGAATACTGGAGTGGGTTGCCATTCCCTTCTCCAGAGGATCTGCCCAGCCCAGGGATCAAAACTGTATCTCTCATATCTCCTGTATTGGCAGGCAGGTTCTTTACTACTAGTGCCACTTCAGAAGCCCTGTATACCTATATATATCTTAGTGTATATATATATGTATACATATACATGTAGCATGTACATATAAATAGTATATGCTAGGTTTGGGGTAATTTTTCTCATCGAATTTCTAGTCATCATTTTTAAATGGTAATCCATTTCATTTGTGCCTTATAATTGTTTCAATTTTTCTATTTATTTATACATATAATAAATAACAAGTTATATAATTAATGTCCTATGTTTTTATTATTCAGACTTGAACTCCTCTTCACCTTTCTTATCAGGGTTGTTTTTTGTATGATCCTTCTCCTCAGGTAAGGTGGTTGTTACCCAGGCAGGAATACTTAGTTCCACCAACAGGGTCTCCAGTGCCCTTCTCTCAGAAACCAACCTACAGCTGCTAGTCTCCTGCCCTCTAGCGTCCATTGTGGCAGCAAGCACTTTGATGCCAGACTGAGACTTTTTCCTTCATAGAAAACTTGATCTTTCACCCTGAAGTGCAGTGAAAGTCACTCTGTCGTTTCTGACTCTTCGTGACCCCATGGACTATAGAGTCCATGGAATTCTCCAGGCCAGAATACTGGCATTAGTAGCCGTTCCTTTCTCCAGGGGATCTTCCCAACCCAGGAATTGAACCAGGGTCTCCTGCACTGCAGGTGGATTCTTTATCAACTGATTTCTTTCAATCTAATACCTTGTAAGAAATTCTTTTTATCCTCAGAGTTCCAAGATGCTGTCAGCGGATGTCAGATGTGTGTCTTTTTCTTTAACCTAGCGTGGAACTTGAGAACGTCCAATCTCTAGACTCAGATCTCTCTCAGCTCACAGAAAGTGTCTGCAAGTGTTCATGGTTGCTTTTCCTTCACCTCTTCCTTTTACTCCTTTAGCTGTCCTGTTCTTCAGGCTTTATCTCTCACATCTAGGCTCCAGGTCTCATTTGTTTCTTTAAGATTGCTTCTTCTGCATGTCTTTACTCTGTGCTTGGGTTTATGTATTGCACTTTGTTTTCCAAGTCACTAATGTGGGTTTCCTTGTCTCTCCCAAGCTTGTGGTGGCTGCCAGCATTCCTTGGTGTTCCCTGGCTTGTAGACACATCGCTCCAATCTGCCTCCATTGACTGAATTGTTAGTTGGTTGGTTGGTTTTTTTCCTTGAGAAAGTCTTGAGGGCAGAGGTTGTCTTAGTCCATTGGAGATGACAATAGTATGTTCTGTTTTGAATGATCCTCTCTCTAACTCTCGGGTATGTATGAATTCCCAAGGGCTGCTCTAACAAAATACCATACACTGGCTGGCTTAAAACAACAGATATTTATCTTCTCACTGTTCTGAAGGCTATAAGTCTGAAATCACACTGTCAAAAGGGCCATTCTTCCTCTGAATGCTGAGAGAAAGTCTTTCTTGCCTCTCTAGGTTGTGGTGGTTGCCTGCAGTCCTTGGTGTTGCCTGGCCTAAGGACTCATCAGTCTCCGCCTTCATCCTCAGATGTCTGTTTCCCTCCCTGTATGTCTGTCTCCAAATCTACCTCTCCTTATAAGGACACCAGTCACTGGATTTAGAGCCCACCCTAGTCCAGTGTGACCCATCTTCATTTGATTACATCTATGAAGACACTGTTTCCAAATAAGATCACAATTGGGAAATGCACGCAGTTCAGTCCCCAACTGGCCTCCTTAAAATTTTATTTGTCAGCTCACTGGGCTCCCACCTAGTTACTGGGATACCTAGGAGGCAACAGATTATAGAAGCCAACATGTTCCTGATCCACCCCATGGGCTGGTAGGACAGAAGCAGGGCCAGTGCCCTGTTTAGGAGACTAGAGGCGGCCACACAGCCCTATAGCCCCTTGATTCCCCTCATAATTGCCCAGACACATGGGAAGGAAGGGCTCAGACAGCCCATGTGGCCCCTGACCTCCTATTCACACCATAGTCAAATATCCTCTCCATGCTTCACCCACAACCCAGAGGAGCAGCTGTCCTCCAGATTCATGGTCTTCAAGGTAAAGATTTCCAGGTTCTTCCCCAGCCTAGCACTCCTCCCCCACACAGCCCAAGGCCTTACTTCCCACAAGCCCAGCTGGGAGGGGCAGGGAAGGGGTCTCACAGCCAAAGAGGCTGAGAATGGGGGGGTCTGGAATATGGACGTGTAATGACCAACCCAAGGTCATTTAATGACCAGCCTAGGGGGTCTTCAAAGTGCCCACTGTCAATCTGCTTGCCCATGTTCCATCTCTGGGTTTCAAAGAGCTCACACAGAAGGGACACCCCAAAAGTAGTGGCCAGTACTTTCCCATATACATCAGCAGGCAACACTTGTTACAGCTTTTTCCCCAGAAACAGGTGTGTTTGAATTGTTGGGGAGGGCAGTATCATTTCCAACAGTAATCCTTTCATTGGGTAACAGGAATTCTTTGCTGTTAACTCCTAAGACCTTTTTTTATAACAAACATACAAGTACCTGGGTCAATAGACGTGGCACTTTTCTCACTCACAAGAACAATCTATTTGAAAGTAATGAAATTCAATCTCCCCCTTTCATTAAATTAAAAAAAAAAATCAGTGGTTGCTTTTTCCCCCATTGTTTTGAATAAGATCTGAGAATCAGAAAAACTTGGCAGACATCCTCTTGCCTTTCTACGGGGAACAGCCTTTGGTCACTCTGCCCTGAGTGATCTTTTGACTCAGCTCCCCAGAGCCCCAAGAGCTTCTGAAAAAGAGAAAATGTGAGGACTTTAGGCCTCACCCCAGCCCTCCAGGCTACACAGTGACTTTTTAAAATTTGTTTACACTTCACAGGATATCATTCAAACAAAACTTTCCCCGGCTGAAACATGTTTGGAAAAAGACTTCTCTAAAGCATTTGAAGATAGGTTTCCAGATTCCTAGAAATTAATGAATTTGGTTGCCTAATCCAAAGAACTTAGACCTTCCAACTCCAGCACTGTAATCTGACTTCAGTATTCTAACACTGATCTTCTCCATTTAATGCTTGTGCCTTCTGTTGATGCTTAAGGAGTTGTTCCTATAAATATTTTTTTTATGAATACTTGTTCCTTTTTAAAATTATTTGTTGATTCATGTGGCATGCAGGATCTTTAATTGCAGCATGCAAAGTCTTAGTTGCAGCATATGGGATCTAGTTCCCCGACCAGGGATTGAACCCCGGCCCCCTGCATTGGATGTGCAGAGTCTTAGCCACTGAACCACCAGGGAAGCGTTCTTATAAATATGTTCAAACAACATGCTTTTTGTTGGCAGTGGCCATGCTCCTGTAAATGGGAACCATGTGCTCTTTGCAAGCACTGGCTACCCTGTTTTAAAGAGCAGAGTAAGGGAATTCCCTAACAATCCAGTGGTGAGGACTCCATGCTTCTACTGTTAGGAGTCCAGGCCAAAAAATAACAAATGACAAGGACAGGGTAAGATAATGAACACACTGTGGACCCGTAACAATGCCTGTGTCAGTCTTGCCCTCAGTGGAAGCAGCCAGAGGAAGGGCTTCTCCACATGCCCCTTTCCCTCTCTTTGCTCCGCTCCATTCCCCGTTCTCATGGAATCAGGGAGGCCCCGTTCTCATGGAATCAGGGAGGTTCTCAGGGAGGCCTTCTCTGATTCCTCTCCCCAAACAAAGCTAATCTCCCTTTTCTATGCTTCTCACAATGGTTGATTTCAGTTACATGTAAATTGTCTCTCATATGAACCATAAAGTCTCTGGAGAAAGAAAACCAGTAGATCTTGTTCCCCACTGTGTTTAATACTGGGTTGGCCAAACACTTTGTTCGGGATTTTCCATACATGTTATGAAAAACCCAAATGAACTTTTTGACCAACCCAAATGAATGAATGATCACTGACGCCTCCTTCAGTTAAAGTATCTGGAGTAATCAGTCAGGCATTGACGAAGCCCTGCAATGAACAAGTCATCATCCATGCTGAGCATCGTGGGGAACACAGCCAGCTATTTAACCTCCAGGAGAGTACTACATAATTGCAAAAATGAGATACAGACACTGATAAGACAACCGACTATTAGTAACAGATTAGAGACTAGTTTCCTGGTTCCCAGTTTATTCAGTGGAAAGTAAAGAAGCAATCGGTTGGAAATGCAGATGCTTTTAAAGGAATTGAGAGAAAGGAGAGAAGGGGGAGGATAGGAAGACAAACAACCACAGGGAGGCAGGAGCAGGGTTGCTGTCCCTACAGACATAGAAGTGCCTTCTTCAGTCACTCAACTGTTGTTCAACAGGCAATTACTCTGTGATCAGCACCATTCCAGGCCCGAGAGACAGTGGTGTCCTCAGGGAGCTCACCTTCCAGTGGAGAAAGCAAAAATCAGGTAAAGAAGCATCCACGTTAGTGGATGAAGTACCATGAAGAATATTAAACAGTGGTTAGGAGAGTGCTCCTTCAGACGAGAAGGTCAGGTAAGACCTCAGACCCAAGTAGCAAGAAGGCACCACCAGGCCAACATCAGAGAGAAGAGGAGTCGAGGTGGAAAGGGTCACACGCACCAAAGCCTAGGACAGGAAAGAACTTGGTACATTCAAGAAGCAGGGGAAGGCCAGCGTAGCAGAGACGACAACCAAGGGAGGAAGCAGTGAAGCTGGTCTCAGAGAGGGTATGGGCCCGTCCCACGGGCCTCCTCAGAAAGCCTGTGAGGTTTTGCTAAGTGCAGTGGGGACCACTGGAAGGTTCCCAAGAGAGAAATGCCAAGGTTAAGCAGAGGAATGATGATGAGGGGATAGTTTGGCTGGAGCAGGAGACTTTTCTGAAGAGAAAGAGAGTCTGAAGCCTGAAACAAGGACAGATGGCAGAAGGCTTTGGACACTAGGCTGAGGAGTTTGGACCTTATGCTCCATAGGCTCCAGGCCTCAGAGGGCTACTGGGGTATTTGTAGCAGAAAATGTCAGGATCAAAAAGGCTGACCTGGGGGCTTCCTTGGTGGCTCAGTGGTAAAGAATTCACCTGCCAATGCAGGAGACAAGGGTTCAATCCCTAATCCGGGAAGATCCCACATGCCGTGGAGCAACTAAGCCCATGCACCACAATTACTGAGTCTGTGCTCTAGACCCTGGGAGCCCCAGCTACTGAGCCCACATGCTGCAGTTACTGAAACCTGAACTCCCTAGAGTGCATGCCCCACAACAAGAGAAGCCGCTGCATTAAGAAGCCTGAGCACTGCAACTAGAGAGTAGCCCACAAAAAAGCCCTCATGGCAACAAAGACCCAGCACAGTCAAAATAAATCAATAAATAAAATTATTTTTAAAAAAGGGCTGACCTGAAGGTCTTACCTAATTCGCAGTGTGATCTCCAACTTTTCCCATGGCCCAGTTGTGCATTTATTCAACAACTTTCTAACACATGTGAAACACCACATACATACCCATACACGTACACATGGGTGTAAACACTTGTCTCCACAGGTATATGAAGCAGGTATGCCTGGGACCCAGGTATTAGAGCTGTGAAGACAGTTGGAAGCTGTCAGCTCCCTTCAACCAGGAAGTGTTTTCTGGACTAGCTCTGCTGGGAAGAATCTGAAGCCACATCCAGATCAACTGGGAAAGAGCATGCATGCGTGCTAAGTCGCTTCAGTCGTATCTGACTCTTTGTGACCCCATGGACTGTAGCCTGCCAGGCTCCTCTGTCCATGGGATTCTCCAGGCAAGAATACTGGAGTGGGTTGCCATGCCCTCCTCCAGGGGATCTTACCAACCCAGGGATCAAACCTGCATTTCCTGTAGCTCCTGCATGGCAGGCAGACTCTACAGCTGAGCCACCAGGAAGTGGGAAAGAGAATCTTCCTCAATCAGCCAGGTCAGGAGGTTGCCAGGTCTTTGCTATCCCTGGCCTGAGGAATCGGCACACATTGAGTTCACCTTAACACAAGGGGTTGATAACATCGGCGAGCCAAGAAGGGCTAGCAAACAGAGAGGTCTTGCCTTCTCTCCTGAAACCAGACCACACAGGCACGAAGGACCTGCTTCATCCATCCATGAGGCCAACCCTGGGCATTCATTTCACTGAAAGAATAAGAACTGCTTGATTTTATCCATAGATATCTAACTGGAGTTCTTCAAACAGATCAAAAAGGAAATTTTTTTTTTTAAGTAATGAATCTGTCAGATGTTTTAAGCCAGAGAGCTTGGTTTTAGTTCCCATTTTGCCACTTACTCTTTGCATGACCCTGAGTTACTGACGTCACCTGTGTTCAGTCGCTTGGTCATGTCCAACTCTTTGCAACCCCATCAACTACAGCCTACTAGGCTCCTCTGTTCATGGAATTCTCCAGGCAAGAACACTGGAGTGGGTAAGCCATTCTCTTTTCCAAGGGATCTCCCTAATCCAGGGATCAAACCCAGGTCTCCTGCATTGCAGACAGATTCTTTACCATCTGAGCCATCAGGGAATACCATCACCTCTCTGGGCCCCAGTTTATTTATCTGTTGAGTGGCTGACTAAACTAGACACTCTTTTCCAGTGGAATAATCCTGTAGGTGGAGAGGAAGGGCATCAAGGAGCTAAGTGGATGAGATATCCCACACCTCCACGTCAGGGCACAGACTGGACTGGTTCACATGATTCCCTATGAGGAGACATTTCTGCAGCTAGAATTAGAAAAAGGTTGGGAAAAGTGGGAGGTCTCAGAAAGCCCACTGCTAGCTCTCTCAGAGAAGGAGAAAATCCATCCAGGACTTGTTCCTGGAGCTGAGTTAGCGTGCAGAGGGGCTTTGAGTTTAGACAGTTGTTTATAGTTTTCACAGTGAAGCCCTCCAACTTCCAAGGATGCAAGAAGAGGCATGGGCTGGAAGCATGCCTTCCAGCCCAAGCCTGGGGGAAGCCAGGATTGGTGGAAGGCCAAGTGAGGCAGAGTTGGGAGGCCGGGCCACACAGATGCCCTCAACTTAAAAGGCCATGAAGCCAGGTAGTCTCCACCCCCTTGCTCTGCTCCCTGGGGCTCCACACTGTCTGCTTCCACACCAGGAGAGATTTCAGTTGCTTGGACCTAAATCTTGTCTGCTCGTTTCTACGGCTGGCTCCAGGGAGAACTCCCCCTAGAGCTGTAAGGCGAAACTTCATCTCCAGGTGCAATGCCTCGCCCGTCGAGATCGGATGAGCTGGTTTTCTTTGTGAACGGGAGGAAGGTAAGAGTTGGGTATCACCACCACAGTTTGCAGAGTCAGCAGGAAACTTCTGGCCTGAGGGAAGCACATGTGGCCTGTTTGGGTGGAGACCCCCTCCAATCAGGGACAAGAAGCCAGAGACTGGGAACCAGTCTACTTCGGCCTGTTCTACATCCACCAGGGAGTGGGAGAGGTGATAAAGCGCTGGGGTAAAGACACGTGCCTCATGTCACATGGCCTGGGTTCCAATCCAGCTCCACAGTTTACTACACAACCTTCTACAAGTCACTTCACTTCCCTGAGTCTCAGGGTGCCCGTCTTTATGACTATTGTAGAGATCAAAAGAGAGATGCTTCTTCCGTTGATTAGAAACCTCTTAAATACTTATAGAGGACCTCAGCGCTGGGCCCAATACACCAGAAGCACTCTATTCTAGCAATGTATTTTGATTCTCAAATTCAGGAGGATAAGAAGTGGAGCATTCTTTATTTTTCTATTTATGAACTTAATTTTTCTGTTCAATTTCCATTATACAGAATTAGTTGATATGTGCATGTGTGCTAGGTCACTTCAGTTGTGTCTGACTCTTTGTGACCTCTTGGACTGTAGCCCACCAGTCTCCTCTGTCCATGGGATTCTCTAGGCAAAAATACTGGAGTGGGTTGCCATGCCCTCCTTCAGGGGATCTTCCCAACCCAGAGATCAAGTTTTTGTCTCTATGTCTCCTGAGTCTCACTGGGTCACCCATTCAATCCCCATAATAGTCTCCTCTCTGTTTCCAATGCAGGTGATTGAGAGGAATGCAGACCCAGAAGTCACTCTCTTGAGCTTCCTAAGAAAGAACTGGATCCTTTTGATCAGAGTCTTGGCCAGGTCTGTGTTTGCCTTAAAGCTTAGGCTAGCTGTGATTATGAAAATTAATCAAACTTCTCTATCTGCAAACAGCCAGGCCCCTTGGCCCTCATTCTCTTTTTGCTCTTGGCAATGGTTCTAAGGATATTAAGTTAATTGAGCTATTTGAAAAGGATGAAGTTTCCCCAGAGTTTCTTATATCTTGATTTAATAGCCATGAAATAGAAGCTAAGCTCTTTCCTTCAGCACTAATTATTCCTTTAAGGGCCTTCCAGCTTCCCAAGAGGGTGGTTATATAAGAGAGGTTTGTTTTGCATGTACCTTACCCTGGAGGAAAACCAAATTCTCCAGATTTAGGAAGAGCATGTGTCATAGGAGAAGATTACCTTTCTCAACATCTATTTTCTCACAAGAGGTTTTCCCTCAACTTTCTATATTCTGAAATTTAGATTTTCACAATGGCTAACATATTTTAATTGATAAATCTAGTGGATCTTTAGAAGAAGCCAAATTTTAAAAAAAGAGACATTATAAGTTTTGTTTAAAAGCCCACATGGTTATCACTCACTGTCAAATGTTTGAAAATTAGGAAATCTCATTAAAAAAAGAAATAGGAGTTTCTCATGAAAAACAGTCATTCTTACCTGGCAGCAATCTTGCTTAGAGCTGAGTGGAGCCTGTCTGTCATCCTCCATCTAAAAGGGGGCCCAAGCTCTCCAGGTACACTCAGCCCACTCCAACTCATTCACATACTCTCTGATAAGCATTTATGGTTATGACTTAATTTAGATGAACAAGCCATATGGCTTTTTTTAAAAAAAAGCCAGCGATTTCAAAGTCTTCTTAGCCAGTCTAGTTAATTACTAGTTTATCCAATCCATAAACTGTGTGGAAATGGACCACAATCAGGGAGAAAGATGACTTAAGAGAGGAGCAGAGGCTGCACCTTGGGGTTGGACCTGGACCAAGAAGGAGCAGAGAGGTACTCCAGGTTGGGTATGAAAATAAGGATGGGAGTTTTCTCTGAAGGCTCACTGACTGGGTTTCAAATGCAATACAAATAACAGAAAATCTAGCAATACATTAACCTGATAAAAATAAGTACTTCTCTTCCAATTACATTAATTGGAACCCAGAAGACTACCTATAATGAAATAGGATTTTTCTAAGGGCTTTTACTTCTGTTATCTGACAAGATGCTTATGATAAGCCTGTGAAGATCAAGTAGATACTGCTTTTCCCTCATTGCTAGTGAGGAAACAGGTAGGGAGAGGTTTGTGTGTGCAGCGTCACACAGCTAGTAAGACACAGACTGGTCTTAACTGAGGCTTGGAGGCAGGGAAATGTCTTCTCAGACCTGCATCTCACTCCACAAAGGAGACTTTCCTCACTAGCAACACCCTAGGGAGGAGGATCTAATGGCGGCGACATGTCCAGCAGGAGTCTTTCCTTGACTGGCCCTCCCAGTGCGCCTCACCGGAACCAAGTACGCCTGCGGAAGAGGAGGCTGCGGTGCCTGCACCGTGATGGTGTCTAGGCGAGACCCCACGTCCCAGGAGATAAGGTATCCACACAGATGCCCAGAGGTCAAGCTCGCATTCTCCTCTCACAGCTGAGGACAATCTCAAAGGCCTTCCAGCTTTGTGATTCTAACTCTCTCTAGGTCTTAGACCTCTCTGAAAATCTGATAAAAGCTTGTGCTTTTACAAAAACTACTAAAGCACAACACTGTAGAGCAACTATACTCCAATAAAAATTAATCACAAAAAGAAACTAATAATGTTTTACACAGTTTCCAGGGGGCCATGGATCTCCCAAGGCCCATTGGTGCATCCCAGTTAAGAAACCCCAACTTAGGGACCTCCCTGGTGATCCAGCAGTTAAGACTCTGTGCTTCCACTGCAAGGGACACAGGTTTGATCCCTGTTGGAGGAAGATCTGGCATGCTGCAGATCCCTCGTGCTGTGTGGTGTGGCCAAAAAAAAAGAAACTCCAATTTAGGCCAAACATTCATTTGACAGGTGAGGAAACTGAGGTTCAGAAAGATGAAGTGACATGTTCAGTCATACAATTAGTAAGCCATAGAGCAAGAACTCAGGCCCACATTTTCTGGCTGTTTTTACTGTTGAACTGAACCCGGCCCATGATTTCAGCATTTCATTAAGGGCCGGATTCCAGTACTTGGACTGCTCCCAAATCTGCTGGCCCAAGATTGCAAAAAATGGCCTCAGGACACAGGCTTTCCAAATTTTCTAAATAACCTTATACAGAGTTTAAAATAAACAGTCAAAAAAAAATTCTCAAATATGGTTAAAAGACAAGGTGGGCCTTTTGCCTGTTATGGGATCAATGCTGTAATGAGTAATAATTGACATCCAAATTATTCCTGATGAGACAAGTCCATACCCACTGCATCCAGATCCAGCTGGGTCTGTTCTGGGCTTGGAAAGTGTTTCTGAGGTTCAGAATGCCCATATTCCCCCTAAGAACCCCAATTATTACAGATGATAGAGAGTCAGCAGAGAGGACTCTAATTCTCCCTCCTGGTCACCCCTCCAGTTCTCCCGCCTCTAGACTGAATGACAGGCTGGTTGAGGGGAGGGGTTCTGCTACGCTTCTTCGTTCCCACATTCCCACCAGGCAGAACTGTGTTACTCCTGTTGATTTTCCCTGTGCTTCTCACATAAAGACACTTGTCTGTCACCGCCTGCCTGGTGCCCATCTGCTCTCTGTATGGGGCTGCTGTCACCACTGTGGAAGGTGTTGGAAGCATCAAAACCAGGCTTCACCCCGTGCAGGTAAGAGCACATCCCAATTTTCTCACTTCTTAACCCTATCTTTGTAATCAAAGCTGTGTTGACTGTGCCTCCTAGGGCTTCTACGTTGTGGTCCAGAAAGTAGAAGCTTTAGATACACATTGATCCAGATAATAATATCTGTTAAATGACTTAAAAGAAAGCTAGAAATACATCCATATTTCATTAGCTGATCATCTTTCTTCTTATTTTGTCTGCTTGAATAGTAACAGCATGATCAAAATATTAATTAATGCATATTAAACTGCAATGCAGAATAAATATTACACAGAGGGTACTATGCATAGAATAAAACATCTCAAGGATGACAGGGTAAAATTTAGGTTTATTCCCTGTGGCATGGAGTTTTACTGTGACACGTATGGGCAGAAACACACCAATCTCTCAGTCATTGGCACAGGGGTTTGGGAAGTCATACATTCAGACACACTAACGCTGCAAGTACTACCAGGCAGGAGTCAACTGAATTTAATCATAAGAATCAATTCCAGGAATGTCAGCAAAGGCAAAAGACCCCGTAGAGTTTACTAGAGTCTCTGAGAATGTCAGAGAGGATGCTTACCCCAAGACCGATAAGCCCAAATCCTAGGATTACACTAAGGTCTGCATCCAGAGCAAGCCTTCTCAAGCTTTAATATGCCTAAAAATCAATCAGCCAGGAGCTTTCTAAAAATGCAGATCCTGATTCAGAAGGTTTAAAACAGAGACCTGAGGTTCCACATTTCCTACAAGACCACAGGTGGGACCAATAACAACACTGCCAGTCCACGGACTGCACTTTAAATAGCCAGGATCTAGAACACAGACCAAAATCTTGGACCTTGGAAAGTAGAGCTCCTTTTGATCCACACAGAAGAATTTAGAGAAGAGAGTAATGTAAGGTCCATAGTGGAGAGTCTCTCAGTTACTCAGAAAGAGATGACCCCTGCTCAGAACCAAGCTGGGAAAGACGTGGAGGTGCTCGATAAAACTGTTTTTTAAATTACACCCACATTCCTTGTCATTACTGATTTCTGGAGAATTCTCACTCTGGGAATGGAGGTTGTGCACCAATAATTTCCTGTTAGAGGGATCTGGACATTTGAGCTTGAAAAGCAACTGTAATGCTAGGACGTGGTTGCCGGCTCACCTCCCCCAGGAGCAGCCAAGGAAAGGGGATGCTGGCCGACTGTGCCGGAGGTGAGGGTGCACTGCTCAGGGAGGGGGTTCCACTGTGACAAGGGAGACGCTTGACGTGGAGCCTGGTGGGAGGAGGTGACAGTGGGAAGTCAGGGCCTGTGACCACGCCTGTGTCCTTCCAGGAGAGGATTGCCAAGAGCCACGGTACCCAGTGCGGCTTCTGCACCCCTGGGATGGTGATGTCCATGTACACGCTGCTGAGGAACCACCCACAGCCCTCTGAGGAGCAACTGCTGGAAGCCCTGGGGGGTAGGTCTGACCTGAGGCCAGGCGGGGGCATGTGTCAGGCTGTGCTTCCCCCTACCATGCCACCCCAGCCCCACTCAAGGACCCCCTCAATTGTTTCTGAAGTAGCTGCTTTCACCAGGAGCAGAGAATGTCAAGCTTAGCAGCTGCTCATCAGAGCACTTGCTCCCCAAACAAGTGGCCCACACCCCATCTTAACACCCTACTTTCTCTTCCCTACCCAGTGACTTTACCTGGCTGCCTTCATTTGGGCTGTCATAACAAAGCACCACAAACTTGGGAAAAGAAAACAACAGGAATCTCTTCTCTCATGGTTCTGGAGGCAAAGAGTCTGAAATCAAGGCCCTAGAAGAGACTCTTCCTTTCCTCTTTCCAGCTTCTAGTGGCTGACAGCAGTCCTGGCCCTCCTTGATTTAGAGATTCATCGCTCCAATCTCTTCTTCCATCTACTTATGGCCTTCTCCCCTGTGTATCTATGTCCAGATTTCCCTCTTTTTCCAGTCCAGTCACTGGATTAAGGCCTGGCCTAAGATGAGTAGGGCTTCCTCTTCACCTGATTACATCTGCAGCTCTGCAGAATTTCAAATAAGGTCACATTCACAGGTTCCAAAGATATCTTAGCACATCCTTGGGGACACGATTCAACCCATAACACAGCCCTTCACATATTGAAAGGATCTTTTCAAATTTACAATGGGTTTAAGTTACTAAAGAGGAGTTCATAAACATATCCTTTTTGCAGGAAACCTCATGGGTTTCCCAGGTGGCGCTAGCGGTAAATACCCACCTGCCAATGGAAGAGACGCAGGTTTGATCCTTGGGTCAGGAAGATCCCTTGGGGTAGGAAATGGCAACCCACTCCAATATTCTTGGGAAATTCCATGGACAAAGAAGCCTGGAGGGCTACAGTCTATGGGGTCACAAAGAGTTAGACGCAACTGTGCACGCATGCATGCACGCATGTATTCACATACACAGCATCTTCTGCTTCCTCTCAACAAACCTCACATTGGGTCATCCACCATCACTAAATAAGACATCTGTTAGATACATAAATCCTTAGTTTAAGGCCTGAAGTCTAAGCCCCACACACTCTCCTAGTCTTCCAGTTATAGTCGACTTCCTTTACTCGCTCTGCTCCATTACAGGACATCCAAACAAGTCATCTAAAATCCTACCTTCCTTAGGTCCTTCCACTACGTGAGGTCCTTCAACAACTCCTCATCCCTCACATGGCCACACCCACCCTCCTCCACCCGGCATTCAGAGAAGCCCAACAGCTGGCCTCCCAAACTCATTCTTCCTCCTCAGCTGTGTGACTCCCCACTGGCCAGTCTCCTCTCAGCCCTCCATCCTCTGCACGTTTCCACTTTTGCCTGCACTGCTCCGTGAACCCCGAGTGCCCCTCCCGTGCTCTCCATCAATACATTTCTTTCTCATCCTTCAGCATGAGCTTCTTTGTGAAGCCTCTCCAGATGACCTCGATTCCACACTAACCTTCCTCCACCGCAGCCTCCCCCGCACCTTCATCCCTTGGAAACCTGAGGCTCTCGTACTTTCCCATGCAATAGAATCACCACAGACCTCTTAAATGCAGATTCCTGGGCTTGTCCCCAGACATTCTGATTTAGAAATGGAGAAAGGCCAGAGATTCGCATTTTAAACAAATACCCTAGGAAATTCTGAAGCAGTGACCTAATGTCCACTGAGGGGCTCTACTAACAAGCAGAGGCATGATACCTTGCTCATATACAGCCTTAGAAACAATGCATATTTTCCTGTTTTAGGATCACTTACATCTTACATGGTATCTGAAATATAGTTGTTGTCAACAGATACACGTTGAATGAATGAATAATTTAATAGATGGATGCAACTGAGCTCACCAGATAGACTATCGTCTTCTTTCAAACTGAGAATAAAACTAGAATTGAGGTGACGGGAAGGGTATTATCTAAGGAAGGAAAAAGCAGTGAACAGCCTAGCAGATATTCAAATATTCTCAAAAACAAAACACCTGTCTTCATTTCAACTTTCTAAAGAAAAATAAAGTAAAAATCACTAAAAATAAAACATACTGATAACTTTGCTTTTTCTCTGGTTAGGTAACCTGTGCCGCTGCACTGAGTATCGGCCAATTCTCGCAAGTGGGAAGACCTTTTGTTTGGTGAGTCGGGGGCTGCGGGGGCACCCACAGAGCAAGAATGACGGTGATAGATGGTCTAGTCTGGGAACACAGGAGTCGTGTTTTTAGACCATGCAAATAGGTCGTAAGGAAGACTGACTGAGTTATCAATAGCTCCATCTAACTCACAGGAGTCTGAGCTCTTTGTTGAGGGAAGGGTGGGTGTTAGACTACTTTTCACCCTCGACATCACACCACCGGAAAGCCAGGTGATCTAGCCAGCCAGCTAGACATCTTCCATGACGATTTCAGCAAGGCATCGGGACAGGACAGGGAGGAGGTCTCCAGCAAACCCAAGGAGACAAGCAAAGACACGGAGTTTGCCTGGGGGAGGCAAGGTTAGTGCCAAGAATCCAGACCAGCTGGGAAAGTGTGAGCAAATAAAGAAGCCAAAATGGGATAGTAGAATCCAAAATTCACCCCAACTACCAGAGTGCAGAGAGATTCCCCCACCAAATAGTGACACCTCACTGGGCTGCTGTGAAAATCAATGAGAAATTGCAGGCACGTAGCAAAGTCTTGAACTCAAGACTCACTTAGAACTCAACACGTATTTACTACTGTATCAAGGATGCCATCGACACTACAAATAGTGTTTGCCAGGGAGATCAGACAAACACATCTGATCACCCTCTGCAGAGGGCAGGATGGACATAGGCAGTACCACCCTTAGACCCAAGCAAGGGGGATCCCAAACTTCAGAGAACCCCTCGCTGGTCCCCCTACAGCCAATCTCAGGAGGCCACAGGGCCAAAGTGACTTGTTCACTTCAAGCCTTCACCCTTTTCTGGACTAGACATGGTCTTGACCCCATTCCCAGGAACAGGCCTCTTCCCCCAGTCCATCTTCCTTGAGAAAATCATAACAGCCAGCATGTGCACCAGAAGCCAAACACTGGCTATTCAGGGAGGAAGTAGACAGAATTTGGATTTGCAGGCTAGTTCACAGGTGTGTGAGGCCCCTCACAGTACAGACCCAGAGCCAGGGTGAGGAGGGAAGAGCAGCAAGCCCCAGGCCAGGGCCTCCATCTGTGCTCTTGCCTCAGCTCCATGAAGAGTGGACAAGGGCCTAGAAATGGGCCAGCAGGTGTGTCCCACTCCCCAAAGCCAGGCCCATCCCCCGTGCCTGTCCCATCTTCTATTGCCACACGGGGGAGCCAGTGGTTGACAAGCTGAGAAATAAAATGTATGGCTTGTAAAGCCATCAAATTACTGGTGTAAACGGAAAAACACTTGTGAAATACAAATGAAGGAAGTTAAAGGCAACCTCTCTCCCTCTGGAACATGGATGTTATCCACCTTTCCAGGCACAGCCTTTGGGGGTAAAGGAAAAATTGTAGTCAGAGAACCCACCGTGCAGCCAACAGGCCCCAGGAACCTTAACGGGTGAAAGGAAGCTAGTCCCAAAGCAGGACTACCCAAGGCTCTTATCTGCTAGGCAAGCAGAGACTGGCTTCCTCTGTTACCACTCGCTCATGGTCTGTCATGAGAGCTCAGAGTTTTGAGTGAGAGAGGAAGTGCTACTGGCTTGGCTCAGCTGGTTTTGCTTCTTGGGCAGAACTAGGAAGCTGCCAGCCTGAGACATTTGTGCAGAGACAGAGAATTCAAGTATCTGGAAGAAAGTATTTTACTAGAGACTTAGGAGAGACTATTTGAGGAATAAAATACAAGAAGTAAGGTTGGAGAAATGGGAACTGAAAGAACCAGCGAATGGAAACCGGCTTTAAAATTCACTGATTGTCCTTTCATTCCCAGTCAGTGCCATACAGATTGCAAATGGTGGGGAGACCTGGCTCCAAAACTGCTTTCTTTCCTTGTCTTTCTTTTTATTTTCTCTTTTTTAGGTCCCTATCTAAATGATAATAGTCAATGTTGTCAAATCTTGCAGAGAATGGATACTAGCAATGGTTATTGCTCTGAAAAACATCTTATCAAGTGATTCTACAACTAAGAATTCACCTTAAAAAAATTCAGAGATGTACATAAAACTATACCTGCAATGAACAGAAGTGTTTATGTTATTTGTAGTTATAAAATATAGGGAAAAAATTAAGTATACATCAATGGCAAATTTTACAAATATATTTATGGAATAGCCAGAAGATAGATTAATATGCCATCAACAAAAATATATTTTAAAGACTTTAATGACAGGTAAATAAATGAACAAAAAGTCAAAATAAAAGGCATATTGTACTAACTATAAATATAGTACAAATATATATTATATAAAAATGTTTATCAGTAATGATAGTTTCTTTCTTTTACATTTCTTCATATTCTTTATTATTGTTTATGCTATTTATTACATATTGTGAATGTATTATATATTCTATCTATATTATTTATCTATATTATATATTCTGTATCTGAATCAAAAATAAAACAAAAAGGAAAGATCTTCTGATTATCCCTATTCCAATAGAAACCACCGAAAGTGACTTAAAAAGCTTGGAGCCTCATTTAAATTGTCAAGCCCTTTAAGGCACACACTGATTTACATGTCAGAAAGTTTTTCATAGGAGAGGCAGGTGGTGAGAGGGAGGCTCAAGAGGGAGGAGATATATGTATATGTATAATTGAGTTGATTCACGTTGTTGTATAGCACAAGCTAACATAATTATACTCCAGGAAAGCAAGTATACTCAAAAAAAATTTTTTTTAAATAGATATCTTTTTTTAAGTTTTTCATCTCAAGGCATTTCACTGTCCTAGGAGTCAAATGGCTGTCAACAGAAAGGAACAGGAAAATGCTGCCTGGATCTGGGAGAAAATGATTCTTCCTCGCTTGGCAGGAAAAGTGACGTGAGTCCCTTTGCTTTGTCTTCTCCCCAAGAGTATCACTTAACACCAACAGTGCTGAAACTGTGCTTGTGCGCTCTGATGGTCATTCTCTGCTTTTACAAACGTCCAAAGTGGAGGCACGAATAAAGCACTTTCCATTTGGGAGCAGGGTAAAGAGGTGATTGAAAGCTCGCGCTCTGATTTCCCTCTTCACTCTCTGGAAGGTTGAAACAGTAAAACCTAAGCCGGTTTAGGTCAGAGAACAAAGACTTGCCCCAGCTCTGCGAGTCCTGTCCTTGCCTGACCCGGCTCCTGCCGCCCTGTCTTCTCGCACTGTCTCCCCCGCTGCAGAGAGAGGGCACTGCTGCTTCAGCGAGGCTGGCGAGCCCGTCCACACTCAGACAGCGAGTTCACGACCCCCACAGCTGGGACATCCAGCCTGAAACACCCCAGTCTCTGGCTTTGCTCTCTGACAGATGCTAGTTTCCCAAAAAAGACCCACTGCCAAGTTCTTACAGGAATTATTTAGAGAAAATTCCTAGTGAGAAGACAGGAAAAATAGAGTCTGCTCCCTGTAGACATGGAAAGCTAAATGAACAGAGCTGCCCTTATACAAAACTGAGCCCGTCATTCCCTGCTGGTTCTGTTTTTACCCTTAACACCTACCTTATTTCCATTCTCGGCCTCCCCTGACACTTTATTTCTGTCCGGGGAAGCTGTGCAATGGAAGAGAGGGGTGTTCCCCAGGAAGGCAGGCTACACCCCGGACAACCACTTCACGGAGGATCAGTGCCCCCTGGAGGGCTAAAAATATTCTAAAGTCTGGATTTTGTAGCCTCCAGAATTCAATCTGTCCCTGGTAGCTCAGTGGTAAAGAATCTGACTGCAATATGGGAGATCTGGGTTTGATCCCTGGGTTGGGAAGATCCCCTGGAGGAGGGCATGGCAACCCACTCGAGTATTCTTACCTGGAGAATCCCCATGGACAGAGGAGCCTGGCAGGCTAGTCCATGGGGTCTAAGCACACAGCACACATGACTGGGCTCTGGCAACCACCTGAATCCCTCTAACCAAACTCAAAAGAACGTATTTAAACTGGACTGTGCCGCAATATTCATTTATAAAGAGAAACACAATTTTAAGGTGGATCTTATAGTCACTGAGCCACATCCTTTGCTGTAGGAAAGCACGCACAGGATGTCACAATATAAGGGGAAGATTGCTTGGTGAGCATGGGTGCAGAGCCATTGATAATCATAAGGGGAACAGCACAGAAGACCCCTCTCCACCCATCAGGTAGACCTACTAGATGGCATGTGTCTGCCCCATGACACTCCCACCTCTTGAAGCTGTGCTACTGTCTTCTGTGGGGTAACTGTGAAGTCTTGGCCTAGCTCCTGTTCAGGGGAATTTTAATTCCTCAGCTCAGATTCATTGTTTTCCATTTTAATTCTCAGACACTGTCTTACTTCTAGGCTATAGATACACACCACATTATTGCCCCCAGGTACTGCCTACACTTCTAATTCCAGCTAAGGCAAAAACTGGTCCTTCAGATGTTGGCAGGTATGTCTCAATCTGGGATCCTACTAAGGACCTACACAAGGAATAATGCAAGTTTTCCTTCCAGAATCTGGGAAGACCTTACAGAGACAGAGGGAAAAGCAGGGGAGTGTTGGACAAATGTCAGGTCATTTCATCTACATGTCACAATTACCCTTCAAAATAGTCATTATTTCACTGGGAATTTGGGGTTGGTATTTACAGACTGTTACATTTAGAATGCATAGACAACAAGGTCCCACTGTATAGCACAGGGAACTATATCTAATCCCCTAGGATAAACCATAATGGAAAAGAATATTTTAAAAAGAATGTAAATACGTGTAAAACTGAGTCACTTTGCTGTACAGCAGAGATTAGTATAACATTGTAAATCAACTATACTTCAGTTTTTTTAAATAGGTATTATTTCTATTTGATCTTTAGAGAGATTAAGTACATTTCTATTGAGAGGGTCAGAGAGCCAAGTTGTGGCAGAGCTGATAATGAACTCAAATCTGTCTCCCCCACCCCACCAACCCCACCCACTGCCGTGCTCGGCCAGCCCATCTTCCACGGGTTTCCCCATTATATATCCTTCCAGCCCCACACCCCACAGTTCTCTCCTGATTTGCCTTAATCTTTAGGAAACGTCTTGAGAATAAGTGTTTCCAAAGCTAAAACATACTTAATTTAGAGAGGATTGCAGTTTGGGTAACTTTTCACTGTGCTTTGGTTTCCTAATAGATGAAATAGAGATGGCAATTTACTTTCTTTGTACAATTGTTGGGAGGATTAAGTAAATTATTAATATGTGTAGAAAGCACATGGAATGTAAGCACTCCATAAATGCCAACTAGTGTTATTAAAGCAAGTGGGGTGTGTGTGTGTGCTTACACAAGAGCATATATGTTCAGAGTCGTGTTTTACTTAAATTACAGGACTTCTCAGAGCTTTTCGCATTTTGAATCTTAACTTGACAGATGAGGGGGTAGTGGCTCGGGCCCAGTGAAGAGGATTTCCCAAACTAATTGACCTCTGATTGTTTTTCATAGACAGTCTTTGTATTTTGCAGGATACTATTTGAACTGGTCATAGGATATCCTTTTCTTTAGTGTCAACACAATTCTTATTTAAAACTATTTGGTTTGAACTATTTTCCCATACAAGGAGAGTCGGAGCTATTATTGTGTTCTTTTTGCCTTATTAATGTAAAGAATTATGATGCTGTTTCCAATTGAGCCCGACTGATGGAACCATCTTCTTCTGCCATTTATAAAGATTTGCACAGAGTTATTTGTGAAAGAGGAGTTCCAGCCCTTGGACCCTACCCAGGAGCTCATATTTCCCCCGGAACTCTTGGTAAGAGGAGTTGGGTGTTTTATGTGCTTATTGAAATGTCACTGGTTATAAGCTCAGTTTTTAAAAACCACCTTTTCCATCCTGTGAAATTATCATATTGTATAAATTCTTGATCAAATCCGAATGCTTGTCCCTGCCTGGCTCACCCAGCCCTGGCTGATGCCCTGTATACATTCCCCAAAGCCTCAACTGAGGCTATATTTTAACCATTTTTGTTATTACTTCCATCATTGTCATCTGCACTGTATCCCTATTGACTGTCCCAATCAATCCAGTTTTTCTCAACTTCTAACTCGGTCTTTCCAGCCCTTCCCAGATATTGACCTCAAGTGGCACTTCCAGGGCCTCCCAGTTCTTCCCTCTGTCAGCATTTCTATCTTTCCTCTCTAACATCCAGTTGTTCCATTCGATAACATATGTATTTCTGAAGGGGTTCTGATATGTTCATTCATATAGTCAACAAATACTAATCATTCAGTAACACGCCAGGCACTGTTCTAGGTACTGAATACACAGCAGGGAACAAAACTCACCCAAGGACCTGCCCCCAAGGAGACTGTAATTTGATTGGAGAGACACACAATGAACAAGACAATAGATGATATCCCTTATACAAATAATCTTTTAAAAAATGATACAAATGAATTTATTTATAATACAGAAACAGACTCACAGACTTAGAGAAGGAACTTACAGTTACCAGTGGGGAAGTGTGTGGGAAAGGGATAGTTAGGGAGTTTGGGATGGACATGTACACACTGCTATATTTTAAATGAATAACCAACAAGGACCTACTGTATAGCACAGGGAACTCTGCTCAATGTTATGTGGCAGCCTGGATGGGAGGGGAGTTTGGGGGAGAGTGGATACATGTGTGTGTGTGGCTGAGTCGCTCTGCCATGTACCTGAAACTATCAACATTGTTAATTGGCTATACTCTAATATAAAATAAAAAGTTTAAATGGATAAATAGACAGATAATAGATAAGTTATATAGTGTGTCAGCAAGTGATAAGGAGAACAAAATAAAACAGTGAAGGGGGATAGGATGCAGGGGGTTGCAATTTTCAATATCTGGCCAGAGAAGACATCTGTGAAAAGGTAGTATTTGATGAAAATCCTGAAGTAGGTGAAGGAACTGGTCATGGTGGGGAAGAGCAATCCAGGCAGCGGGGCAGCAAGTACAGAGATACCAAGGAGAGGAGAACTCCTGTCCTGATCAAGGACAGAGCAGGGGCCAGCCTGGCAGGAACTCAGGGAACCAGAGAAGTCAGAAAGCTGCAGGGCTGGGGGCAGACCATCCTGGACTTAGACTGCTTGGCTTTTACTCTGCATCAGATGAGAAGCTATCAGAGAGGTTGGACATAAGAGGAGTACTCTCCTGTTAACCTTGTAATGGGTGGGATCTGGGGTGGTTTGGGCTGCTGGGACAGGAATAGCCTGGGGATGGGTGAGAGAAGGATCAGTGAGCCCATTAGGGCAGCTGTGCCCTCCTGAGGCTGGTGGTGCTGGACCAGGCAGCCAGCATGTGCATGGTGAGGAGCCAGTGGATTCTGGATACACTTTTGGAAGAGCCAACAAGATTTCCTGATGAATGTGATGAGGTGTGTGGGGAGAGAAAGGAGTCAAGGCTGAATCCAGGGCTTTGGGCAGCTGGAAAGGGGAGTGGCCATTTACTGAGAAGGGGAAGACCTCTGGAGGAGCAGGGGATTTTTCCTTTAGGGAATCCTTTCTGAGGGGGGCTTGGAGGAGGATGGGGCATGAAGAACTCAGTTTTTAAATTTGAGATGCCTATTACACATCTAAGAAGAGACACTGAGCACTCATTCAGGTATGTGAGCTTGGATTTCAGAGGTAAAACTGAAGATTCTAATTTAGGAGTATCCATAAAATTATGATTTTTTAAGGCCATGATACTAAATTATGCTAAGTTAATCTATACTGAAGAGTCAATGACAGATGCCAGCTCATATTGTCACTTTCCTCCAAAGCACTACACACGAACAAGTCTTAAGCTAAAAGGAGTAAATATCTAATTATGGAAATTCAAGCATTAGCCAATGGTATACTGAGTATCTTTTTGGTCAGGGGAAACCCAGAACTTCTGAAATCTCTCTAGAGAAACATACCTCCACCCGGAGTCTATCATAACCTAGGAATACAGATGTGCCCACGTGCACACACCTTTGTTATTTGCACTTAGAGAATGACAGAGAACCCAGAAAAACGAACCCTGACCTTTCACGGAGAGAGGGTTACTTGGATCTCCCCTGGGACCTTCAAAGACCTCCTGGAGCTGAAAGCAAAACACCCAGAAGCCCCGCTCATCCTGGGCAACACATCACTGGGTGAGTGATTACAGCGGTTCTCACACCACCAGGCCTCAGTGCCGAACGGGACTTCCTGTCTCCTAGTCTAAAAAACTACTTTTTAAAGATAAAGACATCATCATTTTTAATAAAAGTGTTATAGTAAAATAATGTATTATAAAATGTACTCTTATATTGTATATTATATAATAATTATTTATACATTACCTTTTATATATACTATATATAAATACTAGCATATATTTCCTGGTGGCTCAGATGGTAAGGAATCTGCCTGCAATGCAGGATACCCAGGTTTGATCCCTGTGTCAGGAAGATTCCCTGGAGGAGGGCATAGCAACCCACTCCAGTATTCTTGCCTGGAGAATCCCATGGACAGAAGAGCCTGGTGGGCTACAGTCCATGGGGTTGCAAAGAGTCAGACACAACTGAGCAAAAAACATAATATACTGCATATACTTTTATATATACATTACATAAATAATATTAAAAGTATAATACAAATATTATAGTATTATCATATAATAAAATAGCCTCCAAAATTCAATATACACAGACCCTGGGAGTATGCAGTGTAACCCCTTGAGGTGTGCAGCAGTATTAAAGGACTGTTAATTATTTAATTTACCTTGTCCTTTTAAATTTTGTTTCCATTAGGTATTGAGTAAATTAAATAGAATTTTATGAAATATGGTGGATATATTAACAATCTACACCCAGTTATCACCACACTCACTTTGAGAACCAGAGCTTTACCAAGAAGTTTGCCCCATGGGCCCTCCGAAACCATAGTCCCTCCCCTCCCCTTCCTCTCAGGGGTGCTCATTAGACTGAATATGGTGTTGGTCCATCTCTTCTCTTTTTTACATGTTATACCCGTATATTTGAGTTCCTAAGCAATGTGTTGCTTAGTTTTGCAGATTTTTGAACTTCACTTAAGTAGATGGACACAGTATTACTCCTCTACAGTTTGCTTTGTGCATTTAACATTGTTGAGCTGGGACCTGCCCACATGGTTGCACATAAGTGTGCTAATTCCATCCTGTGCCGAGGACACAGTTCACACTTCCATTCTATTGCTCAAGGCCATGGTGTGTTTTCCAAGTCTTGGCTCTTTCAGGTACCTCTATACACATCTCCTGAGAGTCTTCTAAGAATCTCTCATCCATTTTATTTCCTATTTTTATATTCACATAATGCTACTGCTAACTGCTAAGTCTCTTCAGTCGTGTCCGACTCTGTGCGACCCCATAGACGGCAGCCCATCAGGCTCCCCCGTCCCTGGGATTCTCCAGGCAAGCACACTGGAGTGGGTTGCCACTTCCTTCTCCAATGCATGAAAGTGCAAAATGAAAGGGAAGTCGCTCAGTCGTGTCCGACTCTTAGCGACCCCACGGACTGCAGCCTAGCAGGCTCCTTCGTCCATGGGAGTTTCCAGGCAGGAGTACTGGAGTGGTTGCCAGTGCCTTCTTCATTCACATAATGAGTATAGATAAATACATATACTGGAAGCACATGTGTATAAAATTACTTGGCAGGGTGTATGGCCACTGCTGTCACATATATATGCATTTATTGCCAGTGTTTAAAATTAGCATCTGAATATTTTAATGAGAAACTTTCAATGCCAAAAAATTGCATTTTCTTTTTCCTAACTCTCCCTCTCTAAGATATATACTGCATTTACTTTCAGGACCTGCCATGAGATCTAAAGGATGTTTTCACCCAATTCTCCTCTCTCCTGCTAGGATTTCTGAGCTGAATGTGGTGTCTAAAACAAATGATGGTGAGTTCCAGGTTTTCTTTGTAAAATATCCATGAACCAATCCCTGCACTAAACATTTGCACTAACTAAACACTAAATAGTTTAGAACCTCATCATACATTTATCTTGTCTGACTTGTTCCCAACTCTTTGACATTTTTCTGATGTGATATTATATCCCCATCATGAAAATTTACTATCAAAAGCTTTGTACAGAATATGGGGTATTTGGATGATGTCATTCAAGACCTTGTAGTCACCTGTAGGATTCTTGCCTATAAAGAGCCATGATGGAACTTCCTTGGTGGTCCAGTGGTTAAGACCACACTTCTAATGCAGGAAGCGCAGGCTTGATCCCTGGCTTGGGGACTAAGACCCCGCATGTCTGCCTCTCAGTGTAGTCAAAAAAAAAAAAAAAAAAAAAAAAAAAGGCATGGCAACACAAAGGCAATAAACTTGCAGTGTCAGTTTAATGAGAAGACAGCAAGAGAGAAGTACTATCTATCACTTGGATGGTCAGTTCCAGGAAGGGAGGCAGGTTTGCAGGAGGCATTTAACTTAGTGTCTGGCATTTAGATGCTACTTGTCTCTTAGGGGCAATGGCAAAAGGCCAAGTAAGACAGAAACCTGCCCAGGGAAGCACCCCTGGTCATTTGCAACATCCTTAAGGGCCCACTATGTGCAGACTCTTCATCAGGCAAGGTGGCACCCACAGAGTAGGAAGGAAATATCCAAGACTTTGCCTTCAAGATGCACAGCAACCCCTTTAACGAAAGGAATTTTATTTTACTCCTTCTCTCATCCAGCAGATCTCTTAGCATATATGTGCTTGTCTAAGGTACATGTATATATGTACTAAATGACTTAATGGAAAGAAAAAAAGACTAAATGAATGAGTGAGCCAGGAACTTGAATTTGGAATGCAGTAGTAATAATGATTTCCTTAACTTGGGCAACAGGGAGGTTGGCTGAACTGAAAGCTTTAGTCCAGACTGACTTGTAGACCATCACGTGTTTTTGGAGATCTGTGGTGGGCAGGAGAAGGGACCCACCTTGGCAGTATCACTGCCATCCCGGAGTCCTACGTTCCCGGCCTCAACCATCATCAGCCAAACTTAGACTGTGCTGCAGAGCAGCAAGCCTGCCTTCCCTGACACTGACCCACCCATTTGCAAGGAAAGGGACCTTTCCTGGTTTTGCACCACAGCCTCACAGCTTCAGCCTTGTTAAGTAGCACATCCACACACCACTCAGAAAATGAGGGCAGTGTGCTTAGATATATCTGAAATCTTGGGGTTGGAGAGAAGAGGAAGAGAGAAGAGTAAAATGGGTGGTTTGGGGGTATAATCAAGTACCCTTTTTTTTTTTAACATTTATTTATTTGGCTGCACCAGGTCTTAGTTACAACTCGCAGGATCTTCAATCATCACTGTGGCCTATGGGACCTAGTTCCCTGACCAGGGATCAAACCCAGGCCCCCTGCTTTGGCAGAGCAGTCTTAGCCACTGGACCACCAACAAAGTCTGTCAAATGATTTAAGCAGACAGTCAAGACAGGACAACCCTTTTCCTCATGTTCACCCCAGGCCCATGGTTTAGCCCATGATTTTCAAACTTGTTTAAGCATCACAACTCAGTCCTCAAACAAATCCTAATAGATGAAAATATGCTCCTCTGTTTGAAGGAGGGGGAAGACTTTCTCCATCCCACCAAGCCCTCTATATTTCCTCCAACAGGGCCAGGACAAAAGGAAAGAGACCTGGCCCAAGGTCTGCAAACTGGCTGGTGGCCGGTCACCAAGGCACACATCTCCCATGTCCAATCCAGAACTCCCATCGCGTTACTGCCATTCCCTGTCCCCCCAGGCCCAACCCACTGGCTGTTCAACGGGCTCTTTGTCAGTTTAGACTCAGCAGGCAAGATAGAGGCAGATTCTAAAATCTAAACCATGTGTTTTCCTTGGGGCCCCTTAAACTTTAAGTGTGAGTCACCTCTAGAAGCCTCCAGGGACCTTTCTCAGGATGCCCAAGCTTTCCTGAGGCCCAGAGGAGTGAAGGACACTTGTAAGGGAGGGTTACACTGGAGCCAGCTGTGCCCCACCACCACCACCAGCAACCCCAGGAAATAAATATCTGTGACAGCTTGCGTTTGTTTACATTTTGTGTGCTAATCCATGTCACCTACTTGTTTGGCTGGATATACGCCCCACTCACCCTCAAAATCTTTAGTACAGTAAGTGCTACAGGAAGTCAGTGCATCTTAAACCCATAGACCCTCAAACTCTGAAAAGCATGGAGTTAAAATAAATCCCATGTTCTGAGAATCATATAAAGATAAAGATCTTTTCAACACCACTGAAATGCAAGCTAGGTTTTGTGACCAAAGGTGGAATAAAATATGAATAGAAGTTCAGTAAATAGAATTTTCTCAGTACAGTTGTGTCATGCCCGACACAAAGTGAGGGGCTACTGTGAGCGATGGAAAGAATCAAACAGAAGTCTCTAAAATGGATTGTCTCGCCTCAGCCTGAGTCCGAAACCCATACTTATGAGGACCTAGGCAACAGGGAAGACAGCTGACATACTCTCCCCTGGGGCTGAACTGCATTGCCTGCCTTTTTTTAATTTAGGTTATAACTTTATTTTTTATTTATTATTTTTGGCCACGCAACATGTGGGATCTTAGTTCCCTGACCAGGGATCAAACCCTGCAGTGAAAGTAGGGAGTTTTAACAACTGGACCACCAGAGAAGTCCCTGAACTTCTCTTTTCTATCTATGTCAAATAACAGATGGTCGTGCTAGACTGTATAATGCTGCTGACCATAACCAGATAAAAATCTTTGTCTCTAATCTCTTCCCTACTAATACGGCTCTGGATCTATATGACAGGAGGAATTGTATGGTAGGAAACAAGCATGGTCTGCCCAGTGCTCCTGCAGGTAAAAGGAAGGCAAGATTTTGAGGAAGTTAAAGCTTTACTGGAACTTGTGGTGATGGGAAGCAATAGACAATCACCGATGGGACCAGATCCCGTGTGCCTTTTATGAGATACTGATGCAGAAACAGGGTGAGGATTCTAAGCTGAGAGACATTCCAGGCAGAGGAGCAGTAGAGTTACTTTAAGATGTGATTTGCTTATGGGCTTCCCTGATGGCTCAGATGGTAAAGAATCCACCTGCAACGCAAGAGATCCACGTTTGATCACTCGGTTGGGAAGATCCACTGGAGGAGGAAATGGCAATCCACTGGAGGAGGAAATGGCAATCGACTCCAGTATTCTTGCCTGGAGAATCTTATGGACAGAGTAGCCTGGTGTGCTGCAGTCCATGGGGTCGCAAAGAGTCGGACACGACTGAGTGACTAACACTTTCACTTTCAAGATTTGCTTAGCATATAGATAATAAGAAGCAGCTAGTAGTTTTGTTAATCAATTAGGTTAACTATGATCACTGAAACAACAGGGGGTGTTAGTTATGTGGGTATGTTGGTAGGACTGGGAAAGTATTGCACCAAGTACATTTTTCAGTTCAGTCATTCAGTCGTGTCCAGCTCTTTGCGGTACCATGGACTGCAGCTCTCCAGGTTTCCCTGTCATTCACCAACTCCTGGAGCTTGCTCAAACTCATGTTCATCAAGTTGGTGATGCCATCCAACCACCTCATCCTCTGTTGGCCCCTTCTCCTCCCGTCTTCAATCTTTCCCAGCATCAGGGTCTTTTCCAGTGAGTCAGTTCTTTGCATGAGGTGGCCAAAGTATTGGAGTTTCAGCTTCAGCATCAGTCCTATCAATGAATATTCAGGACTGATTTCCTTTAGAATGGACTGGTTGGATCTCCTTGCAGTCCAAGGGACACTCCAGAGTCTTCTCCAACACCACAGTTCAAAAGCAGCAATTCTTCAGCACTCAGCTTTCTTTATAGTCCAACTCTCACATCCATACATAACTATTGGAAAAACCATAGCTTTGACTAGAAAGACCTTTGTTGGCAAAGTAATGTCTCTGCTTTTGAATATGCTGTTTAGGTTAGTCATAGCTTTTCTTTCAAGGAGCAAGCATCTTTTAATTTTATAGCTATAGTCACCATGTGCAGTGATTTTGGAGCCCCCCAAAATAAAGTCTGTCACTGTTTCCATTGTTTCCCCATCTATTTGCCATGAAGTGATGGGACTGGATGCCATGATCTTAGTTTTTGAATGATGAATTTTAAACCAGCTTTTTCACTCTCCTCTTTCACTTTCATCAAGAGGCTCTTTAGTTCCTCTTTGCTTTCTGCCATAAGGATGGTAACAACTGTATATCTGAGGTTATTGATATTTCTCCAGGCAATCTTGATTCCAGCTTGTTCTTCATCCAGCCCAACATTTCTCATGATGTACTCTGCATATAAGTTAAATAAGCAGGGTGACAATATACAGCCTTGACATACTCCTTTCCCAATTTGGAACCAGTCTGTGGTTCCATGTCTAGTTCTAACTGTTGCTTCTTGACCTGCATACAGATTTCTCAGGAGGCAGGTCAGGTGGTCTGATATTCCCATCTCTTTAAGAATTTTCCACAGTTTATTGTGATCTACACAGTCAGAAGCTTTGGTGTAGTCAATAAAGCAGAAGTAGATGTTTTTCTGGAACTCTCTTGCTTTTTCGATGATCCAGCGGGTGTTGGCAATTTAATCTCAGGTTCCTCTGCCTTTTCTAAATCCAGTTTGAACATCTGGAAGTTCACGGTTCAAGTATTGTTGAAGCCTGGCTTGGAGAATTTTGAGCATTACTTTGCTAGCATGTAAGATGAGTGCAATTGTGCGGTAGTTTAAGCATTCTTTGGCATTGCCTTTCTTTGGGATTGGAATGAATATTGACCTTTTCCAGTCCGTGGCCACTGCTGCGTTCTCCAGATTTGCTGGCATGTTGAGTGCAGCACTTTAACATCATCATCTTTTAGGATTTGAAATAGTTCAACTGGAATTCCATTACCTCCACTAGCTCTGTTTGTAGCGATGAAGGCCCACTTGACTTGGCATTTCAGGATGTCTGGCTCTAGGTGAGTAATCACACCATTGTGGTTATCTGGGTCATGAAGATATTTTTTTTACAGTTCTTCTGTGTATTCTTGCCACCTCTTCTTAATATCTTCTGCTTCTGTTAGGTCCATACCATTTCTGTCCTTTATTGTGCCCATCTTTGCATGAAATATTCCCTTGGTAGTTCTAATTTTCTTGAAGAGATCTCTAGTCTTTCCCATTCTATTGTTTTCCTCTATTTCTTTGCATTGATCACTTATATCTTATATATATATAGATAGATAGATAGATAAGTGATCAATATATATATATAATATATATATACTATATATATATATATAATATATATATACAATATATATATATATATATAATATATATATAATATATAGAGAGAGAGATATATAAGATATATAAGATCTTATATCTTATAGATCTTATATCTATATCTTATATCTCTCCTTGCTATTCTTTGGAACTCTGCATTCAAATGGGTATATCTTTCCTTTTCTCCTTTGCCTTTCACTTCTCTTTTTTTCTCAGCTATTTGTAAGTCCTCCTCAGACAATCATTTTGCCTTTTTGCATTTCTTTTTCCTGGAGATGGTCTTGGTCACAAATCTCTGTGCATAGTTCTTCAGGCACTCTGTCTATCAGATTTAATCCCTCGAATCTATTTGTCACTTCACTTCCACTGTATAATCGTAAGGGATTTGATTTAGGTCATGAATGGTCTAGTCGTTTTCCCTACTTTCTTCAATTTAAGTCTGAATTTGGCAATAAGGAGTTCATGATCCAAGCCACAGTCAGCTCCCAGTCTTGTTTTTGCCAACTATATAGAGCTTCTCTATCTTTGGCTACAAAGAATATAATCAATCTGATTTTGGCATTGGCCATCTGGTTATGTCCATGTGTAGAGTCTTCTCTTGTGTTGTTGGAAGAGGATGTTTTCTATGAGCAATGTGTTCTCTTGGCAAAACTCTGTTAGCCTTTGTCCTGCTTCATTTTGTACTCCAAGGCCAAGTTTGCCTGTTACTCCAAGTATCTCTTGACTTCCTACTTTTGCATTCCAGTCCCCTATAATGAAAAGGACATCTTTTTTGGGTATTAGTTTCAGAAGGTCTTGTAGGTTTTCATAGAAGCGTTCAGCTTCTTCTTCAGCATTACTAGTTGGGGCATAGACTTGGATTACTGTGATATTGAATGGTTTGCCTTTGAAACAAACAGAAATCGTTTCTAATATTAATGAAAATAAAGTTATGTGGGAGAGTGAAATATTCTCCAAGGTTAATCCATAAGAGAAAAATCAAAGCCCACTCTGCAACCTGCTTTAAAAAAAAAACAAAACAGACTAATAGCAGTTAGAACCCAGCCCTGGAAGTGACCAAATCATACCCTGTGTGTTAGTGACTCATTCCACAAACCCCAGGGGAAGTTGAAGATTAATTTTTCAAGGTCAACTAAGTCATCTCCTGATGGTTTGGGTGACTTCTTCATTTTCAAAGATTGAGCTGAATCCTTACATCCCTACTACAGAGAAACCCAGAGCCCATGCTACTGTCAATATCAATACTTACAAGTACAACTGCAACAGTTTTTTTTTATATATAAATATTTGCCATTCTCATTGTATGTATTATTTATTTTTCTTTTGACTGCGCTAGGTCTTCATTGTTGTGCACAGGCTTTTGTCTAGTTGTGACGAGTAGGGGCTACTCTCCAGCTGCAGTGCACAGGCTTCTTATTGCAGCAGCTTTTCTTGTTGCGGAGCACAGCTCTAGGCATGAGAGCTCTAGAGCATGGGCTCAGTAGTTGAGGCACAGGGGTTTAGTTACTCCACAGCATGTGGGATCTTCCTAGATCAGGGATGGAACCCATGTCCCCTGCAATGGCAGGCAGATTCTTATATACCATTGCAGGGAAAGCCTGCAACAGTTTTTAAATTCTGAGTTATTTCCTTGCCAGCTAGCGAATAGCAGTTTCTTCTGTTTGGTTGGTTTTTTTCATTTTGTTCTGTTTTGCAAAGAGAAAAGGCTTTATTGCAGGGGCTAGCAAGTAGTATTGCTTTGATCCTGGGATGCTCTCCCATTTCTCCTGACTCCCTAGCCCCTCCCTGGGGACCCCACCCTCCCACACTCAACAACACCCAAAGTAATATCCGAGGCAGCTCCTTGTATGGACTGTATTCATTCTGATTGGCTGGTGCCCCTCCTAGAACTGGTGTTGAAGATTTTGAATATCAAAGCCACCTATAGAGGGGCAAATCAGCAGTGGAAGCATTGTTGATTTACGCAATGACCTTGGCAATTGAAAGACCTTTGACTTTTTTAATGCTATCAGTTTTATCCTCCTTAATCACAAAACAGCTTGGCGTAGCTTCACTGTGGTCAGTCAGAAAGGGGTCATGGAACGTTCTGGTAGAGTCTGCCTCCGGCTAGTTGTTCCTGTCCTTCCTGCTCTCCAGGACTGACCATAGGTGCTGGCTGCAGTCTGGCCCAGGTCAAGGACGTCTTGGCTGAGAGGGTCTCCGAGCTCCCGGAGGAGAAGACCCAGACGTACCGAGCGCTGCTGAAGCACCTCAAGAGTCTGGCCAGCCAGCAGATCCGGAACATGGCTGTATGTCTTCTGGGCCCATCACGAGGCCTGCTACACCTATCTCTTAATCTCAGCAAAATGTTAAAAGAGGCATTGGCAGAATCAGTGTGCACATGGGTCTCAGCTGATTGAAATGACAGCACAATATACATTTAATATAGCAACCATTATTTAATAACATATTTAAAAGAAGACTCTGAGTCAAGTTCAGTCATATAGCTAAGTAGCAATATAAGTGGGAAAAGAATGTCATGGTTTCACTAATTTCATGATAAGACCTTCAAAGAAACTAATTTGATCTTAGGCTGCATTGTTGTTGCTAAGTCGTGTCCTACTCTTTGCAACCCCATGGACTGCAGGAGTAAAACACCTAAAACAAGGAGGGTAGCCTCCCCTACTCCAGACTGTTCAGACCACCGCTAGACGATAACGCTCAGAACAGGGAGGCAGACTTCAGGGTCGGCTGATTTGACCTCAGGCGAATGCAGATGTAGATCTTCAAAATACACATGACCCCTTCCCTTACACACCCCCGAATGACGTATTAGAAATTCTTAGAATACGGAGAATGGAGGAAGAACAGGTTTCTACTGAAAAAGCTCTTCAATTGATTCCAAATGATTCCCTGTCGTGGGTTCTGTCTGACACCCTGGACCCTGGTGAGGAGACGGTGACAGGAGAGTAAGGGGTTGGAAACCACCACAGAGAGAGCAGTGGTGGGGCATTGTGAAAGCTGCCTTCAGATATTTCTAGACTCCTGAGAAGAGGTGTGATATATTTCATATGATCACCAAGGGTAGAAGTATGACCAGTAAGTGAGAATCCAGGGGTGTAGATTTCAGCTCAGTGGAAACAAGAACTTTAAAATTAAGCTGTTCATAGAGGAATGGGAGTTCCGTGCCCTCACCCATGTTCCAGCCCAGATTCAGCCCAGATCACCCGCAACCTGGGTGGTCACTGTAGAGTCTGGCACTATGTGGGAAGAATACTGAGCTGAATGGCTGGTCATTTCCCTGACATGTTCTGAGATGCTATAAGCTTAACCAGATCCAAGAGGAGTCTCTCAAGAAGAGGAAAAGGGAGACTCAGTGATAGATGCCCAGCACCTAAACATGGCCCCGGGGAAGTCCAGCAATTCAAGAGGCCATGAGATAAGGCTGAGATCCCAAGGCAGTATCGTGGCTACTTTTGTAGCCAGCACCGTGGCCATCTGTGCCACCTGAGTAGGGGTGGCTCAGAATTGGCCGCTGCACCTCAGTGCTTGGGTTTGCATCCCCATCCTGCCTCTTCCTCACTGGGAGATCTTAATCAAGTTTAATAATTCCTCTGTGCCCCCGTGTCTTCTTCTCTTAAAGGGGGACAGTGGCCTCATCTCACTGAGGTGTTGTGAGGACTGAGTGAGTAAATATGCATGAAGGAGTGAGACATCAGGTGAAACACACCACATGCCATTCAGTGCTCGTTACCATCCATTCCTCACCCGATCCAAAGTTGTGGGTAGGTGGGGACCTCTCACAGCATCAGAACTGAGTCTCATCTACAGAGGAGGCCAAGACTCCTCTAGACCCTGTCACCTACCAGGGAGGACCATGAGCAGGTGCCGGGAAGGGCGGGGGGCTCAAATTTGAGGGATCTAATGACCAAGGCTATAACTCTCTCTCCTTAGTCTTTAGGGGGTCATATTATAAGCCGACATAGCTACTCAGATCTGAACCCAATTCTGGCTGTGGGCAACGCTACCCTCAATCTGACATCAGAAGGTAAGCTACCCAGAGCCCTCTGAACAGCACC
The DNA here is from genome assembly GCF_019923935.1 of Bubalus bubalis. Taxonomy (NCBI): domain Eukaryota; kingdom Metazoa; phylum Chordata; class Mammalia; order Artiodactyla; family Bovidae; genus Bubalus; species Bubalus bubalis. The sequence goes on from NC_059158.1 coordinate 141,514,159, forward strand.
TCAGCGTTTCTGTCTCTGTTTTAGGAGGTGCTATGTCAGAGCCCATGTCTCTTGCTCTCAATCCACCATGGGGAGCTCAGGATCCTAGCAGAAGTCTCCTCACGCAGGGGATGGCACCTTCTGTACCACCCGCCACATATACACAACACCCAGCCCCAACCACAGTTCAGCCAGCCCGCAGCAGCCAGGGCTGTCTAGAGGCCGACTAGAAGCCTCTCTGTGACCAGAGGACCACTTCCTCCTCCTCCTCCTCCTCATGTCCACTCTCCAGTTGCCGTGTAAGAAGTCACAAGTCTAGTGAGGACACGCTGGGGACACTGTAGGGCCCCTGGGGGCAGGAGGAAGGCTAGCAACATTTTCCATGCTGGCTAAGGAGGGCGGTCCTTGAGGGCTGCTCCAGGGTATTCCACCCTTGTCTCCCTGAGATGCTCAGCCCTCACATTGGCTCTGGCCGCTCCAAAGAGGCTGACACTCCCATCCAGTGCGTGCTGACTGTGCCAGGCTCTGCTGGATACTTTACACAACACATCTAATTTGTCCAACCCCCGCCCCCGACTGAGGTCGCTTGCAGTAGGGGGTGAGGGATGGGAATCCAGTCTGCCTTGATTTCTCAACAGGAGTACTCGCCTCTTCACCAGCAGCCACCTCCCCAGGTCTTCTAACTCCCCACTTTCCATCTCTCCCCCCTCCCTCCCCCACACCCCATCAAATACCCTCATATGGGCTGAGTTGGACCCGGGAAACTGGACTGCAAGGGAGCAGTCACACTGCCCCATGTGAACTCCAGGGTGTGGCCAACCAGGAATTATCTCACCAGCATCATAAGCCTCCCCAGGGGATTGTTGGCTGACACAGTCTGGTCCCTGATGGGTGGGAACTGAGAAGTGTTGGGAGGGACCTGCTGGCAAAGGAAAAGCCCTCATACTCCTATTCAGCTTTGTGTGGGGCCCAGGAGAGGAAATCCTTCAGCCCCGAAGGACCCTGTCAGCTGTTTTGCTGGGTCCGCCAGGCCTGTAGTCCAGAATCACCCCATCTTGAACCCTGAAGACTAAGGGAGAGGAAGCCAAGGCTCTGGGGCGTCAGGAGAGCAAAGATGGCCTGGCCCCCACGCAGGGCCTTCTACTTCAGGACTAGCGGTGCTAGCTGTGTCCCTCCGCTGGGATGTTGGTTGTCACCTTTGGCTCCAGGTCTCTGTTTTCCCAGCTCTGCCAAAGCCACCTCCAGTCTGCACTCAGCCCAGCTCCAATGAGGCCAGTAGCTAGCTGGCGCCCCAAGAGGGAGGCCCAGGTACACAAGATCCCCTCTGGGATCCATCTTCCTCTGTCTCGGCCACACCTACCTTCCAATCAGCATCTCACTGCTGTTTCTGGATCTGAACGCACATCAGATTTGCTGGCCTGCAATCTCCTCACACATTTCCCGTGGAGCCACAGCCACTTTTTAAAGCCAGAGGGGACTTCTCTAACCATCACCACCATGTGGTGACAATGGGGCTGAAAGGAGGTTTTGTAAATTGTTCACATTGCTTTAAAGATATGGGTATCCAGCTTAGAGAGCTTCCCAGGAGTCCAGTGGTAAAGAATCCGCCTGCCAATGCAGAGGACTTGGGTTCCATCCCTGGGTTGGGAAGATACCCTGAAGGAGAAAATGGCAACCCACTCCAGTATTCTTGCCTGGGAAATCCTATGGACAGAGGAGCCTGTCAGGCTTACAGTCCTACACTGTGTTTAATCGCTGAATCGTGTCCAACTCCTTGTGACCCCATGGACTGTAGCCCGCAAGGCTCCTCTATCTATGGGGTTTCTCCAACCAAGAATATTGGAGTGGATTGCCATGGCCTCCTCCAAGGGATCTTCCCACCCCAGGGATGAAACCCAGGTCTCCCCCATTGCAGGCAGATTCTTTGCCAGATGAGCTACCAGGGAAGCCCAGGCTACAGTCCACAGGGTTGCAGAAGAGTTGGACATGGCTCGGCAACTAAATAACAATAATCCAGTTTAGAAGCCAACAGCAAGAACAAAAAGTAAATCCAATAATCTGAGCTCTGTTAATAGTGGAAACAAACCCTTTCTCAGCTTAAGCTATGCCTTGACCTTGATCATAGTATTGAACAAGTTAGATTTAGTTCAACAGTCTCTGCTGAAAGATGAAAACAGGTCTGGTAGGCCTTGGGGACAGGAAGAGGCCCAGTTCACACAGCATGTGTGCTAACAAGAGTAAATGTCCTAGGGATTCCCTAGCAGTCCATGGGTTAGGACTTGGTACTTCCAGTGCTGGGGTCTGGGTTTAAGCCCTGGTCAGGGAACTAAGATCCCACAAGATCCACGGAGCAACCAAACAAAAAGGTAAATGTCATGAAGCTGCCACCACCCTTCCCTGTGAGGATGTGAGGAAGACGGGTGGGGGGCTGGTCCACCACACTCAGACCCCCACTCTGCTCCATGCGAGGAAGGTGACCTTTTCTTCTCCACTGCTGACATTTAAGAGTATAGAATAATCTCTCATTCCTTGTTGCAACTGTGCAGAAATGTCATTTTCTTCAACAGAAGGCACACGGCGGATTCCTCTAAGTGAACATTTTCTTGCTGGGTTGGCAAGTGCAGACCTGAAGCTGGAAGAAATTTTGGAGTCTGTGTATATTCCTCACTCTCAAAAGGTAAGACTTGAGAGTTGTTTTTCTCTTTCTATAACTGAGCTCAGTCATCTTTAGATGTTTCAAAACAGATGGAAGGAAAATAAGTCTGCCCCGAAAACCTGTTTCCTGTCCTTCGTGGCCTGGCGTGGCACCAAGGCCCGCAGCCACCCTCGGGCCAGCAGCTTTGGGAGGCATGGAGCTGGGGTTGTTGTTTCAGCTGTGGGGTGGGGCCTGCCCAGCCTGCGGTCATGCTCACACACCCGCTCGTGTCCAAGATCTGGGAGGCGGAAATTAAAGTTCTTTGGCTATGGAATGAGCTTCTCTGCCTGACCCACAAGGATATGGAGGCTGGGGCTAGGCCTCCCGACTGCCCACTCGAGCTGACCCCCAACAGTTCAGAAGACCAGGAGCACCTAACACATGATCTCTGGGGGAGACATGGCCACGCAGCCAGCTACAGAGGGGACCCTCTGTCCTCACTCCCTGTTCCTGGTGCTTCTCCCCCAAAGTGTACCTGAATCTCAGAGACCAGTCTTTCCAAGAGGGGCAACACAACAGATACACAGAGAGATCCAAAGCCAGCAGGGTCATGTAGGAAGTCTCATATTAAGTCATGCTTTCAGCCAAGTATGGTCTTCATTTATTTTTTCCTTGGGAATGGAAACTCTGAAGTGTGTTCCCAGTCCAGTGTGGATCAGTATAAGAGACCCAGACAGAAAAACAGGCCGACGCAAAACCAGTGCCCCCGGTGGCCAAAAACACGGAAACACATGCAAGGCAGCGGCCATCTCTGTTAACTTAGTCACCGCATCAGTGGTCCTGGTGCCAAGGATCATGGGGGGCCATCACCCTTCTGACTCTTGTCCCTGGTAGAAAATTCCCTAGTCCACTGTTGGAAAGTTCTATTCAGCACCTTTATGAACTTTACAAAGTGAAAAAGGGATAGTATCTACAAAGCAAGAAATCCAGTGGATCTCTTTAACACTTTAAGCAAATCACCTTCCAAACACCTGTGTTGGAGGGATCCTCCATCCTCATGGGGGACAAAGGGTCTGGAGACTAGCCTTAATGGCACCTGGAAATAAGAGCATGTGGAAATGACACAGGGATCCCTTGCAGAGACATCTCGGCCCCAGCAGGAAAGTGCACAGTGACCCTGTTAATTGAGAGTATGGGGTGTTGAAGATGGACCTTTGGGAGGACGTCACTTTGAACAAAGAGGCAGCCAAATTGTCCCAAGGGTCCTTTGTGTCCCTTTTGATTGAGTCTAAGTGATTAATTAGTGGCACCAAGAAGCAGAAAGCTCTCTCTTAGTTCTGACATATCAAATAACTCCAAATGGTCTTTGTCTCCACAGTGGGAATTCGTGTCAGCCTTCCGACAGGCTCAGTGCCAGCAAAACGCCTTGCCCGACGTGAATGCCGGCATGCGAGTCCTCTTCAAAGAGGGCACAGACATCATCGAGGACCTGAGCATCACCTATGGAGGGGTCGGGGCTGCTACAGTCAGTGCACATAAGTCCTGCCAGCAGCTCCTAGGGAGGTAAGCAACAAACCCTGTACCCTGATGGTGAAGCTTGACATTAAAAAAAAAAAAAGTGGAAAGATGGAATTATATGTAGGATCGTTGCTTGTTCTTTCTGTAATTTTGCTAAATGACTCTAACCTCATTTGACTTTGATTAATAAGGCACCACCCTTTGGGTGAGGTGTACAACGAAAATGGCCCAGGAAAGTGTTCAGCCCCGGCGCTCCTATGCACATCAATGCTCTGGCAAACCCATACCAGGCAGCTTCCAAGCGCTCCCCATCGCTCCCGCTGCTCAGGGGCACTCTGTTTCCTTCTCAGCAAAGGCAGTGTCCAAGTCTGAGTCCTGTTCAGTTCACCATGGGATTGGCCATAGTGGTCTCTTTATTTAATGCCTGGGTTCTAGCATGTCCAGGCTACTTAGTGCAGCCTCCCAGGCCTCGGTTTCCCTGAACAGCTTATTTAAGTGATTTCTAAGTTTCCATCCAACTCATAAAGTGAGACCCTGGGGGTCTCTGAACCATCTAGCACAGGCCGCTAGTCACAGAGACCTCTGGTCATGGAGACTGCCTTTTCTCACTGGTTCCTTCCTGCCCCCAACCCTCCCAGGCAGTGGGATGAGCTGATGCTGGATGAAGCTTGCAGGCGGCTCCTGGACGAAGTCTCCCTCCCAGGCTGGGCTCCAGGTGGGAGGGTGGAATTCAAGAGGACTCTGGTAGTCAGCTTCTTCTTCAAGTTCTACCTACAAGTTCTGCAGGAACTGAAGAAGCTCATAAAGCCGTTCCCTGTGCCTGTAAGTGCTCTGGCTTTATGGGCTCCTGGCAGCATAAGCTCCCACCTTCCTCGCTCCTTTTGCAAACTATCAGTTCCAGCTTTTCCTTCTTCCTGGGTTCAGCCCTTCAGGGTTACTGTGGGGTGAGGCTCAGGATGCCAGACTGTCTTTGGTGCACAGATGCTTACCGAGTGCCCTGAGCAGGGAAACATGATGGGACCCCTGCCTCCGGTGTGCAATTGTTTTTCTTTTAAAATCAACTCTGTTGAAGTATAATTACATAGAACAAAATGCACCTATTATTTAAACTCAGAGAGTTTTGACAAATGTGTAAACCGGTGCAACCACCACTTCAAACAAAAGTATTTCCATCACCCCCAAAAGTGCCCTTTTGCCCCTCTGCTCTCAACACTCTCATCCTTGCCCCCAGGCAACCCTGATCTGCTTAATGACACTATAGATGAGTTTTGCCTATTTTGGAATTTTATATTCAATATGAAATGTTAAATAAAATTTTATTTTTCAAAAAATCAAAACATTTATGTGTGCATGCTAAGTTGCCTCAGTCATGTCCGACTCTTTGCAACCCCATGGACCGTAGCCCCCCAGGTTCCTCTGTTCATATCAAGCATACTGAAGTGGGTTGCCATGCCTTCCTTCAAGGGATCTTCCTGACCCAGGGACTGAACCCCTGTTTCTTTTGTCTCCTCCATTGGCAGGTGGGTTCTTTACCATTAGCACCACCTGTATGCTAATATATAAGTAGCTTCTTCTCAGAATTTCTGATTATGAACTTCGGGAATAAGTTACCAAAGCAGAACATTTTTTCTCTCTTTCTCTCTCTTTCCCGCTCAATCCATCTTTCCTCCCCAGACTATGACTAGAACTCTCACCCTACCTTGCACCCGTGTTCCCCAACCACACCCCACCCTAACAGCCCCGTGTTCCTAAACTGTCTGGTTTTTATTCATTCAGATGAAGACCCTCACAGGACTTCCCTGGTGATCCAATGGCTAAGACTCCACACTTCCTCTGCAGGGCACACAGATTCAATCCCTGGTTGGGGAACTAAAGAAAGAAAGATGAAGACCCTCACAAACCACATTTACTTGAATAACTCTTGCCACCCTTGAATTTCCGAATCAAGACACTACATATGTTTCAGTGACACCCAAAGAGCCTTCCCAGTCTTACTGCTCTCCCAGAAAAGCTGAGGAAAATAATTAAATTTGAGTTCTTTTGTGGGCAGTGAACCACCCCAGCTCATTCTAGAATGGCTCTCCCAGCCCCCAGTTTTCTTGATTCTCCTGCTGCCTCTGCCCAGCTTGCTGCCAGAGGGCCTCTCCCTCCTTGGGCTAGCTTGGCTCAAGGATCAGATTCAACCAGTCTGTCCAGGTCCTCCTAGTGTGGAAAGGGAGGGAGGGCAAGGAGCATTTGCCAAAGTGAGAGTCTGGGAAGAGTTGTGAATTTGCATCATCCCTGCTACCTGAACTCATGGTTTCTCGGTGACCTTCGCCAAATCCTTTTCACAGAAATCAAAGCCCAGTTGAATCATAGACTAATCAGCTTACCTTTATTGTTTCGAATCATCTCTCAGAACAGCCGCCGTTATCCTGAAATTTCAGACCGATTCCTGAGCGTTCTAGAAGACTTCCCGGGCACGGCTCCCCAGGGAGTCCAAAGGTACCAGGTCAGTGAGTTTAATCTAATGGAAACTGAGAAACTAAGAGACAGTGATAGCTGTGTGAACAAGCAAGCACTTCAAAGTTGCACATTTCCCTTCTGACTTTCTGAGTTTTGCCAGGACATTGGCCCTTTGTTTCAGGCCTATGCAGGAAGAGCCTGGATCTAAGATCAGACCCGAGCTACTGAAGCTGGATGCCCTCAGGCCAAAGTCATCTGAAGCAGCTTGACCATCCAACTAATACCTGAAAGTCTCTTCCAACTGCCGTTCTTTGGGCAAATATTTGAAGAGTAGCTTGGCTGGGCGTGGGGGAAGGACAGAGCAGGACAGTAGCAAGGGTCAGTCTCCAGCCCCTGATTGCAAATGCTTAACCTCCAGTCAGCAAAATGAGAGCCTGCAAGCAACTGAATCCCTTCTCTCGAAGAACAATTGAGAAAGTATCTATAATTTTCCACTGGAGCACAAGCCCTCCCACCACCCAATCTCCATACTCACTCCACACACATCTTCCAGTAGAAGAGTTCCAGAATAAACACTTCCTCCACTTATTACACTCCCAGGGATATTTTGTTGCCACTCACAAGGGCAGAGAAGGCAGCTTAGACCAGATCTGGATGGGCTCCATTGATATTGGCCCCCCCCAGCCCCCCCACCAGAGGCCCTGCTCCTGTCAATAAGCAGGTTTTGGCTTAGATTTTGGTGCCCCACTCTCAGGAATTATATCACTCCAAGCCTCATTATCATGATGGCTTTATGTGTAAACAGGCTGATCCTTAAAAAGGTAAGAAAGCAGGACAGGGAGACCCCTGAATTCCAGAAGTCAGGGATATGGGCCACCACTCGGGAAAAGAAGATGCCAAAAGGAGAAGCCAGAGTGTCCCTTCACTGACTTCACAATTTTGCTAAAACATTGGCCCCATCTAAAGCATTGCCACAGAGCTGAAATGACAGCTCCCCAATCAAGTTATACCATTAAACTCTCATGCTCATCTGACCCACTCCAGTGTTTGTTGACTGAGAGTGACCGTCTGATTTCTCAGCCCTGAATCAGGAGTGTTGGCAATTGGCCAGGCCACTTCTGAAGATGGAAGTTTCCCAGGGAAGCTCTTGTCTTTCTCTGTAGAGTGTGGATTCTCACCAGCCCCTCCAAGATCCAGTCGGACGCCCTGTCATGCACCTATCAGGTCTCAAACACGCCACCGGGGAGGCCGAGTTTTGTGATGACATTCCCATGGTGGATAAAGAACTCTGCATGGCTTTAGTGACCAGTACCAGAGCCTATGCAAAAATCATGTAAGTAAACGAAAAGCTTTCCAAAAACTCTTTCTAAAGCACACTTGGGGATTCCCTGAAGCAATGTGACCGTTCTTTTGAAATGTCATAAACCCAAAGAACCTAATGGAAAGAATGTTTAAAAGGTCACCAGCCCCAAGACGAGGAAAGGAATGTCACTCGAAATGATCATCAAGAAAGGGAGAAAAAAAACTCTCAATTATGGGCCCTTGCTTTCATCTCCCTGCTGCAGCCTCAGGCATGGCTCAGAGGAGTAACTCTGAGTAGGGCTAATATGCTGCTGGTGATAAAACCCTGAACTAGGTTATTGCTGAATGGTAAATGGCCACTGTCCTAAACTTCCTTAGGATGCCCCTTGCCACAGACACGATGGCCACCCCCCTCCTCTCCCCTTCCAGCAACTACAATGTTATCCCTGGCCCAGCAGGGAGGCTCCTGGACCCTGCTCTCTGGAGCTCAGCTCTGATTGGTCAGGGCCTATAGTCCAGTTGTCCTATATTTTGACTTTCATCCATGCTCTATCCCTGCCTCCCTCAAAGCTTGCTGATTTCTACTTCTCAAATATATCTGTTTTTTCAGATCAATTGATTTGTCCGAGGCCCTTGAAATACCTGGGGTGGTTGATGTGATAACAGCAAAGGACATTCCAGGCACCAATGGCACTGAAGATGATAAACTGTTGGCCGTAGACGAGGTGAGGTACAGAACGTGCTGTCTCATGTGACTGGGCGCAGATGATCACCAAGGTACCACCTCCAGGCAGCTTTCCATCCCCTCCCAGCCCTCTCTGCCACTAGGGGCCAGAAAGCCAGTTCTTCCAGCTTCTCTCTAATGCTTCTCTCTCTCTTCTAATGCTTCTGTGTGGGGCTTCCCTGGTGGCTCAAAGGGTAAAGAATCTGCGTGCAATGAGGGAGACCTGGGTTCTGGATTGGAAAGATCCCCTGGAGAAGGGAATGACTACCTACTCCAGTATTCTTGCCTGGAAAATCCCATGGACAGAGGAGCCTTACAGGCTATAGACCTGGTCACAAAGAGTCAGACACGACTGAGCAGACACGCTTTCACTTTTCAATGCCTTTATAGACCTACTCTTCTGGAATCAGGAAATAACATTGCAAAAAGGAAATTTATTACAGAAAAACAACAAATACTCATTTTTCCCACTGTGTACTGTTGAGTCAGTTTACTCTTATTTGAAGAATAAATGCAAGAACTGGCGTATATCAGGATGGAAAATCCTTGAAAAAAATCTAGAAAGGAGAATACAATATACAGCCACTCTCCATTATTTACACTGAACTCTCTTCCTTCCTGGACCAACTCTCTCCCTACCACCTCCCACTGACCTTCACATATTCCATTTTTAATTAAGTTGCTCATATCATTCCTGACCTTTAATTCAATTCTACCATCATTCACTGGGCACTTGCTTTTGGAGCCAAACTATCTTGGTTCATGGTCTCGCTCTGCCACTCTGTATCATCACCTGTGAAATGGTGTCTTGATACCTGTAGAATATCATCACCTGTAAAATGGGAATAATCAGAGGAACCCAACTCATTGTGTTGTTACGCAATTTAAATGAGCTGATACATGTGAAGTGTTTACAGCTTTGCTCGGCATGTGAAGGCTCTCAGTAGATGCTAGCTACTATTGTCACTTCTCAGGCTGTTTCTCCTCCAGCCATGAAACAAACCACTGTTCTTTCGGTTGAACTCCAGATGAGGAAGTTGGCTATTGCTTAGGAGCTATGTTATCTTCTCAGGCTGCCAAAACAAAATACCACAGAATGTGTAGCTTATAAAGCAAAAATGTATTTTCTCACAATTCTAGAGGCTAGAAGACTAAGATCAAGGTATTGGCAGGTTTCTCCTGAGGTCACTCGTGCCGATTTGCAGATGGCTCCCTTCTCCTGTGTCCTCATAGGAGACGGCCTTTTCTCTGTGGATAAGCCTCCCTGGTGTTACTATCTCTTTTTTTTTTGGCCACGCCTCGTGGTATGCAGGATTTTAGTTCCCCTACCAGGGATGGAACCCGTGACCCTGCAGTGGAAGCGTGACCTCCCTGGACCATGAGGGAATTCCCTTTTTCCCCTCTATGTCTTCTTATAAGAACACCAGTCACACTGAATTAGACCTCCAACCTTAGGACCTCATTTCACCTTCATTACCTCTTTGAAGGCCTTATCTACAAATACAGTCCCATTGGGGGTCAGTGCTTCAGTTTGGGGGCTGTGGAGGGAGGCACAGGAATCAAAGTGTACAAAATATACTCCCCTTATCTTTAAAATGACTCCATGAAGGCATCACACATGAATGAATCACCCTCAACAGAGGACATAGCAAATTCCGGTCCCAGACAAATGCATATCCACTCTGGGGCTTACATTCAATTGAGTGAAATGGTTAATGTAACCATATGTATGATTTAAATTAACTTTTAAATTAAAAGTTTAAAGAATTTTTTTTTTAGCCAAGCACATGATGTGACTCCAGTCTGGCTATTATTGGTCAATAATGGTAACTAAGGCACCAGCCACGGGTAAGTTTGGACTGATAGTACTTTTACCCAGAATTTTCCCCCTGCTTCATGCCTATACTTTTTGCAGGTACTCTGCGTGGGCCAGATCATCTGTGCTGTGGTTGCAGAAACAGATGTACAGGCAAAACGTGCTACTGAAAAGATAAAGATAACTTATGAAGAGCTGGAGCCCATAATCTTCACCATTGAGGTAAGCAGAGTGCCTGGGCTCTCTATAAGGTTGTAGAATCAAAAGTCCCTTGTAAACTTCTTAATGTGAGACTTATTCAGGGCTCTACTACTTTTTCATCACTGGTTTACTCTGGAAAAATTAACTTTTTCTGGAAGGCATTACTTGCATGAATTAAAATTAGCTTTGGTTCCAAGAAACAGGAAAAAAATAGAAGTTTCTTTGTCCTGCACATTCAAAAAAGTCTAGAAATGGTCAGTTTCAAACTTATATGTGACTCTAAGTGTCAGGGTCTGGGCTCCTTATATCTATTAATAGTCGCTCTGTCCTGTGCCATTTCCATTCTCTAGATCACACTTTGGTCCACAACAGTTACTGAACACTGACCTTTGAGTCTACACTTCAGTCAGCAGAGAGAATGAGGCAATGATGAAGAGAATATCCCCTCCCCTTAAAGACACTTTCCAGAAGCTGCACATAATCTTTCTACATCTCCTTGGTTAGAACCTAGTCATGTACCACACCAACACTCCTAGAAAGGGGGTCTGGGAAACATACATTTTATTCTAGGTGGCCAGGTATTCACTAGAAACTGGGGGTTCTATTACTTGAGGAAAGTGATGGGAGTGGATATTGGGAGCAATAATCTTTTCAAAATGGAGCCCAAAAGCAGTGGGACTTTCATGATAGAATTCCATAGAAATTTCCATTCTCGCTTCTGGGTCTAGATGGTGGAAAACAAATGCAACTTCCAGCAAAAAATAATGAATTTAGATTAGAAAAATCAGATGTAGATTTATGGTGTTTATGTGCTCTAATTCAATGAAAGATAAGTTCATATCAATTAAATAGAAAAAAAAAGAGTACTTAATTTTTGCTTGTGAAAGAAATAAAATTTTTTCAAAGGCCCTAGTGAACCATTTGAACATTTTAAAAATGTCCCTAAAAGGTACAACTTGCTCAATATTCAGAGTGTTAAAAAGGTCATGTTTCTAGTTCTTTCTAAATTAAATCAACTCTATTCCAAATTCCCATTTTGTCAAGTTTGCAAGAAGTTCAGGCCATTGTTCTTGGGTCACACCCCTTTCTAGAGTTGTACTAGGATGCTAACAAAGGTTTTTTGAAATATCAGTTCCAATCCCATTTCCTCAAGGTGGGAAATGGCACCCAAAGGATATCCTCATGAAATATCCTGGAGCTCAGAACGCTTAGAGATTTAGGGTTCCCTCAGAATAGGACTCTCCACCATCAGTAAAAAGAGTTCTTCTGTGAAGAAAAGTAGGTAAAAGAACAGTCATATATACCAATGCTCATTCATCCATTCATTCATTCACATGACTATATATATAAGAAGCAATATAGAGTTCTGTCTAAAAGCACTGGTTCTAGAACTGTGATTCAAACTGCCAGGCTTGAATCTTGGCTGCACCACTTCTTAGCTATGTGACCTTGGACAAGTTTCTTAACACATCTGTGCCATAGTTTCCTCCTTTGTAAAATGAAGAGAACAGTAATAAAACCTGCCTCATCAGGTTGTAAGACTAAATGAGTTAGTATGCAGAAAGCACGTAGAACAGTGGCTAGCACCTAGTTATATATATATAAACATAGCATATATTATAATAAGATTATACTAACTTAGGACACATTTACAGATGACAATAAACATACTTCCACACATACTAGATTGACATACTGAGACCTTGGTATGGCAAAAAAATGAAAACTTCAGCTATATTTTTCATTTTCTACTGCTTTGAGAAATCAAGCATTTATTATTAGGCAAGATGTTTCTGAAAACTGAGCCAGGCTTGAAAACTGCCTTCATCACTTATTTGAAGCATGACTTTGGGAAAGTTATTTTAACCTCCTTAAGCCCAGCTTCTTCATCTGGAAAGTGGAGAGAATAATAGAATTCATGTGAGAATACATGTAAATACACTGTCTATTGTACAGTGTTTGACACAAAGCATGCACTCAATAAATACTAGCTGCTTTCACTATTTGCATTAACAAAAAAGGCCACGGACTTGAGACCGTTAGGGAGTAAGAACAAAAAAGTCAGGTGTCCTTGTGAAATATGGAAAACACCTGTATCTAAAGGTTATTAGGTGTTATCATTACAGGGTAATAATCCTAGATTTCTTAACATTTGGAAAATTCTGTTATTAAGTTAGTAATTTGAGGAAAACTGTTTTCTGGAGGGGGGAGAAGTTGCTTTGCATTTTGTTTCTTTAGTTGGGGGTTGATCTTCAACACTATACTCTTGACAAATAGACATATTTGTGCTTACGTTGAATAATGTAAATTAAATTTTTTTAAAAAAGGAAATAAAGGTTAAGCAAGAATCAACTGCTATAGATCAACCCACAGAACAGCAGGACAGGATGACTTCCAGTATTCATGTGTCAGTCAGTTCATAATATTGTTGCCAAAAAAAAAACCTAGCATAAAGGGCTAGGAAGCCCTTATGAGATATGCCAAATACACAAAGAAATTAACAAACTGCCTACCATATCTCTGTTGGGTTTTCTTGCCCCAGAGGTGCATTAGGACTTGAGTCCTCCCCTTCAACATGAAGTCTGACACAAGTATTTTTATTCATGAAGCTGGGAAAAGGAGAGGGCCCTGAGCCTCACTCTTACTGCATTTGGATCTATCACCTGTGCCCTGGAGATCCACATTGAAATGGAGAAATGAGTAGTTATCATCCTGGGCCATCATAGTATCCCCAGATCTCAAATCGTAATGTCTCTCTAACCCTTGCTGGTTTTCTCTGCAACTGAGAAGCATTTCCTATGGCATCTCGGCTCTGCGGGGAGTCTGCTACTCCAGGACACACTCCCTTGCTGGCCTGACTCCTTTCACGTGTCCTAGCAGATGGCGATTGTCGGAGTTGAAGAAAATGACAAAAAGAATTAGCTTTTTTTTCTTCCTGTCACTCAGGATGCCATAAAACACAACTCATTCCTGTGCCCTGAAAAAAAACTTGAACAAGGAAACATCGAGGAGGCATTTGAAAAAGTTGATCAAATTGTTGAAGGTGAGTGACTCAGGATTGTTTTCTAGAATATTTGTGCAATTCTCTTCTGAAACAGATGGGAGAGCATGTGATTTCCTTTCAGAAAGACCACCCCCTAAAGTCGTGGCATTTTACCAAAGTTCTCCTCTCTCGTTTCCTTTCAAATTGTGCATGTGTTGCTTGGGGTTGCGGAGGGGGGCAGGTAGGGAGCAATAGAATAAATAGAAAATTCCTAAGACTTTGATTAGTCAAGGACAGAATGAAGAACAAAAGCAGAGATTTTCAACTTCTTATCCAGAACCGCAGTCTCTGAAACAGATGACCTCAGTTGTCACAGGACAAAACACCTGATCCATCAGTTTCTCAATCAGGACAAATCCAGCCAGCCAGTCCATGTCTCACTTGCTTTTGAATTCCCCAACCAGCACACACCTTCAGGCACTTTCCTGTACTTGCCCTTAACAGGAGAGGTCCATGTCGGAGGACAGGAGCATTTTTACATGGAAACACAGAGAGTGCTTGTTATTCCAAAGACAGAGGACAAAGAACTGGACATTTATGTGTCAACACAGGATCCAGCCCACGTGCAGGTGAGGTCCAGGATCTCTCCCACCTCCTCCCCAACTTCCCAATTCCCTCATGGCCTTCAGCCTCCACAGCCTCACAACGGCTGCCATTTTACCTGCAGAATCTTAGAACCTAAGTATTACACATCAGCAGAGCAATTAAGACCCTGGAACCATTTTTTATGTTTTCTGGTTTTGTCAAGTAGATGAAAGAACAGCCACAACCATTTTCAATTTAAAGTGAACATTCATTGGCTTCATGCTTAAATGTGACAATGATTGGATGACACAATTATTTCTGTACTTGATTTTTCCCTAAAATAATCACTACAGGCAACCTTTGGAGTAAACACAGCACTTTATAACACTGTATCATTTCCCCAGTCATAAAGTGCTCCGGGTTTTAGTTGCAAACATTTCTTCCTGTTTAATAAATGGTCAGGAGTTTGCAGGTTTTCACCTTACTGGGACTTTAGGTGTAAGCATTTGGCTAGGATCCAGGTTTTGACAGGAATCCAAGACTCTGACAGTTTCCCTTTTGGAAAAGACCACTTTTCTGCTGGAAAGTTTGTTTTATGGAGATTAGCAACATTAATGAACTCAGTAGAACTCTGAAAGATTCAGACTGTCTCAGCTGTTTCTTTCTTTGTTTTTACTTACAGTAGGGGTGGATGAATTTTGCTGTTGTGTTTTAGGAAGCAAAAACCTTCTTTACCACTTCACCCTTGTAAAACTTTCCCATTACCTACCTTTTACAGAAAACAGTGTCCTCTACTTTAAACATCCCCATCAACAGGATCACCTGTCACGTAAAGCGCGTGGGTGGAGGTTTTGGCGGGAAGATAGGAAGACCGGCTGTCTTCGGGGCTATTGCAGCTGTGGGCGCTCTCAAGTAAGTGCACCTAGGGACACGGGAGGGCGTGAAATGCACAGAGCCGAGGGCATCGGCAGCCTGTGGGTCACCTGGGCTGCTGTCATCACCAGCTGAGTATCCCTGGGCACCTCAGCCTCTTGTCTCTTTTATCCACCCTCCTAAAGTTACTGGAAAAGTCAAATGCACTTAGAAGTTTGAATAGGCTAATTTGCTCTATAAAGGAAAAGTGGTACTATTAGTTGAACACCTCCAGAGCTGACACTGCCCCATCCTTGAGCTTCATGGAAGATGACCCATTTAGGGGTGGGGCAAGTCACCTGCCCAAGTGGAGTGCCAAGGGAGAGGCTGCTCCCCCACTTTTCCTTTCTACCACCAGCTGAAGACAAAGCAGGGTGAGAAAGAAAAGTCTCCCTGCTCCTGGGAGGATGCTCATTCAATGGATGTTCAGTGGACACAAGACATCCTCAAACAGAGCTCCTGGTCTAACCCCAGCCAGAAGTCTTGCTCCTGCACTGTTCATGCTGTTCACGTGCTGACTTTTCTATTCCTTGTTCATTTTTATGGCTGTCTTGTCTTGTTTTGTTACTATGTCAAAGCCCCAACTGTCCTGCAAATTTCAAAGGTCCTGCTTCCCTTGACAGTTTCCATGTAATTCAGAGGTCCCAAAGCACTCAGACATGTGCCTCATTTTGCAATGACAGGTGGGGAGAAGGCAGAATCTGAATCGCATCCCCAGTTTTTTCATAATGAAACTCTATTCACACCCACCAAGGACTCAGCAAGGAATAATTAATTCATTGTATTCCCACCAGGCTTTGTGCATTTAAGGCTTCTCAAACATGACTGTATGTTAGAATCATCTAGGGAGCATTTAAATCCCAATACCTAGGCTGCCCCTCATTGACCCTGGCATCAGTCTATTTTAAAAATTCCCCAGTAATTCCACTGTGCATCCAAGTACGAGAACCAGTGCTTTAAGTTACAATACCTGCTGTGCATTAAGTACTTCCCAGAGCAGTGTTCCCAACCTATTGATAATAAGAGTCTCCCAAGTTCATAGAAAGTCCTGCCTCCCCACCCCAGACCCAGTGAATCAGGATGACCGGGGGATGGACTGGAAACTACATTTCACTGATGCTCCAGGTGGTCCTCACCATTAAAGAAAAAAGGAAATTCTGGTAGAATCGTGGGTTTTCAACATGTACCTGAAGACCCCTGCATCAGAATCACTGAGAAAGATGTAGAGTCTAGAGCCACTCCCACCTGAATCCTAGTGGTAAGGCCCAGGAATCTGCACTTAGGCCCAGATGCTGCAGAATCCACCAGCACTCCAGATGATTCTTCTGCACTTCAAAATCTGGGAACCTCTGCCAAGGTAAACAGAAAGCCTGAACCTCCTAGCTACCCAAGAGCCCAAATTAGCCAACACAGTAGGATTTATGACTGAAAATGAAGATTCTAACCCAGACTTCCTAGGCTGTGTGCTTCTTGTTTTTCCAGTTGTGTTGTTAAGTTTGATCTACCTGTTCACACTCTTTCTCCTTTGTAACTAGTGGCAGGGATATGCAAAAAGAATGGATCTGGGTGAGCGTCACATTGGAAGCATAAGAACACAAGTTAACTGACATGTGACATTAATCTTTTTTGGCTAGATCTCCAAACACTGAGTTCTAGAACATAGAGGTAATAGTGATTTGGTCATACATCAATTCATATCAGTGCCTAGCACACCGTATGCACTCAGTGAATATATAAGTGATGGGTGGATGGTTAAATGAATGCTTGTACATATGAGTGGGAGGGTGGATAGATGGGAGGGTATATAGGTAAATGAGAGAATGGATAAATATGTAGGTGGATGGTAGATGAGTAGATGGATGAATGGATGGGTGGGATGGAAGACGAATCTAAAATTTGTTTTCTTTAGAACTGGTCACCCCATCCGTCTTGTTCTTGATCGTGAAGATGATATGTTAATAACTGGGGGAAGATACCCATTATTTGGAAAATATAAAGTAAGTATTAAAGAGGAAAATACTAAAGTACCTCATTTTATTTGAATGGTTTTACCCTTTCCTATTATTTTTATTTTGCCAAATTCTAAAAACAATCATCTTAACATCTACAATATTAAAATGTGTATTTGAATACTCATAACATTTTGTGAGGAGCTTTTAGTAAATCTATTATAAAATTATGAAGAAGCTAAATGATAAAAAATACAGTTTCCAATAATGATAAAAACACTATTTAAGGAACAGGATTTATGTTAGTGATTCCTCAAAGACAAAAAATAAATAAATAAATAAAACTTCAGACATTTGTTATACCAAAGCTTCTTGATGATAAAAATACTATTTCACAATGCAGATGTTTGGAAATGATTTGACCAATTTAACTGCAAAATCATTTTTTACAAGTGTTCCCACCAAAAATGGTTATGAGTGTCACAAAAAGCTCTTTTCAAATAGGAAAAGAATCCACTAACTAGTGAAATAATTTAAAATTGTCTCAAATTACATCCTTTGTATTTTTGTGCAACTATAGCACAAACACTATGATAAATAATTGCTGGGTTTTTGTTGACAACAATACTTCAAATTTGTGGCTGAGTTGTTACGACAGGTCTAATGTAATTGTTCCCATATCAAACATGCTTTATTTGGGAATTGCTTATGGCATACACATGGGCTTCCCAGATGGTGCTAGTGGTAAAGAACCCACCTGCCATTGCAGGAGACACAGGAGCTGCTGCTGCAAAGTCGCTTCACTCGTGTCCAACTCTGTGCGACCCCATAGACGGCAGCCCACCAGGCCCTGCCGTCCCTGGGATTCTCCAGGCAAGAACACTGGAGTGGGTTGCCATTTCCTCCTCCGATGCATGAAAGTGAAAAGTGAAAGTGAAGTTGTTCGGTCGTGTCTGACTCTTAGCAACCCCATGGACTGCAGCCCACCAGGCTCCTCCATCCATGGGATTTTCCAGGCAAGAGTACTGGAGTGGGTTGCCATTGCCTTCTCCAGGGGAGACACAGGAGACATGGGTTCAATTCCTGGGTCAGGAAGATCCCCTGGAAGCGAGCATGGCAAACCATTCCAGTATTCTTGCCTGGAGAATCCTGTGAACAGAGGAGTCTGGCAGGCTATAGGCTATAGTCTGTAGTTTCACGAAGAGTCAGACACAACTGAAGCAACTTAGCACACACAGCATACACATAGCTAGATTTTTCTGTCTGATTCTGTTGTTGCTTTAGATTACTGAATTATTCTATTCCCTGTAACTAAACCACAGCTTTCCATAGCACGGCACAATTTTATTTCTTCCACTGATATTAGTAATTTTTATAATTAGAGAGGAAAACACCATAGTTGGCCATTAAACCTTTTTTTTCACCTTCAAATAAAAAATAAATGAATACTCACAAGTCTTATTATCCTCTAGGCCCAAGAGCAATGTGAAGGCACCCTCTGGGATTGTGGGAGTTGGTGTTATGGTAGCTGTTGAGTTCTATGGTTTGGGCTGGATTATAAATCAGGCTTCAATTATACCATAGTTATGAGACTGTTTTAGTACTAGTACTTATTAAGAGGGTTCTAGACTATAAATATTTTGGTAATTATAGTAATATAAAATATAATTTTAAAAACAGACTTTTTAGAAAAAAGTTTTATTTTTAAATATAATTTTACTTCCAATATTATAATGTGTATGTGTATGTATCCTCAAAGTTTTGCTTGGTTATTTGGAATTATTCATAGACTAGCATAATAGATGATTATGTGTGCATAGGCCCTTCCAAAATCCTTGCAAAGTTTATACTGAACAGTTTAAGAATCCCTCTGCTCCCTCACTTATGGTACTACTTTGCTTAGCAAGCCTTCCTTCATGAAAACTTCAGCCTAGCATTTGTCAAAATTACCATAAATTCTGAACTTGTACATTTTGCTCCATTTCCTAACTTCTCTGATTTGTTATCCAAAATTTCCCTTATAGTATGAATATGTAAGTGGCCCCATATAGGTAAATGGTTCCATCGATGTATTTATCCCTGTTTTCAAAAAGGCAAAGAAACCACGGCCAATTCTTTCTTGGTGGAACTACACTAGGAAGTGGTAATTTTTCTTTTCATTCTGGGCTGTGCAAACAAAATGGTCTAGGTGGGAGGAAGGGAGTGGCAACTTCAGAAAAATATGAGGTGCACTCAGTGAGTCCTGGTAGTAACAGCAACTCACATTCATGCCATCTTTCCAGAGTGACAAACTGCTTCACTAGCTCAGTAAGATGAGGGCAGTCACTCCTGTGTCCATTCCCCAATCTCCAAGGCTTTCTCATAACAAGAGACACTTCTATTCCTTCTGACACACTCTGGAATCCCAGAGACTTTTCCACAAGGCGGAAAACCAAAGACTAAATTAGAAGGAAAATCAGTAAAAAGTGAAGAGAATCTTCCAAGAACAAGGAAGAAGGGGGTAGCAATTAAATGCTGGGAGACAAGCAAGGATTTTAGAATTCCATACTGACTGTGAAACCAGAAAATTACACAGTGAAAGAAAAGGGCTCAGCAAAATTCAGGTCAGAGGAGGTCTTTTGTCTGCCAAGCACTGAAAAACGAGAGACTATCCAGACGTAGTCCACCACAGAGCAAATGGGAGTGGCCTGTCTTCAGTCCTGCCCATGGAGGAGCAAACTTAGCATTAAATTCCAAACATATTGTAAAATGTCCATCATTTGGTGACAGGTGGGATTCATGAACAACGGGCGAATCAAAGCTCTAGACATCGAGTGCTTCATTAACGGAGGGTGCACGTTGGATGACTCAGAGCTGGTACGTATATCAGAAACCAGGACCGTCCTGGTTTGTGAACAGTATGCAGAATTTCTGTATGAGTCTTTGTGGAGCAGTTTCTTCAAATACTTACCTCGTTCCACAAGCAGTTCAACACTGTAACTGACTTTTAGAGAAAAGGAAAAAATGTTGTCCGGTATATGTAAATATCTCCTTTTACTTTAGGTAACAGAATTTCTTATCCTGAAGCTGGAAAATGCATATAAAATCTGCAACCTCAGGTTCCGGGGCCGTGCATGCCTGACAAATTTACCATCCAACACGGCCTTTCGAGGGTTTGGCTTCCCCCAAGGAACCCTGGTAACAGAATCATGCATCACAGCTGTGGCAGCCAAATGTGGCCTTCCACCAGAAAAGGTAAGGTAGAAATCGAAGTCATAACCAAGGCTATTGAAGAATCAGATGAGTTAGGAAACCAGCTACCCAAGGAAATACCCTGGAAGAGCCACACAAATTAGGCCTGGCTCAGAACTCAAGATAAATTAAGGGCTATCTAAAAGAGTTCACCTCCACACATTGGACTTCCTCTTTTTGCAACAATTTGTTTTCTTCCTTTCTTGTTTTAATTTGTACAAAAGGAATTACTCTTTTTAAAATTCAAACCATCCTGAAGTTATTAAAGTGAAAAGTAAACATCCTTCTTTTTTATCCCCATCCCTATTGGTTGAGGGTGACCATTGTTAACAGTTCTGTGTTTATTGTTCTAGCTCTTTCTCTGTTTACCCACCCATCTGTATTTCTACATACATAAACATTAACATATGATGGATAGCTGCACTTATATGCTTATTTTCAAAATGAGACTATAATAAACACAGAATTCTGCCCCCTACCTTTTCTACTTGACAGTATGCCTGGCCATCTTCCCATGCTAGTAGAATGAACTACTTCATTCCTTTTCATGACTGAATAGTACTAATTTGTATCTAAATTTATTTAGACACTGCACTATTGGTACATATTCAGTTTGTTAACCAGTTTTTGCTATTTAATTGGTACTGGTACAAATGTACCAAGGTTATATCTTTGCCTTGTTGTGTATATCTGTACAATAAACTTAGAGAAGTGGAATTGCTGGTGCACTTGAAAACTTTTGAGAGATACTGCCAAAAGAATGCCCTCCAAAAATACTATTTTGTACAAGATCCTAAAGTGTTCATAATATGTACAATATGCCAGACCAAAGAGAGGCAGCCACTGACAAGTGAGATAATTGTTGATAATACTTTTCCAACTCTTCACTCATTCCAAGCAAATCCCAGCCTACTTTTTCCACTTCTATCCCCTGTATCCCCCAAATAGAGACCCTCTGCTGCAGCAAGGCTCTCCATGGCTTTGAACCTCTTTGTCTTTAAACTCAACAGGGAGGACCACCAGGTCTGTGAATTGTAATTGTTGGGGGTACTTCTTATGCACAGGGGAATGCCTAAATATTGAACAAGGGAGATGATGGTTATCCCAAGAGAAGTCACATAAAGTGATCTGTGGATACAAAGGAGACAAACGTCACACTGGCTTGGTGGAGGGGTATGGAGCAGAACTTCCTGGAGAAGATGACACTGGGGTGGCCTTGAAGAATAATAGCACAGAGAATGAGAGGTCATCTGGGCCAGTGGAACACTTGAACAATGAGAGGCAGCGTGATTGTGGCTCCATTTCTTTATCTACAAAATGAGGACAATATGACCTCACAGAGCTCCCACAAGAATTAATTGAGTTAGCATTCATGAAAATATTTGTTTCTATGCTGCTGCTGCTAAGTCGCTTCAGTCGTGTCCAACTCTGTGCCCAGAGATGACGGCCCACCAGGCTCCCCCGTCCCTGGGATTCTCCAGGCAAGAACACTGAAGTGGGTTGCCATTTCCTTCTCCAATGCATGAAAGGGAAAAGTGAAAGTGAAGTCGCTCAGTCGTGTCCGACTCCTAGCGACCCCATGGACTGCAGCCCACCAGTGTGGGCTCTGTCCATGGGATTTTCCAGGCAAGAGTACTGGAGTGGGGTGCCATTGCCTTCTCCAATTTGTTTCTATAAACCAGTAGTATTCCAGTGTAACTGCTATTAATCGTAACTCTTTTATTATTAGAGTGATTGGGGATGATGAAAAACCCTGAGCATATCTCAGTGGGCTCCCCTGCTTCTTTGTCAGATGTTGCAAGTTTCCAAGACATGACACACCCATATTTAAATACATTTTTTAAAGATTTGACCACACATTCCAAAGGCAATTGGAAGGCTTAGAGAAGATCTGCTATTTGTCAGTACGTGCACTGCTCTCCCTCTCTAGCAAAACAAGTCTTCGTTATGACAATAAATCCTTGCTTTAACATACTGTCTACTAACTCAGCTCCACCCTTTGAACCATGTAGGAAAAAAAAGGATACTCTTCCTCCTCCAGTCCCTTCATCCCACTGCCCTTCACAGATCAGTCATTACCTCTACTCTCCACTTTAAGGAGGCAGAAACCCTGATGGTGCCTTGAAGAAAAGAAATCATGCTTCATTATTTCTATAAAAACAAACACTGAGATCAAAGAAAAAGAAACAAAAATCCTGTCTTCTCCCCTCCACTGAAGTGTATGCTTTAGTGGGGACGCTTTTCAAATCTCTATTTCACAATGTCTTATAACTAGTGATTCCATTTCTCACTCACTTCAGATTAGGGAGAAAAACATGTACCGAACAGTTGATAAAACCATCTACAAACAAGCGTTCAACCCTGAGAGCCTGATAAGATGTTGGAACGAATGTCTGGACACATCTTCCTTTCACAACAGAAGAAAGCAAGTGGAAGAGTTCAATAAGAAGAATTACTGGAAGAAAAGAGGCATTGCGGTGATTCCCATGAAATTTTCAGTCGGCTTTGGTGCAACAAGCTATCATCAGGTGAAGCTTGTATGTGTGGGTGGTAACCCTCCTGTTGGACACACTTGGCTCTGACATGGGGAAAGCGTTACATTTCCCTGGGTCACTGAGCCCCTCCCCCAGCACCTGGGAGAAGTGAGCAGTCCCCCACCTGCAAGCACTTTCAACACAGTGCAGTAGAAAAACACCTCAATGGCAGAAAACAGCATCCGCAAGCATGAGAGCCACAGCAGCAAAACTGCCGAGATGGGGCAGTGGCCCCACTGAACCCCCACTATTCAAATAGGAAACAAGAGTAGGAACTTCCTGTGGTTAAGTGATTCCTGTAATCTGGTGGTTAAGACTCTGTGCTTCCAATGCAGGGGGTCCAGGTTTGATCCCCAGTGGGGGAACTAAGATACCATATGCCCAGCAGCCAAAAAATAAATTTGTACTTTTTAAAAGGGGTACAGGAGCCCACAAGGTCCAAAGAGGCAGGAGGAGGCTAACTGTTACATCTACAAGTCTGGACTGTATCAATCAATGGAGCATAAACGATCCTAGATAGCTGCCAGTATGGTTTTTCTCTCTGACACCAAGTGTTGTCTTTTCTCCATCAATTCCCTGATACCAACTGGGTGTCCAGCAATTCAGTTCTGGCACTAACTACCCAGAGCTAGCACAAACCCCAAAGATGAAGGGCCAAGCGAACATACTCTCTTTGTCCAGGCGTGCCCCCTCCAGCTTGTGGATGTGTTCACCAACCCAGAAGCTCCCAGAGCCCTGACATTTGACAAGGAAGGGTAATGGATTCATTACATAGGTATGGTTGATTACATTATTGACCATTGGTGGTTGAACTCAATCTCCAGTTGCTCTCCCCTCCCTGGAGACTGGGAGACAAGGCTCAGAGACGGCACCCTCTGACTGTGTGTGGTTGATTTTTGTAGTAATGAGCACCCATTTTGAAATTATTTAGATTCCCTCCATGAACCATCCCATGAGCATATAGAAGACAATAAATTCCAAGGGTTTTAAGAGTTCTGTACCAAGAACCAGGGCCAAAGACTACAGTTTTGGGGAGAGGGGGATTATTTTTTTTTTTTTAAGTATAGTTGCTGCACAATACTTAACAGGTATACAGTATAATGATTCACAATATGAAAAGTTACACTCCATTTATAGTTACTATAAAATATTGGCTATATTCCCCATATTGTATAATATATCCTTGTGCTTCATATTTATTTTTTATTATACTACATCTCCTCTCACTTGTATGGCCCCCATATCCTACTCTCTACCATCATCCTTGGGAGCAAATTTCTCATCTTGCTACAAAAAAAAAAAGCTTTCAATCAAGCACTGACTGTCTCCATTTGAAAGGCCTCCAGCTTCCCCACAGAGTTCTAAATTGAGGCACCCAAGAATCATCTGCTTGGGAGTTGAAGTGTGTTATTCCAGGTCAGCTGATGACTCACAAAGCTGAAACACTCACTCTCTCAATTAGGTATGAGCAGCACTGTCCTCAGAGTCAATGGGCCCACAGTGAATAAGTACTATTATTAGCACCCACAAGCCTCCATGCTCTGGAGCTGCTCCAAGCCACCCTGGGCCTCTGGGCATCTCCAGACATGAACAGATTAAAGTCCCAATTCCTCCTCCTCCTGGAAAGGAAAATGCCACATTTCCATTCGTCCAGGTTAACAAATACACATTTAGTGTCTGTGATTCAGACCTGCTCAGAGTTCTCTACAGCACTCGGAGATGAGCCAGACCAGGGCCCCCTCATCTGAGAGACACTCAGAGAAGAGCCTGTCATGCTAGTGTTCATTTCCCATGGCTGCTGTAACAAAGCACCATGAGCTTGGTGGCTTAAAATGACACGTTTGTTCTCTCAGTTCTAGGGGCTAGAACTGCAAACTCCAGGTGTCAGCAAGGCCTTCTGAAGGCTCCAGGGAAGACTCCTTTCTTGCCTCCTCCAGCTTCTGGGGGTTCCTGGAGTTTCTTGGCTTGTGGCTGCAGAACTCCAGTCTCTGCCTCCATCTTCACGTGACCTTCTTATGAGGACACTACTCAATGAATGTAGGGTCCACCATCATCCAGAATGGGTGTCTGTAGTGGCTCAGACAGTAAAGAATCTGCCTGCAATGTGGGAGGCTCAGTTTCAATCCCTGGGTGGGGAAGATCCCCTGGAGAAGGGAATGGCTACCCACTCCAGTATTCTTGCCTGGAGAATTCCATGGACAGAGGGGCCTGGCAGGCTACAGTCCATGGAGTTGCAAAGAGTTGGACACAACTGAGTGACTAACACTTTCACGTTTTTTTTTTCATTTTCTAATCCAGTATGACCTCATCTTGACTAATTACACCTTTACAGACTCTGTTTCCAAACAAGGTTACATTCTGAGGTTCCAGGTGGACATGAATTTGGGGTATAGGCAGGGACACTATTCAACCCAGTGCACCCCCATAAGAGGAAGTGCCAAGGAGGGATGACTGATCCTTCCCAGGGGGAATAAGAAGGGTTCAGGGACATTTTCACAGAACAGGCTGGAGGTCTGAAGGCCAGGGAAGAGGCCAGGAAGAGAGAACCACATCAGCAAGAGCATAGGTCGGCAAGGAGCAGTTGTCAGGCTTGGAAACAAGGAGGGAAAAGACAGAGCTGAATCTGGGAAAGTTCTAGAGACCAAATCCCAAAGGTCCTCATATTGTAGTCAGGAGCCAGTTTTCCCTGACACACAGTGGGGAGCTTTTGCCCACCTTACCCAGTGGTGAACCCCTCTTCCCTCTGATTCCATTCAGTGGTCATTTAGGGGCACCCTTCCCGGGCTTAGTGGTAAGGAATCTGCCTGTCAATGCAGAAGCCACAGAAGATGCAGGTTAGATCCTTGGGTGGGGAAGAGGCTCTGGAAGAGGACATAGCAACTCACTCCAGTATTCTTGCCTGGAGAACCCCATGGACAGAGGAGCCAGCAGGCTACAGTCCATAGGGTCACAACTGAGTGACTGAGTATGAGCACAGCATGTTCCCAGGCTCCACAGAAGCATCTGGATCTTTTCCCAAGGCCCCTCTGCCATGTCCATTATCTCACAGAACATTGCTCACAATGACTCACTCTCCAGCCTGTCCTCCCACTACACTGTGAGCTACTTGAGGAAGAACCACATCTTATTCATCTCTATACACCGAGCTGAGCACAGGTTGGCACGTAACCTGTGCAACCTGCAATGTTTCAGAAGCTGGCTGAGTGGTCAGCCAGAGAATCAAAGTGGAGAAGAGGCTTTCAAATAGTTGGAACCAATACTCACAACTCCCAAGGTATCCAAAGAGGCTCCCACTGAAACCAGGCTCAGTAGGAATGTTCTTTATGGGCGACTTTAGCACTTCAGTGTCCTAGCAGGAAAGCTCTCTCTCTGACCCTCGCCACTCCATGAACTTGGCGTTTCACCGCCTCAGTTCTGACACTGAACCTCCCTAAACGCTGACTTGCACTAAGTTGTACCTTCTGTGTTGTTTCTCTAGGCAGCTGCGCTGGTTCATATTTACACTGACGGGTCTGTATTGGTCACACATGGAGGCAACGAACTGGGACAAGGTATTCACACCAAAATGCTACAGGTGAGGGAAATAAAATTCATCTCTCTATACACTGTTGACATGACTGACGTTTGGCACTAATTTTAGAGTTAATGACAACCCCCTGTATGTGCACCCTAAGATCTTGACTATTAAGTTGAAAAACTTCTTACATACCAGCTAGAATGGCAGAGGTGGTAGAAATCCACACATGTGCAAACATTCCTGGAGCTTGGCCAAGGTTTATGGACGGAGGTGGTTCTTAGTGAAAACACCATTGGTGGGCCTGCAGAGCACTCAACACTTTGGCCACCTGATGTGAAGAACTGACTCCTTGGAAAAGACCCTGATGCTGGGAAAGATTGATGGCAGGAGGAGAAGGGGACGACAGAGGATGAGATGGTTGGATGGCATCACCGACTCGATGGACATGAGTTTGAGCAAGCTCCAGGAGTTGGTGATGGACAGGGAGGCCTGGCGTGCTGCAGTCCATGGGGTCGCAAAGAGTCAGACACGACTGAGTGACTGAACTGAATTGACAGAGCACTGTTGTGGGTACACATGCAGGTTTATCCAGAGTGGGAGGTTTCTCAACTTTTCTATTTTGAGACCAGTATGTATAATTTTTAAAGTCTGGACAATAATGTTGGGTGACTAATATATTGTTTTGACCATCAGGGACAAATAGTTCATCAACTGTCATCATCCTATAATTTTTAAAAGATATTTTAACACACACACATATATACAAAGTGGGAAGGCATAGCCCCAAAAGAAAGAAAAAATAATCCTTTAAATTGAATAAATTTAACTGTGAAACTGAAAGTCAGTCAGTCATGTCTTAGACTCTTCACGATCCCATGGACTGTGGCATGCCAGGCTCCTCTGTCCATGGGAATTTTCTAGGCAAGAATACTGGAGTGGGTAGCTATTCCCTTCTCCAGAGGATCTTCCCTATTCAAGGATCGAACTCAGAACCCAGGTGTCCTGCATTGCAGGCAGATTCTTTACTGTCTGAGTCACCAGGGAAGCCCAAGAATACTAGAGTTGGTAGCCTATCCTTTTTCCAGGGGATCTTTCTAACCTAGGGATCAAATCAGGGTCTTGTGCATTGCAGGCGGATGCTTTACCAGCTGAGCTAATAGGGATTTATGTATAATTTACTAGATTGTTATAGTGCACATCTGCAACTTTTGAACATTCAGTCCCTCAGCTCCTTTGGAATACCTCTCCCACACTCTATGTAGTTTTGAAGGACACCTCAATTCTGGTACCTTTTAACCTCATCCCCCTCCTTGCCTCAACACCTGCCACAGATATAGACACAGGCCCCTGGTCTGGCCAGGCATGGTTCCTGAACCCTGCTGGCTGCAGAGATCAGTCTGGGAAAAAGACATGGCCAAGCAAATCTAATCAGCCTCCTTTCCTGGGGTGCTGTGTAGATGCCAGGTGAAAGGAACTATTTTTCCTTTTGGTTGTTTAGCCACTGTGCTATAGGCCAGGAGTTGTCAGGGGCAATTCTGTGCCAAAGATGAAACTTGGAAATAACATGGGCATTATCATAGAAAGACTGTGAAAGACTGTGAGAGGAACTGAATGAGACCACAAAGCCCCTAGACACAGATATACATGACGCTAACTCCTCCATCCTTCCCAAGTGTGTGAACCAATAAATTCATTTTGGATTTTCATCACCAAGAATTAATCGAATTGTCTTTTTTTTTCCTCATTTTGCATCTTTCTGGAAAAATTCAGTCACTGAATAATATTAGTTTGAAAATTAGCAAATATGAATAGGTTCATACCTGCAGACATCTAGAAAAAGCGTTTTTGCAAAAACTAAGAAATAATATCAGCCCAAATAATGTTTTTTTCTTCCTTACCTCTCTTTCTTTCTCATTTCTTCTTGATTAAACATCTTCATTGCCATATGTGTCCGCTAGAGAAACTGGAATGAAAATAACAGAAAAGGAAAAGTGAACGGCACACACTAGAGGAGTATAATCAAGTGGAAACCAATAGAAGAAAAGAGTGACATGACATATGAGCTCAGTCTTGTCTGACTCTTTTGTGACCCCATGGACTGTAGCCCCCCAGGCTCCTCTGTCCATGGGATTTCCCAGGCAAGAATACTGGAGTGGGTTGCCATTTCCTCCTCCAGAGGATCTTCCCAATCCAAGAATTGAACAGGAGTCTTTTGCATCTCCTACATTAGCAGATGAATTCTTCACCCCTGCACCACCTGGGGAGCCCCAGAAGAAAAGAAGGAGGAAGCTAAACTGGGGGCACTTCCCCGGTGGTCCAGTGGCTAAGACTCCATACATGCTGCGACTAAGAGTTTGCATGCTGCAACCAAAGGTCTGATGTGCCACAACTAAATAATACATATTTTTTAAAAGCACTGAACTGAAGGTGGGAACTAGGGTGAGACAGGCCCTCACAGTCCTTCCAAGTTCATCTGATACTGGTACCAACAGACTTAAGACCAAACTCTGAATCAATCAATTTAATTTCTATCTCTCTTCCTGCCACTGTCACCAAGTTAATCTGAATAATCTCAATTTGGTCTATTCTCTACACATGCAAAATTTAGAAAATAGGAAATCCTTAATATCCTAAGTACACGAAATTTGAATTGAAGAACTGCTGTGGAATATTACCAAGAAAACGCTTCAAAAATTAGCATGAGGTCTTACTAAAAAGTGGCTTTAATTGTTATAAGATGCATTATTTTAGGCTTTAGAGGATATTGTGGATGTAATAAAAATAAAATTTTAACTAAGAAAACGAATGACTCAAGTCTTCAAAGAAGTTCTTACCAGGTTTGAAATTATTTCTTTTTCTTATAGGTGGCCAGCCGTGAATTAAAAATACCCATGTCTCACTTGCACATCTGTGAAACAAGTACCGCCACGGTGCCTAATACAATCGCTACAGCAGCATCCGTCGGAGCAGATATCAATGGCAAAGCCGTGCAGGTGCTTCCTCCTGTCTGTCTTTCCCTGGGTGCTTTCTCCACATCTCTGGTTTTCGTAACTGGATACAGGCACAGTGGTTGGCTTCAGAGAAGTCATCTGTGTCACAGAATGTAGGCTTGGGATCACCAAAATGCCCGGAGAGTGTGTTAGTTGGACCTAAACTGAGGTGACCAATAGACCCAGAATATAATGACTCCAACACAACAAAAGTTCTTTTTTTGTGTGCATATAATACTGCAGAAGGAATATTTGGTCATTTGAGCACCCAGATTGATGGCAGTTCCTCCATCTTCAACATGTGGCTTTCAAGATTGCCCAGAGGGTCATCACTCAAGTGAGCCAGAGAAGGGAAAGAGCATGGGGGAAGACCTGGGAGGAATACAAGTCACTTCCCCTCAGCATGCATTAGCAGAACAGCCTCAGGCAATGTCCAACAACAAGGGAGCCTGGGGAAGCTTAGAGCAGTGGGAAACCATAGGCCCAGCTCTATGGAGGAGCAGATGTTGGCAAACAGTCTCTGTCCCTGGGAGATACAGAAAGAAGAAATCTGGGTACTGCATAATGCAGACCTGTGCAAGTTTCCTGTAAGCAAGTTCTTACAGGCAGGTAGGCAAGCAGAAGCCCAGCCAGGTAGACATGCTGCAATTAAAGTTTCTACATCAGTAAGAATTCTACCTCAGTACTTCCTTTTTCTTTGTACTTATTTTTCTAAATGATGTATAAAAAGATAAATCTTCACTAATTCAGAATAGAATGATGACTTCATATTTCTTAATTCAAAGATCTTACTGCATATATTTTTGAAGTAATATCTATTTTTCATGTTTCTGTTATAAACTGTCCACTTTTTCCCCTGGGACATTGAGGGGAGACATATGTTCTTACTCCCAGGACACTGCAATTATGCTACCAAAAGAGACCACTTTCAAATCCATCTTATCATTGTGGAGACATCTCCAAAGACTCAAAAAATAGACTCATTTTGCTCAGAACAAGTTGGGAAACCTCAAATTCATGAGATCCAGTTTTAGGTAGAATCAAACACAAAGCAAGAACTGCTCAGTGTGTATGGTGGGTGTCAGCCCAAACCATGCATTAGTCTGTCTTCTAGGGTTTTAGGTTTCTGTATCAAGAATCAGAAACTTTGTCGATCTAGCTTATTACAAAAACAAATTTATTTTCTCACTTCACACTCAAAGCCAATGCCTTAACTGAAGTAGTTTGATGGTGGATGGATGAACAGACAGAGGGATAAAAGGACAGAGAGTTGAACAGTATTTCAGGCCCAGAGGGATACTGACATATCATTGTTATAGACTGAAAAGCACAAATTTGAATGAAAATAATTTTGTTCCACTGATCATAATGGCTAAAAAATATGAAAGAAGGTTAGGGTTAGAAAAAAAGGGAGAAAGAATTAAGAACATGAATATTCTTAGAAAGGGGATCTGAAAGTAGAAATTCAACTGAGCCCATATTTTCACAGGAAATGAATGAGGAAGAGAAAGCACTCTCTATAAAAGATACTCTCTTCAAAGTCAGGAGTGGTGTGATACCATCCCTGAGTTCCCACTGTGTCAGTGTCAAGCATTTCATAAGCATTCACTGAACTGGTCAATTATCCACCAATATTCTTTCAAATTATTTTCAAATTCTTTCAATGTTCTTTCAAATCCTAACCGCCACAGTCTTCTCTAATGAGCATTCACTTCTTTACTCCTTTAAGAATGCTTGTCAGATCCTTCTGAAACGCCTTGAGCCCATCATTAAGAAAAATCCAGAAGGTACCTGGGAAGAATGGGTAAGTGTTCCACTCTGTCTGTCACTACAAATGAGAAAGTAGTCCACACCAGTGCTGAGAGTGCTATGGTAGTGCATAGCTGCCCCACGTAGACTCAGTCCTAGGAGCAGGTGGCTGTGGGAGAGGGCGGGATTACCAGGCTGAGATGGCTGCTTTGTGAAATATCCCAGGCGTTAGTGGGGTCAGAGCACAGGAAACAGCATCGCTGAGAGGAGGAACAGAAGTGTGTGAAGAATTACCAGAGACTTACCCTCTCTGCCTAAAGAAGAAAGAGGAAAAGACTGAGCCTTCCTAAGCCATAAAAAGGTGATGCTTTAAGTAGGGAGGAAGAAAACAAAAAAGCCTAACTGTGAATATGCCTCAAGGGAAATGACTTGCTTCATCCAACTTTACAATGTCCTATATCTTATTTCATTAAAACAATTATCTTACACTGGCACACACATTGGCCAGAGTTCTAACACTTAGAAATGAAGCTGTAAATACCTTGAGAACTAAGCCACTATATCATGATGTGCAGCAAGATTCCATTTTATTTGCTTAAGTTAGATTTCTGAACTCAGTCAGAAGGAGATTGTTAGTATACCAGCTGAGGAGCAAAAATATTAGGATAGGTCCTATTATTGGTAACAAAGCACCAGTAACAATTGTCAAATGTCAATTTTGGTGTATAGAATATTTTCATTTTCCCCTCTCAGATGGTATGTTTATCTTATTCTGACTAAATATGCCCATTCTGCAGATAGAAGCTGCTTTTGAACAAAGAATCAGTCTTTCAGCTACTGGATACTTCAGGTAAAAATTACAATAATGCCTTGACCTGGCTAAGAAAATATGAGGCCATCAAATCACTCTGGGCCTCAGTTCCCTCACTTGTAAAATAAATTTTTATTTTGTGGTCCTTAAGGTTCCCTCTAGGCTCCAAATTCCATGATTTCACATAGGCCTTTGAGCTATGTTCAAAGAAATAGTAAATGATAAAAATATCCCTAATTTGTAAAAATAAATAAACAAATATGAATTGTAACATCTAATCATTATTTACTATTCTTTACCATGAGTAGTAAGAAGATATCATTAGAAATAAGTTGCAACTCAGTTTTACAAATCTCCTTCCCTTTATCATAAAACCTTTCTATTTTGAAGCTCCTTTCTGGGCAAGAGAGATGGATAAGATGCTTAATTTGACTTCTGAACTCAATTAGAAGGAAATTGTTAGTGTATCAGCTGAGGAGAAAAAATTTTGAATGGGCTCTATTATTGGTAACAAAGCAAGAGAGATGGAGAGACGGATAGGATGGTGATCACCACTCATCACTGGTGCAGTGGCTGGCAGTGAAGGCCTTCAGTAGATGCATGTTAATTAAACGAAACACAAAAAGGAGCATATGTGAGTGCTCAGTCGCTTCAGTCACGTCCAACTCCTTGCAACCCTATGGACAGTAGCCCTCCAGGTTTCTCAGTCCATGCGATTCTCCAGGCAAGAATGCTGAAGTGGGTTGCCATGCCCTCCTCCAGGAGATCTTTCCAACCCAGGAATCCAGCCAGCATTTCCTGTGTCTCCTGTGTTGCAGGCAGAGTCTTGACTGCTGAACCACCAGGGAAGCACACACAAAGAGGAGAGCTGATTGTTAAATGCAGGAAGTATTGACATTAGTTTTACAATCAAATGAAACAAACCAACAAACACACACACACACACACACAGAAAATCTCATGAAGAAAGGAGGTAACAGCCAGCCCAATGCCCTGTACATAATGAGTTCCAAATTCCTGATTTCATCTACCCAACAAAAGGGCAGATCAGCCCTCTAGCTGGGTCCATCTTCCATTAACAACACATTGAATTACCTGCCCTTTTTCACCAGCCCTGTATTACCATCAGTTCCTTATGAGTTCAATTAGCACAATCTAGGGGTCCCTCACAAAGAGTCAGACACGACTGAAAAGACCCAGCAGCGTAGCAGTCACTTCCCGGATTCTGGGAATCCTAATAAAATCAATTGAGGTTTTCAGTGTGCAGATCTAAAACTCAAATCTTAATTCGTCAAGATATAGTGAGGTCCGGAGCAAGTGAAATAGTTTGTTGGTTTCTCCTTTTTTGGCATCCTAACTTGAGCACAAAGCATTTCCTCTTTAAAAATAGAGGCAAATGTTAGGGTTCCTGTAACATGCTAGATTGCAAACACAGGTAGCAGTTTAATTGAGCTTAAAAGGCGGTCACAATCAACATCAATCAAATAAAATGCTAATGAAAATTTTGGTAACTTTTAAAACAAATCAATATTGTTTGCACCCCCCTCCCAAGCTAAAGGACTTTATTTCTTCCATCAGGGGCTACAAGGCCTTCATGGACTGGGAGAAGGGAGAGGGAGACCCTTTCCCCTACTATGTCTATGGAGCTGCCTGTTCTGAGGTTGAAATTGACTGCCTGACAGGAGCTTACAAAGTAAGTCATTTGACAGCTTTCCTCTTGGCAAGTTAGAACGACAACAACAACAAAATGTGTTTACATTAATAGCCCCCCTTCATTATGTAATACTTGTACAATAAGAACAAGATTCTTTCAATTACATGGGAATGTCGAGAGATTCAGCTTTATCCTAAATTTCCACTGAAAAAGAGGTAGTCGAGAAAGAATTGCTCATGACAGCCTAAAATGCATTAAATTTTTTATTCTATTTCAGACAAAATTACATTCCAAAGTTTTGTGGGATTTGGGGGTTTTGTTTTGTTTTTTCTTTCAAAAAAAGGATCTATTCCTAAAGGAAGGTCAAGTTATCTATTTCAGTTCAGTTTAGTCGCTCAGTCGTGTCCTACTCTTTGCGACCCCATGGACTGCAGCACTCCAGGCTTGCCTGTCCATCACCAATTCCCAGAGCTTGTTCAAACTCATGTCCATTGAGTCGGTGATGCCATCCAACCATCTCATCCTCAGTCATCCCCTTCTCCTCCTGCCTTCACTCTTTCCCAGCATCAGGGTCTTTTCCAAGGAGTCAGTTCTTCACATCAGGTGGCCAAATTATTGGCGTTTCAGCTTCAGCATCAGTCCTTCCAATGAATATTCAGGACTGATTTCCTTTAGGATAGACTGGTTGGATCTCCTTACAGTCCAAGGGACTCTCAAGAGTCTTCTGTAACACCACAGTTCAAAAGCATCAATTCTTCGGCCCTCAGCTTTCTTTATAGTCCAACTCTCACATCCATACATGACTAATGGAAAACCATAGCTTTGACTAGACGGACCTTTGTCAGAAAAGTAATGTCTCTGCTTTTTAATATGCTGTCCAGGTTGGTTATAGCTTTTATTTCAAGAAGCAAGTGTCTTTTAAATTCATGGCTGCAGTCACCATCTGCAGTGATTTTGGAGACCAAAAAAATTAAGTCTGCCACTGTTTCCATTGTTTTCCCATCTATTTGCCATGAAGTGATGGGACTGGATGCCATGATCTTAGTTTTTTGAATGTTGAGTTTTAAGCCATTTTTTCACTCTCCTCTTTCACTTTCATCAAGAGGCTCTTTAGATCCTTTTTGCTGCCATAAGAGTGTACAAGCTGCCATCTGCATATCTGAGGTTATTGATATCAAGTTATCTAGCTGACTAGGTAATTTAGTAAACTGTCTTAAGTAAATGCTTTAAAAGCATATAGTGATGTAATATCTCCCCAAAGTCAATTATCCCAAGGTAGTACTGAGATCAGTAGTACCAGAGATATTCCTGAGATCTATCACAGGCACGCAGGGCTTTGTGTGGCGTCTCCACAACCTGCGTGCATGTGCCCAATAACACAACACAAGGGCCAGATTAGCGTGATGTTTCTCAGGGAAGGAAGTAAATTGGTATCAACAGTTACCCTTAATAAACCCAAGATCTTACAAATCCCTAAATTCATACATGCCACTGTGGCTACATGATTTCCTCAGTAAAATGGCAATAATACCACCTACAGCAAACCATTATGAGGCTTACATGAGCTCATGATTTTAATATAATCACAAATCCAGCTTCAGAATCAGATGAACAATCGGGCTCATTTATTTACTAAGTGATACCCAGACGCACCCACATATCATGGACTTTAAAGTCACTTAAGATAAACCAAAACTATGAATGCAGAAGACCTTCTGGGGTCATCAACAGTCCTCCTAGCAGTAAATTTGAAGAGCTTAGTAGATGTCTTACCACCTCTAATGTTGATGGGGTTCCATGTAGTGCTAATCAACTAGCAAGAGTCCTGGAATAAATTGGGACCATTTGAATAAACCCTAAAGTAGTATTTTTAATTCAAGTTTTTAGGGTCAGGGCCTCTTGAGAAACCTATATGCAAGTCAGGAAGCAATAGTTAGAACTGGACATGGAACAACAGACTGGTTCCAAATAGGAAAAGGAGTACATCAAGGCTGTATATTGTCACCCTGCTTATTTAACTTATATGCAGAGCACATCATGAGACATGCCAGGCTGGAGGAAGCACAAGCTGGAATCAAGATTGCCAGGAGAAATATCAATAACCTCAGATATACAGATGACACCACCCTTATGGCAGAAAGTGAAGAACTAAAGAGCCTCTTGATGAAAGTGAAAGAGGAGAGTTAAAAAGTTGGCTTAAAGCTCAACATTCAGAAAACTAAGATCATGGCATCCCGGTCCCATCACTTCATGGCAAATAGATGGGGAAACAGTGGAAACAGTGTCAGACTTTATTTTTGGGGGCTCCAAAATCACTGCAGATGGTGATTGCAGCCATGAAATTAAAAGACGCTTACTCCTTGGAAAGAAAGTTATGACCAACCTAGATAGCATATTCAAAAGCAGAGACATTACTTTGCCAACAAAGGTCTGTCTAGTCAAAGCTATGGTTTTTCCAGTGGTCATGTATGGATGTGAGAGTTGGACTGTGAAGAAAGCTGAGGGCTGAAGAATTGATGCTTTTGAACTGTGGTGTTGGAGAAGACTCTTGAGAGTCCCTTGGACTGCAAGGAGATCCAACCAGTCTATCCTAAAGGAAATCGGTCCTGGGTGTTCATTGGAGGGACTGATGTTGAAGCTGAAACTCCAATACTTTGGCCACCTGATGAGAAAAACTGACTCATTGGAAAAGACCCTGATGCTGGGAGGGATTGAGGGCAGGAGGAGAAGGGAACAACAGAGGATGGATGGCATCACTGACTCGATGGACATGGAGGAGTTGGTGATGGACAGGGAGGCCTGGCGTGCTGTGGTTCATGGGGTCGCAAAGAGTCGGACATGACTGAGCAACTGAACTGAACTGAATTTTAATTTTGACAGAAAATCAGAATGGACATCATCATGGATGCCTGCTGCAGTCTAAATCCGGCTATCGATATTGGGCAAGTAGGTGCTGCCCCACCTGGATGGATGCCTCTTTTTGAGAGTCATTGTGGGGTCGGTAAAGGCCTTCTGAAAAGCACACAATATCACAGAGCTTGGCATTTTCCCTCTTCAGATTGAAGGTGCATTTATTCAGGGAATGGGCCTTTATACCACTGAAGAGCTGAAATATTCCCCAGAAGGTGTCCTGTATTCTCGAGGCCCAGATGAGTACAAAATTCCAACCATCAGCGATGTCCCAGAGGAATTTAATGTCTCCTTGTTGCCATCATCACAAACTCCACTAACCATCTATTCATCCAAGGTAAGCATTCGAACCTACAACTACACAATGTGCTTTTAAAAACACATACTACCTTTCTTATAGAACAACTAATTAACCCACACAGGATTTTTACATTTCAAGTGATGCTAGGATTTCTAAGAGTACGCAAGCTTCACTCAGTCAGTCAGTCAACAAACAATTATTGAAAATTATTTTATGTAAGATGCTGTGCTAGGAGTTGGTGAAAAAGACCTGCCCCTCACCTACAGTGGCTGATGGTCTAGTGTAGAAACCTCTAAAACAAATGTTCTTCCTTGCAGGGCCTGGGGGAGTCTGGGATGTTTCTGGGGTCATCCGTGTTCTTTGCCATCACTGATGCTGTGGCTGCAGCTCGCAAAGAAAGAGACATAGCTGAGGACTTCACAGTGAAGAGCCCAGCGACTCCAGAATGGGTTCGAATGGCCTGTGCAGATCGGTTCACAGAAATGGTATGGAATTACTGTTTATTTTCCTAAAAGGTGATTTTTCTATATCTTGCATCTTAGACTACTCAGGTAAATTATAAGATTATATATAAATCTTATATATAAATTATAAAAAATTTATAAGATACAAAATATATATGTTATATTATAAATTATATATAATTTTTATCATCAAATTATAAGAGCACATTATAAGATACAAGCTCATCAAGTATAAGATGATAAAAATAATCACACAAATACCTTTTAGTATATGTAGTGATTTAAACTTTATGAAAAGCATTTCCCCATCTGTTATGTAACTTAATCATCTGGGCAATCTTTTTTTTTTTTTTCTGTTTTGAAATTTATTTATTTTTAATTGAAGGATAATTGCTTTAAATATTGTGTTGGTTTTTGCCATACATCAACATGAATCAGCCATAGGTATACATACGTCCCCTCCCTCTTGAACCTCCCTCCCACTCCAACCCATGGGCAATCTTTAAGTAGGATAATTTATGGTGCTTCAGAAACAAATAGCTAAATGTGAAACAACAGACCATTTTCAACAAACCATTCTAAATATTCCCTCCCTCTATCCTACCTAATCTATCCAATTCTTCAACAAAAACAAACACACAAAAAATAACCCAGGTCAAGGAGAAGTATTTGATAATGTCACTTTCCACGTCCTCTGTACAAACACAGAATACACCCAGTCTGTCTTTTATTCAGGAAACATGTGGTCTCATGTCCCGCTGATGCTTTTCCACTTCATTTCATTTCATAGCAGTGCCTCCCAGCCCAGGGGTGAGGATTTGGGAGCCATCTGCTATACACACGTGCACACAGCAACGCCAGCCTGCTGGCTGGGGCAGACACGCGATATTGGGTGGGTCATTGGTTCCACCCTGCACTGATTTCCTCATAGCTTCCTTACATCAACAGTAACGGTAGTTCACACTGACTAAATATTTTACAGATTATCTCAGTACTCATTCCTACAACTCTATCAGGTAACTACTATGATTTCCTTCATTTTACTATTGAGGAAACTGAGGTATAGTAATTTACCCAAGGTCAAGATTCAAGCCCAGACCATCTGGCTCCAAAGAAGTAATAACTGCCTCCTAGAGAGAAAAGAACTGATTCTCTACTTCTTAAAAGAAATGTGTGTTTTCATAACTATATTAAAAGAAACCCAAATACTTAACTGACCTCCTCAAAACAGCCAGCCATAGAGTGAAAGAACAAAGTGACTCAGGATTTAGGAATATTACTTAAAGGAATGTGTCATAACTACTCATTCCCTTCCCCTGCGTGATCCAGTCCTCTCCCCATCTCCAAATCTGACTCAGCATTTCTTGGACTCCAATAATACTGACCATCCTGGATTTCCCTCCGTCTCCCAGAGATGGTTCTGCCCCTCAGGCTGACCCTCAGCCAATTGCACTGTCCACAGAAAGAATTCCAATCATCTGCCTCAGGCCAGTCCCTGCTCAGATGGTCAAGGCCAGAGACCCCGCCCTCCTTCACCGCAGGAACTCCTCTGGGCTGATCGGACTTGGAGAGCCATGTCTGCCCATTCGCAACAGCACCAACGACACCAAACTGCAGAATTATGTGACCTCCACTCCCAAAAGCACTAGCATTTCTGACCCTTAAACAGAAGTTCTCCATCACCTTTTGCAGTAATAAATATCCTTTTCTGAAATGGGGCAGATTCAGGTAACCAAAAAAACACAACAGAAGATACTAATCTTCCTTTCTTGCCTGGTTGAACATGTTCAGCCTTCAAATGTCCCAGCTTTTAGAAAATGAATTTCTTCATTTCCAAGACTTCAGGCTGCTTTTAATAGTCCAGTTGTCTGGCAGTCACTCTGTCACATGCAGTGATAAAACGTGAATCACTTTAATTTCATTCACCATTTGAAACTCAGCCTGTCAGCTACCTGGCCCATATAAGGAGGCCACATTTTCTCCCAAATCTGATGGTTTCATGGTAAGATTAATAAATGTCTTCATGGATATAAAGCATGTACTGATTTGTACACCCGTCAACTAAATGATCAGAGTCAATGTGAGAGTAACCTCTCATTTTCTAAAATATAAGTATTTTAGAATGAGTATTAAAATCAGAGATCAGATCAGTCGCTCAGTCGTGTCCGACTCTTTGCGACCCCATGAATCGCAGCACGCCAGGCCTCCCTGTCCCTCACCAACTCCCGGAGTTCACTCAGACTCATGTCCATCGAGTTGGTG
Source organism: Bubalus bubalis (assembly GCF_019923935.1). Lineage (NCBI taxonomy): Eukaryota > Metazoa > Chordata > Mammalia > Artiodactyla > Bovidae > Bubalus > Bubalus bubalis. The sequence goes on from NC_059158.1 coordinate 141,553,631, forward strand.
ATGCCATCCAGCCATCTCATCCTCTGTTGTCCCCTTCTCCTCTTGCCGCCCAATCCCTCCCAGCATCAGAGTCTTTTCCAATGAGTCAACTCTTCGCATGAGGTGGCCAAAGTACTGGAGTTTCAGCTTTAGCATCATTCTTCCAAAGAACTCCCAGGGCTGATCTTCTTCAGAATGGACTGGTTGGATCTCCTTGCAGTCCAAGGGACTCTCAAGAGTCTTCTCCAACACCACAGTTCAAAAGCATCAATTCTTCGGCGCCCAGCCTTCTTCACAGTCCAACTCTCACATCCATACATGACCACAGGAAAATACTCATTCTAAACATCACCTCATATTATAATCTATATTTCATATTACAAACCTCATTTGCATAACAAGTATTTTTATCTTCATAAAAGTCACATATGTCCAGTATGGAAAAACTAGAAAATGCTGAAAAGAATAAGATTAAAGTTAAAATCAGCCCTAATCCCGCTAACCAAAAATAACCATAATAACCATAACATAACTATTTGGGTTATGTATATATATATATTTATAAATACACACATATGCATACTTTTAACCACATTTTAATTCATATAGGGTTTTTTATTTATTTAAAGTTTTATTGTAGTTTAGTTTGCTTACAATGTTCTGTCAGTTTCTGCTGTATAGCAAAGTGAATGTTATACATATTCATATAGGTTTGTATATATATATCCTATTTATATACTCATTTTACAAAATCGGGATATCCCTAATATAAATATTTTAAAATATTTGAATAGTATAATGGGGAGTGACTCGGTTGAGCCTGCATTCACAAGAAATCTGGATTGAGAAGGTCATTTTCCCATGCAACGTCACTCAAAAAATATAGTTGCTTAAACCCAAAGAGAAAATACCTGGCAAAAATTGTTTATCCCCCAAACTTATCATCTTTATTTATAGCCACTGGAACAAGTTTTAGAGGCAGGAACAGGGCAGAAGTTTTAACTTCTTAATACCAACCCTCCTGTTATTAAGGTTACTTAGAACATGTTGAGAAAGACCATTTATCTTTCATTCTTATCCAACCCTCAATATTCCTAGCAATTCCGCTGACCTCACGTATATCTGAATCAATGAGAATACAGCCTTCTTCAAATTCTTGACAAGACTTGGGTGACCCAATGGTTTCTCTCTTCTAGCCTACAAACCTCCTCAACTGTAGGTCTGCAAAGAGAGAACAATTAGAGCCAGACTTGAGTGGAGCCTCCTGAAAGAGACAGCGAGGAGGAAGTCCTGGTTCTCAGTTTAACAAAGAGAACCAGAAACACACGAATATAGATTCTACTGTCACTTCCTGTCCCAGGAAATGTCAGTATTCTTCCATCCATATAGTAACACAAACCGGAAACCTTGGACTTGGCTCAACATTTCTCTTTCTCATACTCAGTAGCTAGTCCCTCATCACACCCTGTCACTTTGAACCCCTAACAATCTCTTCCACCAGTCATGTTCCTGTTGTTGTTGTTCAGTCACTAAATAATGTCCAACTTTTTGTGACCCCATGAACTGCAGCATGCCAGGCCTCTCTGTCCTTCACTTTCTCCCTGAGTTTGCTCAAACTCATGTTCATTGAGTCAGTTGCAATCAGATGCCATCCGATGCCATGCAACCATCTCATTCTGTGTTGCTCCCTTCTCCTCTTGCCCTCAATGTTTCCCAGCATCGGGGTCTTTTGTAATGAGTCAGTGCTTTGCACCCTGGACTCTGCAGGTTTCTAGGGTGCAGACCAGTTACAGACCTCATAACTGGTCTGTAGGCTAGAACAGAGAAACTGTTGGATCACCCAAGTCTTGTCAAGGATTTGAAAAGGGCTGTCTTCTCATTGATTCAAGTATACATGAGGTCAGTGTATTTTCCTCCATTTCTATTGACTTCATGTCTAACCACTATGTCATTCATGCATTAAACATTTATTGAGGATCTAATACATGCCTGGCATTAATCTAGGTGCTGAGAATACAGCAGCGAATCAAACAGAGAGTGATCTCTACCTTCAAGAAGCTTACTTTCTAGAGACTCTAAGTCCAACTTCCATCTCTCTAGCCTGGGTCAAAGCAGCCTTGTAACTGGTCTCCCTACACCCACTGCCACCAGAGATGTGTGGTATGACAAACATGATCGTGTCCTTCTAGCATGTACACAAGGTGAGAAATTTCCCATCACTCTTAGGATAAAGATAAAACTGTTTATGTTGCCCTGCCAAGCCTATAAACCTGCAGAGTTCAGCCTGGCCAGCACTCCCCAACTTCTCCAGCCGCACGAGGTACCCTACCTCGCCTTGTCTCTCCACCCCAGCTACACTTGCTTTCATCTGTCTGTTCCACATGTCAAGGACAGAGGCCTCCACCAGCTCTTCCTGCTGCTTGGAATCATCTTCTTGCTTTTCCTCACTCAGCTAATCCCCCTGCTTACCTTTCATGTCTTATCTAAATTCAAGAAATTAAATGATATTTCCCTTCTTCCATAGTTTGAGGTTCAGGAGTATAGTGGTGAACTAGACTCACAGGCACCTCTCTCTAGCTGTTTACAGCATAGCAGAGGGGGAAGACAATTGCTGTGAAGTGTAAGTGCTTGCCCAACTCTGGGTTATCCCTGAGTGTCAACGGGACAAACTTTTGTAACTTAACCTTAACCTTTGCTTACAGTCAAAGGGCTAAGAGATGAGGCCCAGCTTTGATCATTCATCCTACAATCCATTCATTCATCTAGCATACTTACTCAGCCCTTTCCATGTGCCAAGCACTGCTGGGAACTAAAAAAAACACTGAGATAGTCAGTCTCTGCCACATGGATCCTACATTCTATTGGGAAAACCAGACAGTCAACAAGTAAAGAAATACACAATATAATTTCAGGTGGTGATAAATATTGTGACACAAAACAGAAGAGTAGGCGGCTAGCATGTGATAGATTATTTTAGATTATTAAAGAAGCTTTTTCTGGAGTATTCATGTTTGATCTGAGGCCTAAATGAAGTGGAGGAACAAGCATGAAGCTGGTAAGGGTGTATTCCAGGCAGAGAATAGCCAGTGCAAATGCCCTGGGGCAGTTTCAATGGATTCAAAATAGCCCTCGAAATGGCCTTCTTCATAAGTTTCTGATCTTGCCTCCCTGGTAGCAAAAAGCTTAAAACTGAAAGGCTGCAGCTGTTGTTTTCCATGGCAGAGAGATAAAAGAAATAGAAATATGTTGTCAAGCCACTCTATCTTCACATCTTTGGGTGAAACCTGAATAGTTCTTATCCAGTCAGCAGTTTCCTAGCAACTAGCCTCTATCACAATGCAGATCTACTGCTTCAGATCTTTAGAAACTGTCGTTCATTCACACAGCAGGCCTCCTAAAATTCTTATAGCTTGGCTCTTGACCAGTTTTTTTGGCACAGTAGAGCAAATTTGAACCTGCATTAGAATTTATTGAGGTGGCCCAAAAGTTTCTTCAGGTTTTTCAAAAAGTTTGTTCGGGTTTTTCTGTGAGATGTCACCAAACGAAATTTTTGGACAACCCAATACATTTGCTCAAACTACAATGTAGCTTTTTAGTTGAGATATGTAAGGATTCACACTGGCATACAACACTGTACTATGAAAACAATTTTTTTTAGAAACAGATACTGATACTCTTTGTATTTAGACGGTCTGTGAATACTTTTGTCAAAAGACAATTTGTTCTGACAAGTAAGAAGGTGAGATGGTCGGAAGGTCTGTATACTAGAACATGAGCATTGGAAAGTCCCAGATCTCTTCTTTTAATAACTTTCTTGTAACCACAAGGTAAATAAAAACCAGTGTATAGCTACTTCTTCAACAGAAATGAAGGTTAAACATTCTGTATTTTTCCTTTGGAATTAAGTAAAATAATGCATGTAAAAAATACTGTGTGAATACAAGTCACTACATAAATATTACAGTTCTGGTCTCCACCAAATATCCATAACTGCTAATGATCTTTTTTCAAAATATGCCTCTCCCAGAGGCTTAAAAAGACTTTCCACATTAAATCAAGCTGACCTGCTGAGGGCAGGAAAAAAAAAAAAAACAGCCCTTAACACTTAGCAGCCACTTTCATGGATAACTGGCTTTAAGCATCAGTGAGAAGCAGGCATTGGTAAGAAGCCTGGAGCTTTTTTAAAAAATCTTTCGTCTGCACCCAGCGGCCAAAAGGGACCTTGGTTCCTGGACCAGGAATCAAACCCATGCCCTCTGCATTGGTAGCATGGAGTCTTAAACACTGGACCACCAGGGAAGTCCCTGGAGCATTTTTGTTGTAAAAAGTTCTACAAATTGAATAATCATATGAAATTTTTTTTTGACCAGTATGATAAAAAAAAAATGTATATGACGAGTATGGTTACCTTGATTACAGTAGTTAATTGTTGCTCTTATCCATGGGCCCTTTCTCAGGTGGTTCCCTCCTGGTCAGAACAGTGTTGCTGGTGTTAGTTTCTGCTCTGAGCTCAACAGAGCAGCCTGGCTCAAACAGACACCATCAGAAATATCATTCCTATACAAAATTTCCTTTTTAGTGATGGGAGAGAGAAAATTGTAATTCTTGGGAAATGTATTTTGTAAAGTCATTTAAAATAGGACAAGGAAAAAAAGAGGATATTTCCTTTAAAGGTATACAGAAAATGCCTAATCAACACTTTCCAATTAGGACTTTCCTTAGAAACAATTATTTCATTAAAAAAACAACTTTATGATTCAGAGACATGAAGGAAGCCACAATCTTAAAAATTAGAAAAATTACGCTTTCTAGAATTTGTCCTGCCCTGTAATTCTATAAAGTTGGCAAATGTCTTTTTTCTGAAGACCTTTACCTTCTCCACTTTGAAAACCTAAAACATAACCAGTTCAGAGAGGGCAGGAGGGAGGAGCATTAAGATTAAAAGATACAAAAAAACTACTGGACTTCCCTGGGGGTCCATTGGTTAAGACTCCACAATCCTAAATGCAGGAGGTGTGGGTTCAATCCCTGGTCAGGGAATAAAGAACCCATATGCTGTCTGGTACAGTCAAAAAAATTTTTTTTAAAGATACAAGCTACTATGTATTGGGTTGGCCAAAAAGTTCACTTGGGTTTTCCCATAATAACAACCCAATATAAAATAAATAAGCAACAAGAATATATTGTACAGCACAGGGAAATATAGTTACTATTTTGTAATAACTTTAAATGGAGTATAATCTATAAAAATGTTGAATCACTATCTTGTACACGTGAAACTAATAAAATATTGTAAATCAATTTATACTTTGATTTGAAAAAAACTAGAAAAAAAACCCCTAAAACAGCCTCCTTTCACCTACTCTCCTCCCTCTACTTCATTAGGACCCATGTCTCATTTTCCCTCCCTGCTTCTTTTGCATTTCTAGGTGCACACACTGTGAGAGTTGGCAACATTAAAAGTGCCACCTGTTTAGCTCAGTAAAGGAAGCCCTTCCTGACGATGAAAGAGGAAAGGCGTGTGAGCATTTCCTGTGCTGTGACAAGCCTTCTTTACTTGCACTGTTCTCAGCTGGTTTGCCCCCAAATGCTAGTCCTCAACCCCATATCCTACCCACACGCAGGTTTGCGTTCCTCTGAGCAGGGGGAGATGTACTGCCAGTCCTACAAGCCTGCATGCCCTTTCCTTATGGTTTTGGAACCTACTTCAGCAACGTGTGGAAACATGCAGTCTCTAGCCTGTTCTGCCGGAAGCTGAGCCACAGACGATCAGCAGGACCTTAAAGCAACACAGTCATGCCTCAGTCACATGGATTCTGTGATACAGAGCACAGATACAGATCGCACGACTTGGGCTGCTGCAACGGCTTCCCCAGAACACTGAGCCTGTGGTCCTGCTCCCATGAGAGGCACACACAGGCAGATAGGCAGGACACACACACACATACACACACACACACATACGTACACACACACACCTTCACACATTCAGACAGGCATGAACTCGCCCATTCTTCACCACCTCCTCCTCCTCCCTGCCTCTCATGGTGTCTTGGAAGACATTGAACATGCTTGTTCCAGGAGGCAACACGTGGTAACGCTTCATACAGTGACCTTTCTTACTGCTGAAGGGGATGATCTGATACTGTTAGTGAATATGTATTTTTGCATCTAAAAATTCTCCTACCAGGTCTCTGGAAGGTTGCTCCTTTAGTCTGGCAAAACTGGAGGCATCCCTCAGATTAAGAAAGGGAATAAGGGATGCAGAATGGGAAAAAGGAAAAAGGCAGCCATCTTATCCAGTCAGGGAAAGGAGTTATGACACAATTTCTTAGCTTTGTGATTAAGATATGGCCCTGGAGTCAAAGGCACTGGGGTTGTGATCCCAGCCCTAATTTTTTTTTAATTTCTTTTTAATTGAAGGGTAATTGCTGTACAACCTTGTGTTGATTTCTGCCATACATCAACACACATCAGCCATCCAGCCCTACTTTTGATGATGCATTTAACCACTCATAATTTAATTTCTTTATAAAACGGCAGGAAATGTTCGTGGAGAGAATAACCCTTACAGCGTTGTTAAAAGGTTTGAATAAAACACATGAAAAGCATTTAGCAGCTGTCACACGTAGTAAATGGTCAATATACACTGATGATGATGATGACTGGGTCAGAAGTCCCCAGGGCTATCTTCAGTTTTGATGACTCAGTGATGGACTCACAGAACTCAGAAAGCTGTTATTCGTGGTAATGGCTTATTACAAGTGAAAGTGTATAGATTAACATCATTAAAGGCAAAGGCACATGGGGCAAAGTCCAGGAGAGACCAGGTGAGGCTTTCAGGTGTCTTCTTCCAGTGGAGTCACACAGAGAGCCACCTGCTTTCCCCAGCAACAATGTGGAAGAAGAAGATACATGAAGTATTGCCAGCCAGGGAAGCTCGGCTGAGCCTTGGTGTCCAGGAGTTTTATTAGGGGTCAGTCACATAGGCACAGGTTGTGTGCAAAGCTGACCTTAGTCACTCAGTGTCCAGCCCTTCCAGAAGTCAAGTGATATTATTAAGACCTCAGGTAAACAAAGGCACTCTTACAAGGCAGGATAGTCCAAGGGCTAGGGTGTTACTCCCAGGAGTTGGTCAAAGGCTAACCCTTTCTTCGGAATGTGCAGCATTTGGACAATGGAGGCCTCCTGAGTTCATCCTTTCCTGCACAATGAGGGTGATGAACAATCCTGGATTGATGACACTAGGCACTGAAACCAGTGAGACTGGGCACAGATATACTTCAGAAGGTTTAGCTATAAGTGGAATCAGTCTAGACCACCAAAGTCAATATATTGCCTTAGTCATAGCTATCAAGAAACAACAGAGAGAAAGAGGAGGAGGGAGAAAGGGAATGATGGTCCTAAACAAGGGAGAAGTGAAAGAGAAGATCATGAAAGGGCAGTGAAGATCTGTTTACATCCCAGAGCTGGGATCCTTGAGGGAAAAAGGGAAATTGGGTCCTCGCTCAAGAAGCTAGGGAGTGGGTGAGACCCAAGAAGGCTGGGGTAGCAAGAGAATGAGTACTGATCTGAGTTCCAAAGTAGAAGAGTACCCCAGGAACCCAGGTCTGGTGACAAGAATAGGAAACAGGTTTTTGGAGAGACTAAAATTTAACAGAAGAGTTGACCTGAATCTACCTCATACGAGACTGAGGAGCTTTGTCCTGCATCCGCCCAGTCCAGGTGGAACAGGCTGACCCTAAATAAGACAGCCAAGTAAATCCTAGTGCAGCAGTTAGGTTAGAGAATCGGGAAGTCCCTCTCAGGAGGGCAAACTAGCCCTCTGTTTACATTTCAATACAGTTTGAGAGTAAACAGTAAGAATGGGGCTGGTAAAGATATCCTGACAAGCTAGGAGTTGGGCTGTGTTTTTGTTTGTGGTTTTCTGTCCTCTTTTTGTGTTGTTTTTTTTTTGTGTGTGTGTGTGTGAAATAAATATCAGGAGACAAGCTTTCTGAAATCTTCATCACTTTTCATTATTTACGAAAGTTTTTTATGTTTTTAACACTTTGGTAACTAAAAGTCAACTCTTTAAACAAAAACATGAACGCAGAGGAGGCGGGAATGTACATTCTGCTTATTCTGCTTTGGGGCAAACCCAGCAGAGAGAATTCCGCAGATGGGAGCTGCGGACCAGAAGAAAGAAGGACAAATAGGTTAAATTCTTGGGGCTTCTAGCCCGGAATAGAGAAATGGGCCGGAGTTTAACTGGAGCCAAATCACTTGGCTAGGCATGTAGACAGGGCTCTTCTCAGATCCCTGCAAAGGAGTCTGGGTCTGTAAACTACAAGCAACTGTCAGCCTAACCACTTTGCCCTTCCCATCCTCCTCCCACAAAGTTTTTTGTTGGATTTATAATTCTTTTGGGGATGCACATCTGAGAGGCAGAGAAGATAGGTCACGTGCAACTCTTTGTGACCACATGGACTGTATCCAGCCAGGCTCTTCTGTCCATAGACTTCTCCAGGCAAGAATACTGGAGTGGATAGCCATTCCCTTCTCCAGGAGATCTTCTCAATCCAGGGATCAAACTGAGGTCTTCTGCTTGCAGGCAGATTCTTTCCCGTCTGAGCCCCCAGAGTGCGCCCTCGTAATTAGCAGTGCAATGGTCAGCAGAGATGACAGCACCGACCGCCTATCTTTTCAGCATTGTCATTTGAAAGGAATGGTACAATCCCATTCCCCGGGAAAGCCCTGCTGCTTCCCATCAGAAACATCTTTCAAAACCTACAGATTTGATATCATTTTCCTGGTGAAATATTACAAAGGTATTATGATATTTAGTACTTAATTTACTTTCTTTCTTAGATCCCAAGAGATGATCCTAAGACATTTAAACCCTGGTCTATTGCTGTAGCATAACACTGGTGTCATTGCCTTAAAGGTAAGATCAATACGCTCAAAGAGAATTACTCAAAATGACAAGATCAGCTAGTCCAGTGGTTTTCAAGTTGTGTTCTGTGATATCTTAGGATTGCACAAGTGTGTAAATCGAGTTTCCTTTTTAAACCCCTTTTTTAAAATTAATATTTATTGGGGTATAGTTGTTTCTTTTTTAATCTTATCCAATATTTTCAATATTTATTTATTTGGCTGCACTGGGTCTTAGCTGCAACATGCAGAATCTTTTAGTTGTGGCATTCAAGATCTAGTTCCCTGACCAGGGATCGATCCTGGGCCTCCTGCATTGGGAGCATGGAGTCTTAGCCGCTGACCCACCAGGGAAGTCCCTGAGTCTTTAACTATCTTCCTTTACCTGCAATTTCAAATTTTTGCACTCTTCAGAGTAGTATAACTTTCTTATGTATTTGCTTTATGTGCTGAACATTGACCTTACTAAATTTATTCCACACTAAAATCATATATGTGTGTGTGTTCCCCATAACATTTTAAATCTTTGCTAAAAATGTGTCAAAACTGGATTTCCTTAATGACTCAGTGGTAAAGAATCCGCCTGCCAATGCGGGGAACATGAGTTCAATCCCTGGTCAGGGAAGATCCCACTGCCTTGGACCAACCAAGCCCATGTGTCACGGCTACTGAGCCTGAGCTCTACAGCCAGGGAGCCTCAACTACTGAAGCCCTCCTGCCTTGGAGCCCATATTCCACAAGAGAAGCCACTGAAGTGAGAAGCCCAAGCACAATTAGAGAGCAACCCCAACTTTTCGCACATAGAGAAAGCCAGAGCAGCCATGAAGATCCAGCACAGCCAAAAATAAATAAGTAATCTTTTTTAAAAAACCTCTGATCTCATTTTATATGACCTCTCTGATTCTTATTTTATAAATGAAGATATGGAGGGCAAGAGAGAATAAATAACTCCCTAAATGTACTTATTCAAATCTGTGAAGCTTACAGTTCATTTTGTCAGCTACTTATTGTTCTTTTCAAAGTTGAGATTTGTACCCCTTTATAATTATTATCTTTTCTTTTTTCCCAGGAGTTTCAGTTTTTCACAAGTGAAAAGATGGTTTGTTAATGCTAACTGGACTCCAAACTGATATTCTTGTACTGTTGTGTGGGGGTGGGAGACACAAAATTTAGAAATGTTATTCAGATTTTATTATATTAAAAAGATGAATCATTACTTCCAAATTGTTGACTTAGACCTTCTAGCCTAAAGGCCACCAATCAAACACTGCACTTGTCACAGCAAGGAGCATAACGTTGATTTTTTCTGAAGATATCATGTAAATATTGCTGTGAAAGCAAAATTTCCCTTTGTGTACCCATCCAATCTAACCAAACTAGTAATCCAGGTTACAATTCTACAATGAAACATACTTCTCAGCGGATGAACATGTGATTAGTTTTCCTAGAGATGTGTTTGATTCAGTTGTAAGGACACCATAAAAGTCCTAAAGGTTTTGTATCATTTTGTTTTTACTGTGGAGTAGCTATGGGCCTGTGTATGTGCATTGGACAGCAAAGGAATATTTTCCTCACGTAGGTCAGCTATGCAACTGGTTAACATTCTTTTGGAATTTGGAGGGGATAAACAATGTAAAAACATTTTTAATATATTATCACAAAACCCTTTATTTTTTTTTAACTTGGTTATGAAAAAGTATCCACTCTGTTACCAGTTTCAGAAATGCTTAATTGCTCAGTTTTCCATATATAGAAGTAGGTGCCATGGAGCTGGACCATAAAGAAGGTAGAATGCCAAAAAATTGATGCCTTTGAACTGTGGTGCTGGAGAAGACTCTTGAAAGTCCCTTGGACAGCAAGGAGATCAAACCAATCAATCTTAAAAGAAATCAACCATGAATACTCATTGGAAGGACTGATGCTGAAGCTGAAGCTCCAGTATTTTGCTCATCTGATGCAGACGACTCCTTGGAAAAGTCCTTGATGCTGGGAAAGATTGAAGGCAGGAGAGGAGGGTGACAGAGAATGAGATGACTGAATGGCATCACCGATGCAATGGACATGAACTTGGGCAAACTTCCAGAGATGGGAGGGACAGGGAGGCCTGGTGTGCTATACTCCATGGGGTTGCAAAGATTCGGACACGACTGGGTGACGGAACTACAACAAAAACAACGTAGAGGAAAGAATCCTGAATTGTAATCACCTTTATGCTGTAGTTAAAACATGCAGAATCCATCAGATTCCACTGACCTGCATTTTAGGGGCCTTCAAAGAAGGAGAAACCAGCATATGAATTAGGCCTCATTTGACCAAAAAGTCAGAGGTTAAAATGATGCTCTGTCAACCAGAAGTCATACCATCAGGCTCACAGTCATCTGCAGTGACTCCTGGAATGAATGAAGGAGGGGAGGCTGAACTGAGAGTGCTGGGTAACTGGGGAAAGAAGGCAAAGATTGGGCATGTAGTCTATTCTGAGGGTCGTTGAAGGCCATGAGCACGTCGTATTGAAGGGACTGGGATATGGCTGTCCACAGGCCTGTCCAGTGGTGGGAGGCCCCACTGGGCCACAGGAGCCCAAGGGAGGAAGTGGGACAGGAGCACAGAGAAAAAGGAGACAGGAGCAGAAGGGTCATGGGCAGGGCATAAATGATACAAGACTCTTGCACACTGGAGCAGGAGAGCTGGGAACTTAGTGGGAGTAGCCAGGGTGAAATAAGTTGAAAGTAATAAAGAAAAAATGTTTTGGCTCTTGAAAATAAAATCCTTAACTGTGTAATCTAATATGAATGTGAGAAATGCATGTGTTTTTATCATTTGTGTCATTTTAAATGATTATAAACATAATTTCTAAAAAAATTTGGCCTATTAGGGCTAAGGATTTTTCATTTGTCATGGTTGAGAACTATAAAGCACCAAGAACAGAGGATCTGAATAAAAATTATTCATGTAAGTTTATGCACTAAAATCTGGATGGCATGGATATAAGTACTTTTTTAAAAAGACATATTTGAAGCCACATCCTAAAAACCAGTTCCTTGAGCTCTATAAGCCTTGGTAAAGGATAAAACTTAAAACTTAACTAGAATTTTTGGATAAGTAATACATTCACACAGTTAAAAAAATATATGCAAAGGTGTGCAGGGCAAAGACTTATTCTAGTATCACCATCCCATCCAGTTTTTACACAAGTGCAGGGTGTTAAGTGTTAACCATTTTTGTTAGCTACTTTTTACTTTTTTATCTCCTTCAGAAATAGCTGGTCCCACAATGCCCAGTCACTCATGCCCATTATACCTGCTGGACCCACTGAGCAAGATGCTGTTTCCTTTCTCTGTCTAGACAATTCCACCCCCTTTTCCATGTAAGAACCCTGGTGCCCATAACAGTGAGAAACTGTAATCCTTGACACTCATCTGGACTCTATGAACCCTCCTAGTTCTTCCCCCGGGGTCCTGGGTACACAGGAGGCATTTGTATATTTGCCTTCAGAGCCTGGGTTCTCTGGGTGGGTTTTCTCTCATGTAAATGAAAAAAGAGTCTGCTCCCAGCTCTACCCCGGAAACTGTGAAAAACACTTAGTCAGTCTCACATAACTGGGTAGACAAGTAGCAAAAATTATGCCTTCTGATTTTCAAGATACCAAAAAGTTAAAAAAAAAAAAAAAAGGCAGCAATAGTTGGAGATAGAAAAATAAAGGCATCTTCTGTCTCCCTACTCAGGTTGAATGAGTCAATATTAAGAAACCACGGATTGCAAAACGAGAGTGCTGTTTCCCTGGCAGAGTCACCGTAGCAGGACAGATGCCTCCACCCTCTCTTAACTCCACACTGGCCGACATCACTGCTGATTTTGCTCCAAACCATTTGGCACAGAGCTGCCAGGCCAATCTTTCTCAATATCTGTAACCATCCACCCTCCCTTGCTAAATGAGTAGCATGCAACAGGAGAGTTTCTTCTTCCAAAAAGGACTATCCAAACATCGGCAGAGTAGTCATCTGTCGTTTTTATCTGCTGGGATCTTTTCCTTTGGAAAGTCACCTGTCCTCCACCATGAGGGCTGCTGGGAAAGGCACAGGATAAGCTGGGTCAAGAATCTCTCCGATGAGAATCAGACTCTGGGGTGAGGTACAGAAGGGTAAAAGGATCTCACGGCCCTGGGCCACGTAGAGCACACAAGCTCCGCTTGCTGAGATCCTCAGGTGGGCCCCTATTCCTACATATCTGAAGGCTGGCTTCTTCAGCCCAGCATTCAACTCTGTGAGCTAGAGGGTACCCTTTCCAATTGCATTACTTTCTTAAAAAAAAAAAAGAAAAAAGAAAAAAAGGGCAGGGGGCAGGGGTGGAATTCCCTGGCAGTCCAGTGGTTAGGGCCTGGTGCTTCCACTGCTGTAGCCAGGGTTCAATCCCTGGTCAGGGAAATAAGATCCCGTAAATCGCATGACAGGGCCAAAAAAGAAAAAAAGGTGTTCTTTCCTAGAGCTGTTGCAACAAATAACCATAAACTGAATGTCTTAAATATTTATTTCCTCACATTTCTGAAAGCTAGAATTTTGAAATCAAGCTGTTTTGACAAAGCCATGGGTTCTAGAGATGAACCCCTCCTTGCCTCTTCTGGAGGCTCCTGGCATTCCTTGGCTTGCAGCTGCATCACTCTCTGCCCCCATCATCACACAGTCTTCTTCCCTGTGTGTCTATGCCTACCTCTCTCTGTTTTCTTATTAAAAACATCAATCACTGGATTTGGGACCACCCTAATCCAATATGACCTCATCTTAACTAATTACATTTGCAAAGACACTATTTCCAAACAAAGTCACATTCTGAGGTTCCATGTAGACATAAATTTGGAGTGACACTATTCAACTTACTATGCCAATAATCTGAGGCTAACAGATACAGTTTGGGATAGAAGTGATCTTCCCTCTTTACTCCCTATTGTACTTGGTTCTTCTTTCTCTCCCACTATCTGTTTGTCTACATATGTATATATCCTCCCTTTCTGGACAACAGACATTCTTACTGGTGGCAGGGACTATATTTTACTCATCCTTTACCACAGGGTCTATCTTAAACTGATGCTTTACATGTTTGACTAAGGAAGAGCAAGCAAATATGCTCTACTCAAACAGAAAGTATTTGTGAAACCTATACTGTGTAACTCAGATACTCATCTAAGGAAGGTAACAAGAAAAAATATATAGTTCTTTGACAAAGAAGTCAGGTTACATTGTTATTGAATTAATCTCTTGAATGCATTATTTATATTACTTGTACATGCTAACAAAAATTTCCCAAAACTTGGAAATAAGGGGAAAAAATACTGTGGGATGTTTTGAAGTCATACTCCAGAACTAACAAACCCATTAATGAGTAACCTGATGCTCCAGGGATGCTCTGCCCTTGTGGTGACTATAAGCCACATGTGGCTATTTAGAGCTTGCCTACGTGCGTGCTAAGTCACTTTAGTCGTATCCAACTCTGCAACTCCATGGACTGTAGCCCACCAGGCTCCTCTGTCCATGGAATTTTCTAGGCAAGAATACTGGAGTGGGTAGCCATTTCCTACTCCAGGGGATCTTCCCCACCCAGGGATGGAACCCACATCTCTTATGTCTCCAGCATTGACAGGTGGGCTCTTTACCACTAGTGCCACCCAGGAAGCATTTAGCATTTAATTTTAATTGATTAAATTTAAAAATCAGTTCCCTAGCTGCCTTGGCTACCTATCAAGTACTCAATAGCCATGTGTGGCTGGTGGGTATAATACTGAACAGCACAGAAGAGACCATATTCATCATTCCAGAAAGTTATATTGGACAGAACTGCTCTAAGGAAATGGAACTTCATGTATCTACTATGTATTAGGGTTTACACTCTGACCAAAGTTAGGTCTTGAGGTACTCCATCTCTAGAAACTGGAAGAGGCAATGAAATGGATTCACCCTCAGAGCTTCCAGAAGGAACACAGCCTTACTAACACTTAGATTTTAAGCCCACTGTGACCCATGACCTCCCAACTGTAAGATAATAAATCTGTGTAATTTTAAGCCACCATGTTTGTGGTGATTTGTTACAGCAGCAAGAGAAAACTAATACAGGTGTTAACTAGTAGAAGACTGACAAAGTGCAAATGAGTTCTGTATAGCTGAAAAGATAATGCCAGTGGTTTCAGGGAGGTTTCTGCCCTGTCGGACATGCCACAGCTTTGTTTTGGAAGTTGCTTGTTTTTCAACCTAACTGTATACCTTTTATTCTGGCATTCTTTTTTCCCCGTATCAGTTCCTCATGTCTTCCTTCCCAGATGTATTTTCTTCTTGGCTCCCTCATTGACTATATCTTTGACCTTGCTCACAACACATTGTGTGATATGAGTCATGGTTTAACATTTTTAAAGTTAGACACTGACATATAGCTAGCAAGGAAAAACAGACAGACACAGGACTCTGAAATTGTTCTATATGTCGGGAGAGCCTATGCAATTTATATAGTAATGGATCTGATGACGACAGCTCATTTACAATTTAAATGAATAAATTTCATATCCTACAACAAATATAATTTATGGACTAACTGTAACCAGTAGATGACTACATTCCAGGGAGAAGATACAAGGAACTTTGTGTTAACTTTGAACAAGCCCAATGTGATTAACATTAAATGTATACCTAAGGAAGAGCTTCTTCCTTTTTTAACAAATATTACAAGAGCAGAAACTGTAATGTAAGTGAGATCTCTTTCCACCTGTTCAGTCTCTTGGCTCCTTGTGCTCAAGAAAGTACTGTGCTGTGATCAGTCGCTTGAGTTGGCACCAACTCTTTGCTGCTCCGTGGACCATAGCCCACCAGGCTCCTCTGGCCATGAAATTTTCCTGGTAAGAATACTGGAGTGGGTTGCCATGCCCTTCTCCAGAATCTTCCTGACTCAGGGATCAAACCCTCATCTCCTGCATCTCCTGCACTGCAAGCAGATTCTTTACCACTGAGCTACCAGGGAAGCCTGGCTCAAGAAAGTGCTTGGAGTATAAATGTTCTCCAAGGCTTATCCAAATTAGTATATAGAAAATGCAATGTACTTGCTTTTTCCCTCCCCAGGCCTTTCAAACATCATTATGACATTTATTTATTTATATCTTTACCCAAAGACAAGATGAATCAAAGTTTGTTGTTGTTTAGTCGCTCAGTTGTGTCCAACTCTTTTCGACCCCATGGACTGCACACCAGGCTTCCCTGTCCTTCACTGTATCCGAGTTTGCCGAAATTCATGTCCATTGATTTGATGATGCCATCCAACCATCTCATCCTCTGTCGCCCCCTTCTCCTCCTGCCTTCAATCTTTCCCAGCATCAGGGTCTTTTCCAAGAGCTTATTATTTCAATATCCTATTCTCAGTTTGCTCACAATGCATAAACAGTGAGGAGATAAGATGTGCATATAAGCAAAACAACAACATCAAAACCCTGTCCGCTCTCCTGCCCTGAGGCTCTTTTCTCCACTCCATTAAATGCCTGGAGGAAGCAGGAGTAGACATATCAGAACCATGTAAGGAGATTTATTTATTTATTTGGGTCTTAGCTGCACATGTGAGATCATTTAGTTGCAGCATCTTGGTTCTAGTTCCCTCACCAGGAATTGAACCCGGGCCCTCTGCATTGGGAGAGGGGAGTCTTAGCCACTGGACCACCAGGGAAGTCCTGTAAAAAGCTTTTTCAAAATTCCCCTCTCTGGCTGCCCACAGCTACCCTATCCTGAAACAATACCCCAAAGGGGTATTGCCAGAATCTAGGTACTTTAAAAATTTACAGGATGAAGAAGACGAGCAAGTATACATAACACATTGTAAAAAGGATATATCAACTCAGTTAAAATAGAACCCAATGCGGGGGGTCTCACCTTCCAGCCCACCAGGCCTCTTTCTTCCAGAGAGGTCTTTCTAAAATGCTGCTGATGGCCTACTCTCTTTAATAATCTCCAGTGATCTCCACTGCGTTAGATTATCACAAACTTACCTAAAGTAATTAGGGAAATGACAAATATAGCACTCGACAGATTCTTTTAATAAATATTGGCAGCCTCCACCAGTTGAGATAGGTCGAGCATGGCAGGTTCACTTTGAGTGGGCACAACACTCTGATGGCAGAATCATCTACCTTCCAGTCAGACAAGGGACAGCATCCTCTAAGAAGGCTCCCAGAACCAATAGTGCTCCCAGCACTGCCTGCTGAATCCCTCCACCTTCTTCATATGGCCAACATTAGCTTTCTAGACAACCACGTTATCTTATTTCTAACATCCCCGATGCCAATTAACAAACCCTTAAGAGAGAGTTTTAGAAAATTATTTGAACATTTAGGGAACTAGTCTTTTCTCTTTTTTCCAATTGCACCAGGTCTTAGTTGTGGCACATGAGATCTTCCAACTTCACTGGGACATGAAGCATCTTTAGTTGCAGCATGTGGGATCTAGTTTCCCAACCAGGGACCGAACCCAGGCTCCCGCACTGGGAACTCAGTCTTAGCCACTGGACCCCAGAGAATGCCCAGGGAACTCATCTTGAAGTGCAAATTCATGATTTGGATTCTTCAAAGGCAAATTTACTACACAAATTGACTATATAAAATTTTGTATATATACCAAAAAAATTATAGATAAAAGTTAATTATATTTAAATATATCACAGTTTATACTAAATTTCTCAAGCATATCAAAGCAAATACAGAAAATGGAACACAGATTAAGACCAAACTCTTAGCACAACCTCTTTCTCAATCCCCACCTAATCTCTGCCACCCTTCTCCCAACACCCACAGACACATACACACACACACACACACACACACACACATACACACACACACTATACCAGACACACCATGCTGCTTCCTACTCTTAGAATCTGGCAGCTATGGTCACTTTTCAGGATTTTCCGTGTGTTGCTTCTTGGCTCTATTTCTCCATCTATCCAAATTCTCTTCCTTCAAATACCTCCTATTCAGGATCCTTTGTGAATCCCTTCCTTCCCAACAGTGGATTTGGTCTCTCCCTCCTCCGTATTCTGATGGCATCCGGTACAAACCTCGACATCGGCACATTCACAGTGGTATTGTGCCTGTCCTCACTATGTCCCTCATTGGACAACGCACACCCTAACTACCACGATTTACTGTTTTCAGATCTCCATTACAGATCTCCACACATATGGCTGGTATTTATTGGATATTTATTGAATAAGGGAAATAAAAATGGAGATCATAGAGCATTTTGTTGTTACATCTTACCTGCCTTGAAAAAGCAGAGACCTTCCTAATGTGTGCTCAGCAAATACATTTCTCATAGACAAATCTGTTACTTGTTATTTCTGCTTTCTTTCTAGAACAACTGATTCTCAAAATGTCATTAAATACCAAAGTTCCTTTTTTCTTCACTTTTACATGATTTTTTAGAAATTGAAGTATACTTGATTTATAATATTATATTAGTTTCAGATATACAACACAGTGATTCAGTATTTTTATAGGCTATACTCTATTTAAAGTTATCATAAAATAATGGCCATATTTCCCTGTATTATATATCCTTGTTGCTTATTTATTTTATACACATTTAGTTTGTATCTTCTAATCCCTGACCTGTCTTGCCCCTCCCCTGCCTTCGCTCACCCAACTGATAACCTCTAGTTTGTTCTCTGTATTTGTGAGTCTGTTATTATATTAATTCATTTTATTTTTTAGATTCCACATATGAGTGATAACATACTCAGCCTTATTTCACTAAACATAATACCCTCTGTTTTTGTCTGCCTTATTTCACAAGTATAATACGCTCTAAGTTCATCCATGTTGTAACAAATGGCAGATCTTCTTTCTTTTATATGCTAACATTCCATTGTGTGTATATGTACACACATATATTTATTTCTCATACCTTTTAAAAAATAATTATTTATTTATTTGTTTTAGGCTGTGCTAGGTCTTTGTCGCTGCTCGGGCTGCTCTCTCGTTGCAGTGCCCGGGCTTCTCATTGCTGTGGCTTCTCTTGTTGCAGAGCACGAGCTCTAGGGTGCATGGGCTTCAGTGGTTGTGACTCGTGGCTCAGTAGTTGCGGCTCCCAGGCTCTAGAGCACTGGCTCAGGAGTTTCAGTGCACAGTCTTAGTTACTCCAAGGCGTGCGGAATCTTCCCGGATCAGGGATCAAACCAATGTCTCCTGCACTGGCAGATGGATTCTTTACCACTGAGCCAACCAGGGAAGCCCTCTCATATCTTCTTTATCCATTCATCTATTGATGGATGCTTAGGTTCCTTCTATATCTTGGTGATTGTAAATAGTGCTGCTATGAACATTGGGGCACGTGTGTCTTTTCAATTAGAAAACATCAAAGTTCT
Organism: Bubalus bubalis; assembly: GCF_019923935.1. Lineage (NCBI taxonomy): Eukaryota > Metazoa > Chordata > Mammalia > Artiodactyla > Bovidae > Bubalus > Bubalus bubalis. The sequence goes on from NC_059158.1 coordinate 141,572,906, forward strand.
TACTGTTATTTAACCTTTTTACTTGGCTTCTAAAACTTCTTCATGACATTTATGTATTTTAAAATCTGAGATGAATTCAAAGAAATAGGTGTAGAGAACTGATGGAGAAATTCACTTTAACACTTCCTATAACAAGTTACCAAGTGCTAAGAATCTCTGTTGTGGGTAAGCTTTATTAAGGACTGTTCTCTGAGGCTACAGCCTTCTGCACTGGTCAGGTTCTGAAAAGGATACGTTTTAAAATAAAAAAATATTTTTGTCCCAGAAAGACCTGGGAAATCCTCTAAGACAGTTTTATACTGCATTTTAAGATAGAAACTGAAATGCATCTTAAGAAAAAGCTTCTACTTTTTCTCACCAGGTAAAATGATACTAAATTTATTTAATGGTAGTCCATCGCCTTCTTTTGGAAGAATTAATAATCATTATTAGCTTACTTTGAAAATAAAGCAGTCCCTTCTTACAAAGTTTCTGTGAAAAGTATATAATGCATGTGAAAATATTCTGCAAACATTAACACCCTCTGTAAATGTAAGGTCTACTATGACCAGTGCATTTCTGTTAGTAGTAGTAGAACACACCAAGTAGTAGCAGCAGTAGTAGTGACTAGTACTAGTAGGAGTAGTAGTATGCTGCTGCTGCTGCTGCTACTACTTTAATAATAATAATAATAGTAAAGCTGTTCTTTTAGTTGCTTTTTTATTTTTGGTAAATAACTTTACAACATGCAGAGAACTCTAAAAAGTGAAATTTGGTTTATAAAAAGACATCAAAGAAAGATGGCCATGTAAATATGCCAAGCAACAGTTTAACCTACATTTGAGATAATTTTCTAACACAGAAACATTTAAATCTGCATCATCAGTAAGATTTCTTCTTTTGAACAAGAAAGAGTTCCTTTGCATTTTAATATACCAAAGGATGTGACTTAATGAGCAATAAAGAGTCCTTCTTAAATAATTCAATAGCTAACAATTATATCATATGCTGTCACAGTTAACCTTGTTCAGTTTTGTTTTTTAATGAATGCTTTGAAAGTTGCATAACTTAGAATGTAGATATTGTGGTCATCCAAAATATTACTTACTTAGCAAGTTACCTCAAACTACTTTCTGAATAAACACTTTACAAGAACAAAGAGTTTTCCCCTTCACCTGTCATCATTCCTATGTGGAGAGATTGAATGCCAGGTTTCTTGGATCCCTAAGCCTCAAAAATCTAAATAATAGAGTGTGTTTGCTGATACTAAACAAATCCATTTTTGCTGGAGAAATAACTGCCAGTCTATCTGTTTTAGGTCAATGTTTTTTTAGCCCATATGGGAGCCAGAGAAGATCCTCAACAGTTCTGGGGCTGGTGAGCCAACAGGTGCATTACCCACAATTATGCCCAGTGAGCTCACTGCTTTTCTTGCTGACCCTTAAGTTTGAAGGTATGACTTTCTTTTGGACTTAGGTTTCTAGCCTCTTTGCAATAGAAGCTCTCCAGGACTTAACTCAGAATTAGTTTTAAGGTTTTGTCGTTCTTGGTTAAGGTCTTGTTCTGTATGTGAGTACTCATTTGGCACTTTATTCTGATTCTGAAATCAAACTCTTTCAACTGAAACTGGATGTGAAGCCTTCAGCCCATTACTTCTGCAACAGAAGCTGTTTCACTGAAACTGTCAATTATGCCATCAGCATCAAAGAATTAATGCTTTTGAACTGTGGTGTTGGAGAAGACTCTTGAGAGTCCCTTAGATAGCAAGGAGATCAAACCAGTCAGTCCTAAAGGAAATCAACCCTGAATATTCATTGGAACAATTGATGCTGAAGCTGAAGCTCCAATACTTGGCCACCTGATGTGAAGAGCCAACTCATTGGAAAAGACCCTGATGCTGGGAAAGACTGAAGGCAAAAGAAGAAGGGAGCGGCAGAGGATGAGATGATTAGATAGCATCACTGAATCAATGGACGTGAATTTGAGCGAACTCTTGGAGATACTGGAGGACAGAGGAGTCTGGTGTGCTGCAGTCCAGGGGTTTGCAGAGAGTTGTACAAGACTTAGTGACTGAAAAACTATTCCATTGGAATAGGGGCTCTTCCATGGGAACTGGCTAAGAAGGCATCAGTCTGGCCCCTCAGGAACCAACCTGTTTCCTTAAAACTGGCTAATATTAGGCCTGAAGGGTATGTGAGCCGTAAGTTGAGATATTTGAACTATTTAAGCTGTTTGAAATTAGTTGTTTGAGCTGTAAGCTATTGCAAATTATTCTTTTAGAAATGGAAAGATATCATATGCTCTTGGATTGAAAGAACTAATATTGTTTAAATGGCCATACTACCCAAAGCAATCCACAGATTTAATGTGATCCTTATCAAACTACCATTGACATTTCTCACAGAACTAGAACAAATAATCCTAAAATTTCTATGGAACCATAAAAGACCCAGAACAGACAAAAGCAATCCTGAGGAAAAAGAACAAAGCAGGAGGCATAACCCTCCCAGACTTCAGAGAACACTACAAAGCTACAATAATCAAAATAGCATGGTACTAGCATAACAATAGACATAAGGGTCAATGGAACAGAATAGTGAGGCCAGAAATAAACCTACATACCTACAATCAATTAATCTTCGACAAAGGAGGCAAGGATACACAATGGAGAAAAGACAGTCTCTTTAGCAAGTAATATTGGAAAAGTTGGACAGCCACATGTAAATCAATGAAGTTAGAACACATCCTCACACAAAAAATAAACTCAAAGCGTCTTAAAGACTTAACACCCATAAAACTCCTAGAAGAGGATGTAGACAAAACATTCTATGATATAATTCGTACTGATGTTTTCTGAGGTCAGTCTCCCAAGGCAATAGAGATAAAAACAAAAATAAACAAATGAGGAGTTTTCTGGTGGCCTAATGGTAGGATTCTGGATTCATTTTCATGGACCAAGTTCAATCCCTGGTATCAAGGAATTGAGATCCCACAAGCCACTCAGTGAAGCCAAGAAAAAGGAAACAAAAAACAAATAGGACCTAACCAAACTTACAAACTTTTGCACAGTTACTGTACAGCACAGGGAACTATATACAATACACTGTGATAAATTATAATGGAAAAGAATATGAAAAAGAAAGCATGAGTATGTATAACCAAATCACTTTGCTATGCAGCAGAAATTAATATATTGTAATCAACTTTACTTCAATAAATACATATATAATAAAAAAATTTTTTTAATTATTCTTTTACTATGGAGAAAAACTTCTGAGCAATGGTACCCCAGTTATCTAAGTATTTTGAGGATACCCCACCCTAGAGAGGAACTCTGGCTAATTTCATGTTTAAAAACCATTGTCATTTCTCATGTATATTTCTGACCGACCTGACCAAAAGCAATTTAAAATAATGGGGATTCCCTGGCAGGCCAGTGGTTAGTACTCTTATTGCATGGCCAAATTAGATCTCGGCTCAAGAAACTAAGATCCTGCAAGGTGGGCAGTGAAGCCAAAAAATAAAAACTAGAATATCAATGGCTATCATGGGGAAGTTTTGAAATCCAAACTTAATTTTCTTTCTTGTTTTGTTTCATTTTTAATATTTATTTATTTGACTGAGCAAGGTCTTAGTTGCTGTACTCTATATGTTTTAGTTGTGGCATGAAGGATCTTTAGTTGTAGCCTATGGGTTCTAGTTCCTTGACCAGGGATCGAACCCTGGTCCCCACATTGAGACCATAGAATCTTACCATTGGATCACCAGGGAAGTCTGAAAACCAAATTACATTACAATAGCTCTAAAATTTCCGGAACTGAGTGGAGTGATTATTTGCATTGTTATTTTGAGATTTCTGAACCTAAAAGTGCCTCTCTACGAAATAAGATTTCAACATTAACTGAGAGGAATAAACAAATAATTAAGAAAAAAATGGCTCTAAAATCCTCAGGCTCTTCTTCCTCGTCTTCTTTGTCTCAGACTGCACCTCCAATGCCTTCTTCCCCCTTCCTTTGCTGCCCTCAGTTCCTCCAGACCAATCCTTCCTCTGAACTTCTCTTTTTCTCTGAAATTCTCTCCACTCCCTCTTCCTCTGAACTTATCAGAATTTATCCTTTTAAAATTAAGCCAGATGAGAATCCAGAGGCTAAACCCTTAATTATTTACATTCCCTGGACTAACGCTGAACCATGAGCCATAGTCAAAGATTTTCCCAAGGTAACCAAACACTATCACAGATTTGCTGAGGATTTTACTATAGTCATTCAAACTTACCAACCTGGTTTCTCTGACTTGTATCAGCTAGTTCACATGCTTGTCAATGAAGGCCAGGCCACTAGTAGATGAAAACTGAAAGGTTTCTAGGATTACAAACAAGAAACCAGCCCACTATCTCGTTATATTATCAGGCATGGGCAATCGCTAAGGTACTTCATTGAGCAGTTCCTAGGACATTTCCAAAGCCTATTGATTGGAAGAGAATTCAGACTTGCACAGAAAAATCTGATGAAACTGTTCATGACTATTGTAATTGACTTCAGATTACTTTTAAAGAAAACTCTGGTTTTTCTTCAGATGTTGATTCCACCCAGGGGGCTTTTAACTCTATTAATGGGCTGAACCAGCACCTTTCAAGTAAAAGAGGCCAGAATGAAATGCAAAATTATGTCCACATTAACTAGATTTAGTCAATCTAGAAAACTAACTCTTTTGATCTCTAGATGAGTCACCTCAAAAGAAGACTGCCAAAATTCTTAATCTTCAACTCCAGCAACTGAAGGTCCCTAAACAAAACCAAAACCCTCCTAGTTTCTACTACTATTGCAAAGAGCTATGCCACTGGAGAAGATAACTACAGAGTCAAGCACTTCTGGTGCCTTCAGCCCTCTAACCAGCCTTTCCAACATTCTCCCAATTCTCAGTGTTGGGGCTCCAAGGAACTACAGGGGCTCTTCTCAATTCTCCCTCAGAACTGGCTTGTAGAAACATTTCTCCAGGTTGGGGATGAATCTCTTCCAGTCCTGACATTGGAGTCACACTCTCAGTGCTCAGCCCCACTACAATAAAGCAGCCCCTGCTTTGAGTTCTAACAGGGAGATCTCTTGAGTCGCAAGAGATTCTTGTTTCTGAACTGATTTCCTTCATTTAGGCCCTTTGAAACATACACATCCTTTTCTCCATAGTTCCTCCTCCTGTGTCCATTTACTAGGCTGAAACTTAGAGAAGTATCATGGGCAGAATTTCTTGCTCCCAAAAGGGGGAAATAATTCTAGAATTTGAGTCATCAAAGCAGCCAACCAGGTGAATTAAATGATTCTATGGCATCTCCATCTCTCATGGCACTAGAAGTGATTCTGTAAACACTGATCATTTGTCCCTATTGAATTAGGAGCTACCATCCTCCTTATGGACAAAATCTCCAGCTGAAATTGGCAAAATTCACTGCATACCTCCCATCAAGATCCAAATAGAGCCATCAAAATCTCCTCACAGAATTAATTAATACTCTATAAGGAAAGAACCTCTTCAATGCAGAGCCCATAAGAGAAAATTACAAGACTCAAGGCCTTCTTTTGTGCAAGTCTCTGTAACACTCCCATTTGTTTATTGTCTAGTCACTAAGCTGTGTCAGATTCTTTGCAATTCCATGGACTGTAGCTCACCAGGCTCCTCTGTCCATGGGATTTCCCAGGCAAGAATACTGGAGTGGGTTGCCATTTCCCTCTCCAGGATATCTTCCTGACAAGGGATAGATCCCGTGTCTTCTGCATTGGCAGGTGGATTCTTTACCACTGAGCTACCTAACACTCCCATTTACTGGTGAGAAAACCTAAGGGCTGAGGGTAGAGGTCTGTCTGGGACATGGAAGCAATAAGCGACATTGTTATCCCTTTACACCTGTTGTTCCTAACCGTTTGTTGTTGTTGTTCACAACCATTTGTTGTTGTTGTTCACTCAGTCACATCCGACTCTTTGCACCCCAATGGACTGCAGCACACCAGGCTTCCCTGTCCTTCACCATCTCCCAGAGCTTGCTCAAACTCATGTCCACTAAGTCAGTGAAGCCATCCAACCATCTCATCCTGTCATCCCCTTCTCCTATCTTCAATCTTTCCCAGCATCAGGGTCTTTTCGAATGAGTCGGCTCTTCCATCAGGTAGCCAAAGTATTAGAACTACAGGTTCAGTATCAGTCCTACCAATGAATATTCAGGACTGCTTTCCTTTAGGATTTACCAGTTTGATATTGCAGTTCAAGGGACTCTCAAAAGACTCTCAACACCACAGTTCAAAAGCATCAATTCTTTGGTGCTCAGCCTTCTTCATAGTCCAACTCTCACATCCAAACATGACTACTGGAAAAACCATACCTTTGACTAGATGGACCTTTGTTGGCAAAATAATGTCTCTGTTTTTAATATGCTGTCTAGGTTGGTCATAGCTTTTCTTTCAAGGAGCAAGTGTCTTAATTTCATGGCTTCAGTCACCATCTGCTATGATTTTGGAACCCAAGAAAATAAAGTCTGTCACTGTTTCCATTGTTTCCCCATCTATTTGCCATGAAGTGATGGGACTGGTTGCCATGATCTTAGTTTTTTGAAAGTTCAGTTTTAAGCCAACTTTTTCACTCTCCTCTTTCACCTTCATCAAGAGGCTCTTTAGTTCCTCTTGGCTTTCTGCCATAAGGGTGGTGTCATCTGCATATCTGAGGTTATTGATATTTCTCCTGGCAATCTTGATTCCAGCTTGTGCTTTATCCAGCCTGGCATTTCGCATAATATAGTCTGTATATAAGTTAAATAAGGAAGGTGACAATACACAGCCTTGACGTACACCTTTTCCAATTTGGAACCAGTTACATGTCCAGTTCTGACCATTGCTTCTTGATCTTCATACAAGTTTCTCAGGAGGAAGGTCAGGTGATCTGGTATTCCCATCTCATGAAGAATTTTCCACAGTTTGCTGTGATCCACACAAAGGCTTTAGCATAGTCCATGAAGCAGAAATAGATGTTTTTCTGGAACTCTCTTGCTTTTTTGATGATCCAATAGATGTTGGCAATTTGATCTCTGGTTGCTCTGCCTTTTCTAAATCCAGCTTGAACATCTGGAAGTTCTCGATTCACCTACTGTTGAACCCTACTTTGAAGGATTTTGAGCATTATCTTGCTAGTGTGTGAAATGAGTGCAATTGTGTAGCAGTTTGAACATTCTTTGGTATTGCCTTTCTTTGGGATTGGAATGAAAACTGATCTTTTCCAGTCCTGTGGCCACTGCTGAGTTTTCCAAATTTGCTGGCATATTGAGTGCAGCACTTTAACAGCATCATCTTTTAGGATTGGAAATAGCTCAACTGGAATTTCATTGCCTCCACTAGCTTTGTTGTCATGATGCTTCCTAAGGCTCACTTGACTTCACACTCCAGGATGTCTGGTTCTAGGTGAATGATCACATCATCGTGATTATCCAAGTCATTAAGATCTTTTTTGTAAACTTTTGTGTATTCTTGCCACCTCTCCTTAATATCTTCTGCTTGTTTGATCCATACCATTTCTGTCCTTTACTGTGCCCATCTTTGTATGAAATGTTCCCTTGTTATCTAATTTTCTTGAAGAGATCTCTAGTCTTTCCCATTCTGTTGTTTTCCTCTATTTCTTTGCATTGATTGCTGAGGAAGGCTTTCTTATCTCTCCTTGCTATTCTTTGGAACTCTGCATTCAGATGGGTTAACCCTTACACATTACTAATACCCATTCCCACCAACTATTACTGATTTCTATAGTGAATTCTTGCAAATTCTTTATCAACGCTGATTGATTAAGCTAGTCAATACCACTTTGTCTTCACCTGGGAAGAAAACCAAGTTGCCTGACACTATGCCTCAGGGGTTTAACTGAGAGTCCTTATTTCTCACAAATCCTGAAGGCCATTCTGGATGATATAATTTCCCTAGAGGTTCCACTTTGTTGTGATATGTTAATGATTTGCTTCTTTGTTCTCCTTCTCAAGCCTCCTCACAGGAAGGCAGAATCCACTTGCTAAAGCTTTCAGCCTCAAAGGGACATAAGGTCACCAAGGAAAAACTGCAGTTTGCCCAAACCCAGGTTTGATGTTTAAGGCATCAGATACCGGAATAAGGACTACACCTGTCCAGGTAGACTTCATGATGTCCTAAGTTTCCCAGACTCCCAAACAAGCACCAATTGTGAGGTTTTTCCTCAGGTTAGCTGGTTACTGCTGAAACTGGATTCTAAATTTCTCTTTTATGGCCAAACTTCTGTATGTTTCACTAAAGCACATCAATCCTGATGCAATTTTATGGCAAGAATCGAACAACATAGCTTTTAAGTCCTTAAAAAAGAGTTTGATTAGCCCACCTGCCCTTTTGGCCTCCCAATGATCAGATTCACCTTTTCCCTTTTGTGTATACAAAGGAAGGGAATGTCCTTGGGGTACTCACCCCAAAACACAGGGTTAACTCATAAGATATTATAACCAGAAACAGAACCCTGTGGTATGGGAATATCCCTCCTTGCCTTAGCGCCATTACAGCCTTTTGGTTAAGGTCACTGAGAAAATAATTGTGGGATCCTCTTTATCCACTTTTATATTCCATACAGTAGAAGTGCTCCTCAATTCTCATCACATTCAACATTTTTCAGTCAACTGATTCACCTCCTTTGAAATCTGTTTGTTAATTGCTCCTCACACATCTGTTACTTTGTACTAACTTTAACCCTGTTATTCTTCTCCCCTCCACCACTGGCAAAGTCCTTCACCCTCACCATAACTTATTTCTGACAGGTCATCTCCACACTCCCCATGATGATCTGCAGGAAATACCTTTAGGTAGCATTGACATCTCATGGTTCAATGACAGTTCTTACTTAAAAGGCAACAATGGCCAGTTTTCTGTAAATGTTTTATGTATTTTTTAGAAGACTGTGGATTTTCAGTTCATTGACTATGAGAACATATGTCCATTAAATTGTTAATCAGATCAGATCAGTCGTTCAGTCGTATCCGACTCTTTGCAACCCCATGAATCGCAGCACGCCAGGCGTCCCTGTCCATCACCAACTCCCTGAGTTCACTGAGACTCACGTCCATTGAGTCGGTGATGCCATCCAGCCATCTCATCCTCTGTCATCCCCTTCTCCTCCTGCTCCCAATCCCTCCCAGCATCAGAGTCTTTTCCAATGAGTCAACTCTTCGCATGAGGTGGCCAAAGTACTGGAGTTTCAGCTTTAGCATCATTCCTTCCAAAGAAATCCCAGGGCTGATCTCCTTCAGAATGGACTGGTTGGATCTCCTTGCAGTCCAAGGGACTCTCAAGAGTCTTCTCCAACACCACAGTTCAAAAGCATCAATTCTTCGGCACTCAGCCTTCTTCACAGTCCAACTCTCACATCCATACATGACCACAGGAAAAACCATAGCCTTGACTAGACGAACCTTTGTTGGCAAAGTAATGTCTCTGCTTTTCAATATGCTATCTAGGTTGGTCATAACTTTCCTTCCAAGGAGTAAGCGTCTTTTAATTTCATGGCTGCAGTCACCATCTGCAGTGATTTTGGAGCCCAGAAAAATAAAGTCTGACACTGTTTCCACTGTTTCCCCATCTATTTCCCATGAAGTGGTGGGACCAGATGCCATGATCTTCGTTTTCTGAATGTTGAGCTTTAAGTCAACTTTTTCACTCTCCACTTTCACTTTCATCAAGAGGCTTTTGAGTTCCTCTTCACTTTCTGCCATAAGGGTGGTGTCATCTGCATATCTGAGGTGATTGATATTTCTCCGGCAATCCTGATTCCGGCTTGTGTTTCTTCCAGTCCAGCGTTTCTCATGATGTACTCTGCATATAAGTTAAATAAACAGGGTGACAATATACAGCCTTGACGAACTCCTTTTCCTATTTGGAACCAGTCTGTTGTTCCATGTCCAGTTCTAACTGTTGCTTCCTGACCTGCATACAAATTTCTCAAGAGGCAGATGAGGTGGTCTGGTATTCCCATCTCTTTCAGAATTTTCCACAGTTAGTGCTTTTCATATCTTCTCTATTTTTCTTAATTTTCTATATTTGCTATATTAAACAGTGTACAGTGAAAAAAGAAAGGTGACAGCAGCGAATGTGCTGGGTATGCAACTGTAACTCCTTTTGATGTTGTTGAGGCAGCATCTTTATCCATGACTTTAGCCCAACAGGTTGAATTAAACACTCTTACACAGACTTGCACTTTAGCCAATGGCAAAAATGCCAATACTTACACTGATAGAATATATACTTTTAAAGCACTTTTATGATTTAGGAATGTTGGGAAGCAACTTCTGTATTTCCAGCAAAAATGAAATTTAAAATGACCCCTAGTTTCAGGAATTATCGGATACAATATTTTACCTGCCACTTTACCTACTATTCAGCTTCTGAAGCATTCTAAACTTGACTTTCTGGAAGCTAAGGGAAATCATCTTGCTGACATTTCCACAAGGAATGGTGCTCTTAAAGGAACCAACAGCAACCAAACCTCTAACTTGGTTCAAAGGGATATTTCCCCAAATGATAACAGAAAAACTGACTAGAGAAGCCCAACGATTGGCCTCAACAAAAAGGAAAAACCAAGATTTAAAATTCAACAAGCATTGGTTTAATAAGGAGAGAAACCTCTAGTTTTGACCAAATAACAAACTAATCCTACCGAAGACTCAGGAAGACTCTAAAAATTTCCACGGCCAACAATCGTGCATGCACTTAAACCATTAGTCTACTGACAAAATGCTGGTATTTATGTCAGTATTGGTGCAGAAACACCAACAAGGCCACAAGAAGTGCCTATCTCACTTGTTCCACATGTCTGAAATACAACCCAGGGATTCTTGTCCATATTGTTCCTAGACATTTTAAATTGCTTAATGGACCATTTAAGGTCTGACTAATGGATTTCATATAATTTCCTTCATCTCATGGATATGTTTTTGTCATGGTCCATATCATGCTGAACTGGAGGCTTCTCTTGAGACAGGCTATTGCCTCTTCTATGGCTAAAGTAGTTCTGAAAAAAGTACTCCAACCTGGAGAACTTGTTTTAAACTTCACAATGATTGAGAAACCCATTTTGCTGGTCAAGTACTTCTTTTTTCTTTTCCCTTCGCTGTTCTGTGTGGCATGTGGGCTCTTAGTTCCCCAACCAGGGATGGAACCTGTGCCTCATGTAGTAGCAGCACAGTCTCAACCACTAGACCACCAGGGAAGTCCCACTGGTCAGGTACTTTGACAAGTCTGCACTATTTGGTTCATTTCACAACACTTTTACTGTATTAACCACCCTCCATCCCCTTGTTTAGTCATATACAGTAACAGCCCTATTAAGACTCAATTGACAAAATTTGTAGAAACCCTACAAATCCCTTGACCAAATGCACTGCAGTTGATCCTTCTAGATCTCAGATCCATACCTTCTGGAACTAATAAACTTAGAGTCACCAGACGCCCAATGCCTTTGGCTCTTGCCTCTTTTGACCCACAACTTATAAAAGGAGAGATACTCCAATATCACAAAGGCCTAACTGCCTCTACCAAAAATAACCATGCTTTGGTAGAACAATCTTTTCACAGGTACTCTCTGGAGACAAAGACCTTAAGCATCACACCTTAAAACCTGGAGATTTTTCTTTTGAAAAAGATACCTCCAGAAGATCTTACCAGAGAAGGCCTTTTCAAGTACTATTGACCAACCTCTTTGCTACAAAATTCAAGGGAACAGACTCTTAGATTCCTATGACACAGTAAAGAAACAACTAAACTCTTGACTGAAACTGCTTATCATCTAGTGACCTGAAAGCAAAGATTTTTAAGAATTGAAGCAGATGACATCTAATGAGATAGTTTTCCCATGATATACAGATCAGGCTTGTTGGAATTTTGTTGCCAAACCTTGGATGACGACATAATACTTCAAATAATCTCCAATATCTATATCTTGATAACATACGGACATTAGGTTAAAATGTGCTTAAGAGTTCTCCCTCAAATATGACCTCAATAGGTCTCCAATCTGTGTACTTTCCCCCCAGTAGGAGATACTACACCCAGGAAAGACCCTTCTTGGTAGTGACAGTCAAAAAAAACCATTGAAACTGGAAAACTTGACTTTTTTTTTGAGGGGCATATTTTCACTTCACTATTGACACATCTGAACCAAAGCAATCACAATACTTGATAAACTGAAGAGAATCACGTACTGTATAGTCTTAGGCAAAATGACGGAACAAACAGAACAATTAAAACTACATAAGGCCTCGGGACTTCCCTGGTGGTCCAGTGGCTAAGACTCCACGTCCCAAAGCAGGGGGCCTGGGTTCAATCCCTGGCCAGGGAACTAGATCCCATATGTCACAACTAAAGATTCCATAGGTTGCAACTAAGACCCAGTGCAGCCAAATAAATTAATTAAAAAAAAACTACATAAGGCCTTAAAATATATCATGTACATGCGTGTGTGCTAAGTCACTTCAGTCATGTCTGGCTCTGTGTGACCCTATGGACTGTAGCCCACCAGGCTCCTCTGTCCATGAGTTTCTCCAAGCAAGAATACTGGAATGGATTGTCATGCCCTCCTCCAAAATAAATCCATAGTGTGTATTATTTCAATATTCATTCATTTACAAATTAGACTGCTACTGCTGCTGCTAAGTCACTTCAGTCGTGTCTGACTCCGTGCGACCCCATAGACGGCAGCCCACTAGGCTCCTCTGTCCCTGGGATTCTCCAGGCAAGAATACTGCAGTGGGTTGCCATTTCCTTCTCCAATGCATGAAAGTGAAAAGTGAAAATGAAGTCTCTCAGTCATCCCTGACTCTTAGCGACACCAAGGACTGCAGCCTACCAGGCTCCTCCGTCCATGGGATTTTCCAGGCAAGAGTACTGGAGTGGGGTGCCATTGATTTTCTTTTTCTTTCACTGTTCTACTAAAGCAGGATTCATTCAAGGAAAGGCAACTTGGTTTTTGGGTGAGCTTTATTATTTTACTATAATGGTTAATATAAAAGTTATGAATTAAACATTTTCTTATCTCCTGCATGCAGTAGTAAATCCATGAAATTCTTAGATACTAATTCAAAACAACAGGTCTTATTCTCAAAAATAGTTAAAGTGAAAAGGGATCAGTCTGTTTGTGGTCTTGCTGCTGCTGCTACTGCTAAGTCACTTCAGTCGTGTCCGACTCTGTGCGACCCCATAGACAGCAGCCCACCAGGTTCCCCCATCCCTGGGATTCTCCAGGCAAGAACACTTCAGTGGGTTGCCATTTCCTTCTCCAATGCGTGAAAGTGAAAAGTGAAAGTGAAGTCGCTCAGTCGTGTCCAACTCCTAGCAACCCCATGAACTGCAGCCTACCAGACTCCTCCGTCCATGGGATTTTCCAGGCAAGAGTACTGGAGTGGGGTGCCATTGCCTTCTCCGTTTGTGATCTTAAAGAACATCTAACGGACTTTCAGGGAAAACTTGACTGTTGATCTGCCATGCTTTCAGAGAAAGATCTTAATCAAAAGGGGGAAATGTAAAAAATTCGTAACAGAAACCCCAATTAAACAGAGTTGGGAAATCAGCAGGAGGAGCATTCATGGACTGGGACAACAGCAGGGCCCAAGAATAAGAACTCTTTTTCCTGACAACAACTCAGCCAGGAAAAAGTCATGGACTTCTTCATGAAGAAAGAGAAAATCTGAACAGACCTGTAACAAGTAAAGGAACTGAAATACTAATCTAAAATATTCCCATAAATGAAAGCCCTATCCTGTTTTTGTAGCTTCACCAATGAATTCTATCAAATATTTTGAAAAGACATTCAAAGTAGGGAAGACAATCTGGCCTATCAATGATAAAAGTTCCAAAATACTCATAAGATTCTGTCTTGAATGTTATTAATATTTTACCAAAACATTTATTATTAACAGTGGGGGTTTGCAAATTTAGCCAGTTTAGAATTCTTAACTGAGCACTTAAAGTCTGAATAACAGTTTTATATAGCACTAACAAAACAAAAGCCAACTTGAGGTAGCCCTGGGCCTTGTCTTAGGAGACATTTCCTCAAAGACCTGATTTTTCCCTCCTCTCCTTAAGGTCATCAGTCACATTAGTACAGCATTTATCAAGTAGGAGCAGAATATATTGCTAGGAATTTCAATCAGTTCAAGGATACCAATAACAACAATACAAACGTATCTGGAACCCCAATTATCAAGGTTAAGAATCTTGTAAGAGGGATTCCCAGATGACTCAGTGGTAAAGAATCTGCTTGCCAATGCAGAAGATGTGAGTTCGACGTGAGTTCAATCCCTGGGTCAGGAAGATCCCCTGCAGGAGGAAATGGCAACCCACTCCAGTATTCTTGCCAGGAAAATCCCATGGATAGGGAATCCTGGTCTGTGGGGTCACAGAAGAGTCAGACACAAAAGAGCACACACACAACTATCATGTAAAGCTTTGGTACTCACAAAGCTTTCTTTAAAACATAATTTCAGCTTTTTTTTTTTTTTTTTACAAATAAACAAAAGGCCCCACACACAAAGAAAGTGCTTAGAAGAATGCACAACACACACTTACTGTATTAAAGTAGCTATTATTTTTATTAGTAAAACGTTGTATTTTTAACAGAACTTCAGAAGTGAGAAACGTGATTTGGGGAGAAAAGTAATCAGTAGTACCAAGGGTTTACTTTGGTATTCTTGTAAAGATACTGGATACGGTGGATTGGTGGCTTGAGAAAAAGGATGGGGCTATCCTTAAAAGACTGACTCTTGCCACTTCCCTCTGCTCCCCACATTCTCTCATCTCCAACCAGCTAGTCACAATAGCCTCTGTCAGCTCCTCCAGTGAGTCAGATTTTTTTCCTACCTCAAGATCTTTCCACTGCTGTTCCCTCAACCTCAAAGGGCACAGAGCCTGGACTCAACAAATATTTGTTCAATAGATAAATTTGGAACTCTTTTAAATGAAGATAAAAGTTAAATCCCTGATAATGTACAATGCTGCCATATAAGAAAATCTGAGGAAAGATGGTAAAAGGTGCGACCACAAAAAAGAGGAATGAGCAAATACAAAGGAGTATGCAGAGGTAACCAGGAGAGCTGGAGTGAGATTTTTTTTTTTTTTTTTACAATATTCTATTGGTTTCTGCCATACAACAATACAAGTCAGTCATAATTGCAGTGAAGTTTTAAGGCGATAGGTAACACCTTAAATTCTCAAGATTGAAAGAATCACTGTATTTGGCAATAATTTAGAGAAAGAACCCTGAAAAAGTAATTTTCCATGAAGTTGGAAGGGGCATGGGGCAAAGGTCAGATTGTTAAGGAAAAATAAATCAGCCAAAATAGATTAATTTACCAAAATTTAGTCTGCTTGATAAGGAAAATAAGTAGGATCCAAGAAAGGTGATTTTAGGGACAAACTGTTTTTTCAGTGATCAAGACCATCTCCAAGAAAAAGAAATGCAAAAAAGGCAAAATGGTTGTCTGAGGAGGCCTTACAAATATCTGAGAAAAGAAGAGAAGATAAAGGCAAAGGAGAAAAGGAAAGATATACCCATCAGAATGTGGAGTTCCAAAGTACAGCAAGGAGAGATAAGAAAACCTTCCTGAGTGATCAGTGCAAAGATATAGAGGAAAACAACGGAATGGGAAAGACTAGAGATCTCTTCAAGAAAATTAGAGATACCAAGGGGACATTTCATGCAAAGATGGGACACAACAGAGGACAGAAATGGTATGGACCTAACAGAGGTGGCAAGAATACACAGAAGAACTACACAAAAAAGATCTTCATGACCCGGATAACCATGATGGTGTGATCACCCATCTACAGCCAGACATCCTGGAGTGCAAAGTGGGCCTTAGGAAGCATCACTACAAAGTCAGTGGATGGAATTCCAGTTGAGCTTGGGGCTTCCCTGGTGGCTCAGAGTATAAACTGTCTGCCTGCAATGCAGGAGACCTGAGCTCGATCCCTGGGTGGGGAAGATCCCCTGGAGGAGGGCATGGCAACCCACTCCAGTATTCTTGCCTGGAGAATCCCATGGACAGAGGAGTCTGGTGGGCTACAGTCCACAGGGTCGCAAAGAGTCGGACATGACTGAGCAACTTCACTTTATTTCAAATCCTAAAAGATGATGCTGTGAAAGTGCTGCATTCAATATGCCAGCAAATTTGGAAAACTCAGCAGTGGCCACAGGACTGGAAAAGGTCAGTTTTCATTCCAATCCCAGAGAAAGGCAATGCCAAAGAATGTTCAAACTACTGTACAATTGCACTCATCTCACATGCAAGCAAAGTAATGCTCAAAATTCTTCAAGGTAGGATTCAACAGTACGTGAACCAAGAACTTCCATATGTTCAAGCTGGATTTAGAAAAGGCAGAGGAACCAGAGATCAGACTGTCAACATTCCCTGGATCATCGTAAAAGCAAGAGAGTTCCAAAAAAAATATCTAGTTCTGCTTCATTAACTACGCCAAAGCCTTTGTCACTGTGGATCACAACAAACTTGAAAATTCTTCATGAGTTGGGAATACCAGACCACCTGACCTGCCTCCTGAGAAATCTGTATGCAGGCCAAGAAGCAACAGTTAGAACCGGACATGGAACAACAGACTGGTTTCAAATTGGGAAAGGAGTACATCAAGGCTGTATATTGTCACCCTGCTTGTTTAACTTATATGCAGAGTACATCATGCAAAATATCAGGTTGGATGAAGCACAAGCTGGAATCAAGATTGCCCGGAGAAATTTCAATAACCTCAGATACGAAGATGACACAACCCTTATGGCAGAAAGTGAAGAGGAACTAAAGAGCCTCTTGATGAAAGTGAAAGGACAGTGAAAAAGCTGGCTTAAAACTGAACATTCAAAAAACTAAGATCATCACTTCATGGCAAATAGGTGGGAAACAATGGAAACAGTGATCGACTATTTTCTTGGGCTCCAAAATCACTGCAGATGGTGACTGTAACCATGAAATTAAAAGACACTTGGCTCCTTGAAAGAAAAGCTATGACCAACCTAGAGAGCAGATTAAAAAGCAGAGACATTAATTTGCCAACGAAGGTCTGGCTGGTCAAAACTATGGTTTTCCCAGTAGTCATGTTCAGATGTGAGAGATGGACCATAAAGAAAGCTCAGCGGTGAGGAACTGATGCTTTTGAACTGTGGTGTTGCAGAAAACTTGCGAGTCCCTTGGACTGCAAGGAGATCCAACCAGTGCATCCTAAAGGAAATCAGTCCTGATTATTCACTGACTGATACTGAAGCTCCAATATTTTGGCCACCTGATGCAAAGAATTCACTCAGTAGAAAAGACCCTGATACTGGGAAAGATTGAAGACACGAGAAGCGGACGACAGAGGATGAGATGGTTGGATGGCATCACCGACTGGATGGACGAGTTTGAGCAAGCTCGCGGAGCTGGTGATGGACAGGGAGGCCTGGCAATGCTATGCTGCAGTCCATGGGGTCACAGAGTCGGACAGGACTGAGCAACTGAACTGAACTGGTAGGAGACTAAGGAAGCAGATGAAGAGGCAAACAACTAATGCACAAACGGAGTAAAAATAAAACCTATATCCTGAAGACACTGTGCGTCCCTATTTGTCCAGGTTTGTAACTGCCACAGTGCTTTTCGCACACACTATCTTACTGTTCCCCAGCTCTCTGATGACACATCCTCTAATTCGATAGCGTGTGCGAAAAGCACTGTGGATGTTAGAAACCTAGACACAGTTCAAAAGCATCAGTTCTTCGGCGCTGAGCTTTCTTTATGGTCCCTTGACTGACAGCATTAAGCATCAAAAGGAACTTGTTAGAAATGCACATTCTTGGGTTCCACACGGATGGGATTCAGGTGAGTCTCAGCAGTGCGTTTTAACAAATCCTCCAGCGCATCATACTCAGGAGGGAACTACGGAGACCACTGCAAGGATGGCGGCCGCAGTCGGAGGACCAAACTTCCTTCTGATCCCTACCTGGATTTTCCTCGTCCTAGAAGTGGTAGTACACAACCCCACCCAGCCACCATCGCGGAGCAACGTTGCCCCGCTTCGGACTTAGCCTGTGCAAGCTCTTTCCAACTTCAGCCGGAGAAGAGGCCAGAAAAGAACTCCTTACTAAACTCCGCTCCCACCCACGAATGTCCTGGGCGTCCCCAGACTTCCGGCTTCAACTTCCGGCGCAGGGGGAGGGTGTGGGAGGGGGAGTGGGTGGAAGGGTCGGTGCGGAAGGGATTTGGGACG
The DNA here is from genome assembly GCF_019923935.1 of Bubalus bubalis. Lineage (NCBI taxonomy): Eukaryota > Metazoa > Chordata > Mammalia > Artiodactyla > Bovidae > Bubalus > Bubalus bubalis. The sequence goes on from NC_059158.1 coordinate 141,591,163, forward strand.
GATGTATCCAACTTCCTCGGCACCGGCGGGGGTGGTGGGGGATATTCGTTCTCCCAAGCCCCTCCACGTGCTAACTAAGAGGCCGGAGGACACGGCGGTGGAAGAAAGATGGGCTAGTTTAGTCTAAGTATCCGGGAAACCGGGAACCCAATATAAGAATAAAGAACCTTTGAAAATCACGTTCGCTTCCTTTCCCACCCTAGGCCGCTGAGCGGTGATCCAGGAGAGGTGGAGAAGGGTGGGTAGGGCACCGGGGGAAGAAATCTCGCGATAGGAGACCGGCCGAGGCGGGGGTGGCACCCCTTTCCTCCTCCTCCTCCTGGCGTTAGTTCCGGTAGCAGAGGAGACACCGCCGCAGTTGCTGCCACCTCCGGGGTTTCTGGCTCTTTTCTCATCGCCTTAAATTCGGTGAGTCGCGGGGCTTGCTCATCTTGGGCCGAGATTGCGGCCCCTCGTCGCTGGGTAGAGGGTGAGGGAGCCGGTGGGTCCTGTGCGGCCGGATTTGGATGGGCCCGGGCGGAGGCCGCTTATGAAGCCGGACCAGATCTCGAGCTTGGATTCGGGGGTCGGAGCGGCTGCTTCAGCGGGGAGGTCGAGAGGCGGCTGCCCGGGCCGGAACGCGGGGCGCGGGTGTGCCCCGCGGCTCTACCGACGGAGGCAGTGGGCGAGGGAGGCCCTCGTCCAGCCCTGCCCGGCCTGGGTAACAAAGCCGCCGCGGCCTCTGTTGGGTGATGTACGCGTGGGGGGTTCCGGCGGGCGGGGCTGCGGGGCCGCCACCACCACTGCGGCCGCCTCCACCGCCGCTGCTTTCGCTGGAGGGCGGGCGGATGTACGGGGCGGCGGGGCCCCCGGCGCGAAGCGCCTCGGCGCCTTTGGTCCGCTCGTTGAGGCGGCCGCCACCGCCGACCACGGGGTCAGTGGAGAAGGGGCTGCGGGCGAGGAGCAGCCCTTGGGCGGGGGTGGATTATCCGTCGCTGGGCTGGAGGCCCGGGAAGGGTTGAATGGGGAGACACGTGCCCTGGCAGGAGGCTTGCCTTGTAAGGTATGGGGTGGAGGAGGCTAGGCCCACTCTCAGCCACCTTTTGCCGGCTGGAGTGGTGCAAGCGACCGCTACGGTCCCGGGCACGACTTGAGGGTAGGGTGGTGCTGCCCTCGGATGAAGGCATTAGCCTTCTGATAGCGTCTTTAAATTGACATACATGTTTTGGATACCTGCTAATTACGGTGGTCGTTTCTGTTAGCCCTCTGTAGTGCTCAGAGTAGTGGAAGATGAAGGCGAATTTAAACAGGAACGAGGAGGAGACTGTGCTTATGATGGGTGATTTGCCACTAGTCGCAGTGGCGCTGTGAAGTCATTTAAAAGTGGCCTTCACATTTCATCTTTAAAGAGTTTTTTGTAGAGAGAAATGCAGGTTTTGAACTTACATTTAATCAAGCAAAGGTAATTCTTTATGCCTTCCCAGGTCTATTGCTAGGCTGAAAGTGTATGTTCTATGTAGTTTATCCGTGACTAGGCCAAGGTTTGATGCTTTGTTTCTAAAATGGATGTTATGGCACTGATATTTTTAAGGCCTTATTTTCCCCCCTTAGGGTGTCTTTTATGAATAATCAAAAGCAGCAAAAGCCAACGCTATCAGGCCAGCGTTTTAAAACCAGAAAAAGAGGTAAATATTTATACTTTAATATCTTCTCTTCAGACCTCCAGAATAACTTATATTTTGGTTCCTCTGGCAGGCTATTGCTTAGTATTAAAACTTAAAGAGAAAGTGCCAGAAAGGAGCTTGAATTTGTAGTTGACTGCCATGTCAGATATCTTTACTGTTTCTACTGCTTTTAAGATTTGTAATATCAACATAGATCTAAGCAAGCTAGTGAATGGTCTTTATTGTGAACATATAGTGACTCTAAACAGAAAAAAAAAGTATGGACTTCAGGGCTTCATTTTCACTCGCTAAATTTCATTTAAGCAAGATTTTGGTTGAGAGAAAAGGTCAGTTTATAAAAGGAGAACTCCTAATGTGATTACCAGTTTCATCCAAGCTATGTGAACATTTGTGAGAGAAAAATCAGACTTTAACCCATGGAAGTTAATTATGGAACAGAGTTCACATTGCACTGTCTTTTGAAACTATTTCCTCACAGACTTAGGTTTTTGTTTTAAAGCACAAGAATTGCATTAACTACTTGTGTTTTATTATATACTTTGGGGAATATTGAATACTGTAGCAACTCATGATACAAAGTTAAATGAGATGTGGTCTCAGATATATTTTGTATTAGCTTTAATGTTTTACCCCTAAACTTTTCAATGTTATTGCTCAAAAGTACATACTGACCTTATCTTACAGGAAACTTTTAGGAAATAAAGAACTGGGTTGGGTACTGGTTATAAATTATGTTTTTCAACCCTGAGTGGCAGACACTTTGAGATGTATATTAAAGAATCTTCTAATTTCTAATTGTAGCCTGCCGCCTTACAGCAGGGAACAAGGAGTGTTTTGATTCTAGTCTTTGAAGATTCATTAAGTTTTAGGCCAGTAAATTTTCTCAAGAGGAAGAATAGTTGGTAAGCAGAACAGTTCTATAATGGAAAGGCCTGTATATGTTATCTGGTATAATACATTATCAAGTAGTTTTAATATTGTTGTTAGTATCAGGAAGATATGTCACTTCCCCAGTTGCAGATTGAGATTACTCATGGTCTCTTAGTTTTTGATAATTGGATCCTGATTTGCCTGGGACTGAATAGAGTTCCCAGGACATAGGCCTTTCAGTGTTGCAAACAAGAAAAGTCCTAGGCAAGCTTTGGTCACCCTGGTGCTATGTAGAAATTAAGACATCATCTAACCTAGATAGGGAAATCAAACCCTACCCTGGAGTGTGTAACAGCAGCACAGTAAAGGCTAGGTATATACCCAAGGCACTGCTTAGTGTGCTTTCTATTTTATTTATGTCGTTTAATATTCAGAACAACGTCATGAGATGGATCCTACTCTTAATCACCATTTACATCAGGAACATTCAGACATGAAGAATGCACTAAGTTGCTCAACTTCAGATAGCTAAGTGCTGTCTCAGTTTAAATCAGGAAGTTTAAATTCAGAGCCCCTACTCATAACTGCTCCATGTCATGTGTTGGATACTCAAAAAAATGTACTTTCTAGAAATTACCTTAATAAGTATTAGAGTGATTTTTTTTTTTTTAAAGTAGAAAGTGTTATGGTCATTTAAAGAAAATCAAGAGGTGTCCGTACTTAGACAAAATTTCACTCAGGAATAAAGTTTACCTGAGGTATAGAAGATATCTTGAATTTGACACATTCCAGGTGGAAATTGTCTCCTAGCAGTAGGAACACACCAGCTCATTTAGGTCACTTAGGAGACCAGCGTGAAAAAATAGAGAAAAACCATACACCTCTTGTGATAGGCAGCCCTGTCTTGCACTCGTAGAGGTGCAACTTGCAAAGGATGTGTGTATAGTCTCCTGTTGTGTTTGCTTGTGTTACAGGTCTTAGGCAATTAAGTAGCGTTTGTTTTTTCCAGGTATTGAAATAAGTGAAATTGTAATGAATGTGGTTAACTTACTCAGTAGTTACAGCTTCACAGGGCAGTGGTTTCATGCCCTTTTAAAACTTAAATGTTTTGGGGTTTTCCCTCCAGATGAAAAAGAGAGGTTTGACCCTACTCAGTTTCAAGACTGCATTATTCAAGGCTTAACTGAAACTGGTACTGATTTGGAAGCAGTAGCAAAGTTTCTTGATGCTTCTGGAGCAAAACTTGATTACCGACGATATGCAGAAACACTCTTTGACATTCTGGTGGCTGGTGGAATGCTGGGTAAGTGTCTGGGTCTTATGGGAAGTGTGTTGTATTTTTCCCTTCTCAAATTATAGTAAATTTGCAGATTGCCTTGCTCTGTGTAGCTTTATATTTGAAACCCATGACAGAACCATAACATTTGGAGAAGACTTTTCAGTCTGATACATAAGCCCAAAACATCTGTCATCAGTGATTTTTCCAACTTGTGTTTGCATACTCTGAATTAATGAAGAAATCCGTATCTCTTGTTCTGTCTTACCAAATACTTTATACAGACAAGCCTCCATATCCAAGGTTCCACATCCATGGATTCAACCCAACTGTGGATCAAAAATTTTCCAGGGAGGGGAGGAGCAGAAAGTTCCAAAAAGCAAAACTTGTATTTTCTGTATCCAGCAACTATTTTTTAGCATTTACATTGTATTTGATATTACGTACAACCTAGAGACCGTTAAAATATACAGAAGGATAAATGCAGGTTGTATACAAATACTATGCCCCTGGTAACCCTGGTTCAATTCCTGGGTTGGGGAGATCCCCTGGAGAAGGGATAGGCTACCCACTCCAGTATTCATGGGCTTCCCTGGTGGCTCAGGTAGTAAGGAATCTGCCTGCAATGCAGGAGACCTGGGTTTTATCCCTGGGTTGGGAAGATCCCCTGGAGGAGGGCATGGCAACCCACTCCAATATTCTGGCCTGGAGGATCCCCAGGGACAAAGGAGCCTGGCGGGTTACAGTCGGTTGGTTCACAAAGAGTCGGACACAACTGAGTGACTAAGCACACACATTCCCTTTTATATAAGGGACTTGAGTACTGACAGATTTTGGTGTCCACTAGAGTCCTGGAGCCAATTCAGGACAGTACTATACCTGAGTCCATAGGGTGGCAGAGTTGGACACAGCTTAGCAATTGAACAACAAGTTACTGAAGCCTAATTCTGCATTCTTCTATGTATTAGCCACTAGCTAATTAGAATGTGCTGAGTACAAATTGAGAGTAGGGGGATTTTGAAGACAATGTTAAATAGAATAAGACATCTCAATAATACTTTGAATACTAAAATGTTAATGTTTTTGATGTGTTGGGTTAAAGTATATCAAAATTAATTTTACTTCTTATTTTTAATGTGGCTACTAGGAGATTTAGAATTACATTATGTGGCTCACATTATATTTCTACTCATAGCCCTGCTAATTTACTCCTGCCTTCACTCTCAGCAGCTCAGGATATCTTAACAGAATGTGCTACTTAGTTATATATCCTCAATTGATGCTGGTAATGTCATTTCCATGGCTCCCTAAAGTATTCCAAAATGTTTTTATAGTAACATTGTATTGAACCTCATACCAGCCTGCTGGAATGAGAACTCTTACTTGTGTACATGAAGAATGGAGGCTTAGAGAGTCTTCCATAGCTTGCATGTAGTCAAACAGTTGCTCAGTGGTGGAACTGTGAAATCAGAAAGAAAGGTTGAAATAATTATTAATTTTAAATGAATGTCATTGCAATTTTTTTGTGAAATATACTTTAGCCCCAGGTGGTACACTGGCAGATGACATGATGCGTACAGATGTCTGTGTGTTTGCAGCACAAGAAGACCTAGAGACCATGCAAGCGTTTGCTCAGGTAAATTAAACTTTACATAATTCAGTTAGCTGTTATCCATTTGGCTAATGTTTAAGGAATAGTCTGCTTTTAAGAGGTTGGTGGTAGAAGGTTGAAGGAATTTGAGCTGAAAGTTTAGAGGTGTTCTTGGTGTACAGTATGATTTGGAAACTTAAAAATGCATTGCAGAAAAAAAATAGGGAAAAAATTGAATTACTTTTCCTTTTCTTGTTTGTTTTTCTAGAATTAATTCATTTTTTTTTTTTAAGGAAAAAAGTCAAGCTGAAAAAGGAAAATCAGTTCCCTATCATGATTTACATCATTAAATTACTCTACATATAGCTTTTTAAAGTTGAATGAGTTATAGGCAGATTAGCTTCTTTATCAGTCAAAATCTCATTTGAAAGTTCATACAAGTATATCTAACCTAAGGGTTGTTGTCTTTGTCATTCAGAAAGTAGAACTATATTTTATGATCTTCTGTTAATATTCTACAGATAGGTAAATGACTTATATTTGAGCAGTAATTAATTTGTGCTTTGATACTTTGGCAATAAAAGTCTATTGGGGCTGGTGATTAAAGTGTTAACATTATGGGTATATTGTAGGATTTCGGAAAGGACAAGACTTCCTAAGCTGATTAAACATCTAATGAAAGGCTCATTTCTTTGCTGTTCTAGAGATACTGTGGCGAGGTCTTAGTTTCCCTGATTTAGATCTTTTGGGTATCTGACATTTCTACATATGAAGTTATTCAGTTCCTTCATTAATTCTTACAGGTTTTTAACAAGTTAATCAGGCGCTACAAATACCTGGAGAAAGGTTTTGAAGATGAAGTTAAAAAGGTATGAACAGCAATATCCTTTGTGGAAAACAAAAGGTTGGGGGCCAAAGAAGGGGATGTTAAATCCTAATTCTGCCATGGATTTGAGATAATTTTAGATATTTAGGTGGGCTGTCTTTGAAATGAAGTTTGGAGTATATCATGTAGTTTAATTTGCTGTACACTGTTTCTTAGTTCTGTGTTCAAACAAGTGGCAAAGGGGTAAAAATCCAAGTGGAGTTTGTTCAAAAGTCAGAGTAACAGATCAGAGCTAACTACCTTGACAAAGAGAAATTTACCATGCTTGCTGTCAGAGTCAGATAGTGTACATATCAGTGCACAGAAAATTTGGTAAAGTTAATATTAACTCATTCAATACTCTCAAAAGCCCTGTGTAGCAAGTTTTATTTTACACATTTACATGTGGATGAGAGGAGACTGCGCCAGAGGTTAAGTGACTTGCCTAAGATTATTCAGTATTATAACTGAGATATAAACTTGAGTGGTTAGACTTCAGAGCCCATAGTTTTAACCAATATAATATGCTTTACTGCTTCTCTTTATATAATACAGTTGCTCTTTTAACCCTTGACTATTTACTTTTATAGCTGCTGCTGTTCTTAAAGGGTTTTTCAGAGTCGGAAAGGAACAAGCTGGCTATGTTGACTGGTGTTCTTCTGGCTAATGGAACACTTAATGCATCCATTCTTAATAGCCTTTACAATGAGAATTTGGTTAAAGAAGGTAATCAACCTTTCATAAATGGATAATCTCTAGTTGGCTGAGAGTGGTGTAGATAAGAGCATAAAAGATGAACTGAAGTTCGGATATAGTTTGTATAGATTTGACTTGTGTGATAGTTTTTTTAACTAGTATCCTTGAATTTAATTGGTTCATTTCATTTCAGTCATTTAATGCATAACTTCAGCATTTAGACATACACCAAATATCCAGGGTCTAGACAAAATGTGATTGATTGTAAAGTAAATATAGAAATGCTGTGGAAACCCAGAGAGATTAATTCCAATTGGGACACTTGAGAACATTTTGAATAGAGAAAATGGGGGAAATGGCAAGCTGAAAAGAAAAACAAGTTCCCTTTTATGATTTTCATAGTTAAATTGTTCTGTACAGTAACTTAAAAGCTAATATTTTTTTACTGCTTTGATTACTGAGTATTTAACATGCCTGAATGTAATACTCAGAACAACCCTGTCAAATGTAAGAATCGTCACTCTCATTTTACACATCAGGAAAATCTAACTTGACTAACAGTACACAACAAGTGGTAGAGTAGAGGAATTGGAATGCGTCGGTAAACAGTGGCAGAGGGAGGTTTGGGGATAAAGTGAATAATCCTGTGTGCTGGACCTTCAGAGAGAGGACATGGGGAGACAAAGTCATTGGAATCCAAGAAGGTACTTCTGTTAAATAAGCTCTCTTTTTCTACAGGGGTTTCAGCAGCTTTTGCTGTAAAGCTCTTTAAATCATGGATAAATGAAAAAGATATCAATGCAGTAGCTGCAAGTCTTCGGAAAGTGAGCATGGATAACAGACTGATGGTTTGTGACTTTTCATTCTTCACTTTCTTGACAACACTTAAGGAAAATATGACCGGCAGCTTTCCCATTTTTAATCTGTGAGAAGAGGGAAAATGTGTTTTTTGAATGATTTGAAGACCATTTAACCAGATTAAATTCTCATTTCAGGAACTTTTTCCTGCCAATAAACAAAGCGTTGAACACTTCACAAAGTATTTTACTGAGGCAGGCTTGAAAGAGCTTTCAGAATATGTTCGGAATCAGCAAACCATAGGAGCTCGTAAGGAACTCCAGAAAGAACTTCAAGAACAGATGTCCCGTGGTGATCCATTTAAGGATGTAAGTATTTCACCAGAGTGAGTTTTAATAATAGCTATAGAATGTTATGCTGGGGCTTTGCCTCAGTCTTTTTCATATTTGGTGCCTAACATGTGCCCCCAAATCCAAATAGTTGGGGATTTTGTAGGGTGCAGGCCAATAGACAGACCTTTCTGTTTCCATCATGGGCTTTTCTTAGGTAATTTGCTTATGTGTAACATAAGGTTTAGAAGTAGAAGTCTATACCTTCTAGTTTTAAAAGTTATGTGGTTGGTTGTATGTGGTCTCCTGATCTTTGCTAGTTGCATGGAAAGGTCTTTATGCTTTTTGTAAGTTTGATATGTATAGTATCAAACTTAGTTCTGTACTAAATATTATACTTATTTCTGTACGAAATTTGGATTCTTTTGCAGATAATTTTGTATGTCAAGGAAGAAATGAAAAAAAACAACATCCCAGAACCCATTGTCATTGGAATAGTATGGTCCAGCGTAATGAGCACCGTGGAATGGAACAAAAAAGAGGAGCTTGTAGCAGAGCAAGCCATCAAGCACTTGAAGGTATTAGAATTGTGCCTGATAAAACATTACTTTTGTAAGTGGGGATAAGTGCACCGTCTGAACTTTTCCAAAAGGATTTATCATATCCTATGGTTTCTGGGGGTAAACCACCAGTAAGTAGACAAATAACATATTAAGTATTGGTGATAACCTTTTAAAAAGTCTTAACTTGGGCTCTCTGTTGCTCACAGGATAAAAACAAATACATGTTTAAAAGTAGCTTAAAACTGTAATTTGGTGTTTGCTTTTGAAAGAATATTGAAAAATAGGAGGATTCTCTCTTTTTTCCCTTTAAAATATTAAGATTGTAGTTGCAGTTATCTGGAATCCTTGGTTTAGTATTGCCTCTTTGATTTAAATGCTTAAGAGATTTTTCTGCCTTTTTTAAAAAAAAAAAAAACAACTTCCACTAAATAGAATATATAGTGATTGTAAAAGATGAGTTGTGGTCTTTTAGGAGTTTGTACTGAATGTACAAATTTAGTACATTCAGTACAAACATTGTACTGAATGAATAAATCTTTTCTCTTTTCCCTTTAAAAGCAATACAGCCCTCTACTTGCTGCCTTTACAACTCAAGGTCAGTCTGAGCTGACTCTGTTACTGAAGATTCAGGAGTACTGCTATGACAACATTCATTTCATGAAAGCCTTCCAGAAAATAGTGGTGCTTTTTTATAAAGGTAATTTAAATTTTGAATTTTGTTAATATGTTTATTGCAAAACCTAGAAAACTCAAAATAATTCTAATGAGTAGTTCTCTGAACATCAGCACCCTAAAGTATTTCACTCTAATCATAGGGCTGAGTTGTCTGATATAACTGGATACATTTTTAGTGCATTATCATTAAAACATCTCTAAAGCCTTCTTGATGAGCCTCTGACTTCACCTGCTGCAGTCCTCTTCCCCAGACAAATGATTTTCTTGGTTCCCATATTTTAAACCTAGAGGCCCACCTGCATCCCCAGATTTTTTTTTTTTTTTTTTTTTTAAGCACCCTGTGCTTTGGTGATTATCAACTTGTGGTTAGGTTTCCTTAAAGTATCTATACCTCCACTTACTTCCTCCAGATTGTTTAGAAGTAAGTCTTTAAAATCCTCATTTAATTCTGGAAAAGTTAATAAATAACTTTTAATTTTATCGATAAAACACTGGACTTTTAAGTAAAATCACAGTACCACACGTAGAATAATCTTTTTAATTATCTATCAAATATCCCTAATCATTTATCACAAGATTTCTCAACCTTGACACTACTGTTTGGGGCCAGAAAACTGTTTTGTAGATGACTGTCCGTGCATTATAGAGTGTTTAACAGCATCCCTGGCATCAGCCAACAGGCACCAGTAGCACATCTCCCCAGTGCAACAACCAGCAACGTCTGTTAACATTGTCTGATGTCCCCAGGGGATCAGGTTGCCTTCGGTTGAGAGAATCACTCTACAAGTTGATAAAAAGTTTCTTAGTATATGGTTCTCATTTCATCTTTTCTTCAAAAATTAGTTTGTTGAAGAAACTAGTTGAGTGTTGAATACAGATTTATTTTTGTAAGCAACAAAAATAATTGGTTTTCCTCCACATTTCAATAAAAACAAAATTGCTATGAAGGTATGTGCACCTTAGGGAGTTTCTAACTCTGCCTTAGTTATGGAAGTACTGTATGAATACTCCACAAATGTAAAGGTTGCTCTCTTCTTTACAGCTGAAGTTCTGAGTGAAGAACCCATTCTAAAATGGTATAAAGATGCACACGTTGCCAAGGGGAAGAGTGTCTTCCTTGAGCAAATGAAAAAGTTTGTAGAGTGGCTCAAAAATGCTGAAGAAGGTAAGTCTTTTCATTTGTGCAGTCTGTTTGGTAAAGCCTGAGAACTTATTTTCATGTGGACAAGAATATGTCCATACATGTCATCTTTCATTCAGATACCATTTTGTACCTAAAGTACAGATTTTTGTTCATTAATGACACACCTCCAAAAACTCATTTACTTTAAGGCAGGGGAGAAAAACTAGACTTCAGGTATTTTGATGAATTGGCCATAATACTAAAATTCTTAGGAAAATTGAAAATTTTGAGATTGTGTGTATTAGTCAATCACTCATGTCCAACTCTGGAACCCCATGGGCTGTAGCCTCCCAGACTCCTCTGTCCATGGAATTCTCCAGGCAAGAATACTGGAGTTGGGTTGCCATGCCCTCCAGGGGATCTTCCCAACCCCAGGACTGAACCCGGGTTTCCTGCATTGCAGATTTCTTTACCATCTGAGCCACCAGTGAAATCCAAATATTTATGAATTTTGAGATTTACAGATACATACTTTTTGATATCCTCCTCATATGAGTAGATCATTATTAATAAAAATTTTTTTAAGTAAAGTTATAAATGGAACTTTTACTTTCTGATATCATGTAATGCTTGATTGCACTTTTCCCCTTTTCTAGAATCTGAGTCTGAAGCTGAAGAAGGTGACTGAATTTTGAAACTACACCCTCAGTAAAGCAAACAGGAGTTGTAGATAAAATGTCATGTCTCATGTGTCCTGGTTCTTACATCTTCCTACCTCCCTATATCAAGCATGATATAAGGGCTTTCATGGCAAATTTTATTTTAACTGTTTCTATGGTTACTGGAAATGTTGGATTTAGTTTCTAAAACCATGTTTTAAGTAGCTGCAGGAGCTATAGATTTGAATCTGATGTTGCATTAGTCTTTTCAGTTATCTTCTACCTCCTGTATTTTCTACTGTAATAATGTAATTTAAGGCCTTCCACAATGAACAGTTCACTTTATTCCCTGGGTTTTCTATATAAACAGTTTTCAAGATATGATTTGGTTAAAAATAATTTGTTATAAAAATTCTGTTTGCAAATTAAACTGTAAAAGTATCCAGTGTCTCAGAAGGCAGTGATTTGTGTGATAATTTGATATGCCCAAAGCCCTGCTCATCAATGAAAACTATCATATACAGTAATTGAATTCATTAACATGAATCTTGAGTATCTGGACCATTGCTTCCATGTTAACATTTTCTTGGCATTTTTAGCCCCAGATGTACTTGAGCTCAATTGTCTGCTCTCTGATTTTCATTCCCTAAAATGAAGCCATGGAGAACAAACTTGAAAGTGGGGTATTTGGGAAATTGTATGTGGCAAAGGTAGTGGGAAGAGAAAAATTAAGCTTTTCCCCATTGAGAAACTTTTGCATTCAGTTTGTTTCTTTCCACACAAAACAAATGAATATTCTTTTCACAAAGCCATTTTCAAATATACCTTGGAAAAAGCCTTGTCATTTAAAGTATTTTACACTTACCCTGCACTTAGATTCATGAGAGAGGACTGAAAATAGTGCAAGTAAAGCAAATGACTGTACTAAACCCAGAAAATTGTTGAAAGAAAAATGATCAGCATGTTCTAATTGGGACTCCAAATACAACTCAATATTGCCCGTTGGCTTAGCGTATTTGTTGTAAAGAGTGAAGTGTGGTGATAATGATGTATTCCTACTTGGTCATAGTGGACCAGCTTCATTCTCTTCACAGGTTCATTTATGACTCACTTACCTGGCTGTTAACTTAACCTAGTTGCCAGTTTTTCTAATTGCCATGAGCCAAATATCTCTTCTATACAGTTGATCCATTTATTTTAATGGCTGCCTGTTTACTTTCCATCTTTTCTTGCTGCTACCTGTCTTTATATGTAGTCATTAGAAAACAAAGTGTGGCCACGCTTTTTGCTGGAAAGATTTCATGTTGAAAGTGAACACTTTGAAAGTTTTTTGACTGGTGAAAGAAACAAACTTGGAATAATGCCACAAGAGACTTGAGTGGGAATTGCCTTTTTCAAAGGTGCCATTCTTATGAGCCAAGAATTTGTGTTTAGAAGTTTATCTTGAGGGAATAACATGTAATATAGTTTGAAATAAAGGTATAACCTTATGAAGAAGAGCATTATAATTGATACCATTGTGAAGGGGGTGAAATTGTTAAATGAATGACTTTTGATAAAGCTTTCATGCACAGGCAAAATGTATTCACTAGGTTTCTACATAGTGATCTGCTTTTACTTTGTAATTTGTAGTCCTCAAAAGACTTTTTTAAAAAAATAAAGTCCATCCTTACACTTAGGTTTATATAGGTCAGTCTTCTTTTTTTTTTTTTTTTTTTTTTTTTTTAGTTTTTGTTTGTAAATTCCATGCTGATACCTAGTGGTAACTGTGTTATGTGTCAGATGTATCTACTGTGTAACCATTAAATAATTGCTCTTTTCATCCTTATGACTCCCAACTTCACAGAATTCTGATGTAGCAGAAATTACATTAACATTTCTACAACCAAACCATTGCATGTTACTGCAGTACAGAGTGTACCTTGTTTATTATATACTGTGTATAGTGAAAGTGTATGTAGTTTTCCAGAAAACTACATTATGATCTTTGTCTGATCAGTTTTTTCCTTCATAATGACAAAGTAGTGTTTATTTACTACAATATTAACAGTAAATGGATGTCACCTATGACAGTGTAGTGTAAAGAAAGGGAATGCTTTCTAAAAAAGACTTAGCAGATTTTCATTCTGAATTTTAAGTGGCAATTTTGAGTCTCAGCTGCCAGTGCCAACCTCAAATATGTAAATATAGATGTTAAGATTGTACTTGTAATCATGATCCGATAAATGTTCATTGATTTTCCTAACTTGGTGTCAGTTTCTAAGGATAAATCTCCTCTTAGATACCATAATTAAATGTGTACTTAGAGCTGATTAAATTTATTAATCTTAATTATTCTGGGAGTATTGTCCTAGAGACATTTATTATATTCTTAAGGAAATTCCAAATGCCACAGGATATTTTAACACAGCATAGTGATGGTGGGGAGAAGAAATGCTTATGACTGAGATTTATTTCCAATTCAATGTTTTTAAGGGTTTTTTCCTCATCAACCCTATCCCTAAAGCATTTTAAACTTTATTTTGGCCATACTATATGGCTTGCAGGATCTCAGTTCCCCAACCAGGGTTTGAATGTGTGCCCTCAGCATTGAAAACATGGAGTCCTAACCACTGGACCACCAGGGAATTCCCCCAATGAATTTTAGTATCACATATATGCTGTATATGTATTGTATCTGCTTTTTACATGAAAAGAGTATAAGAGGGGTTTGGGGTCCTGTTTGGGAGTGACACTGCCCCCATTTGAGAACTCACACCCTAATGTATTTTTTAGGGGGAGGACCACCTAGTGGCAGACGTTTGCATTGGCAGACATACCTTTATGTGTGTCCAAATCCTGAAGCAGTATTGTTTTCTGCCATTCACCATCATTTAACAGCTGTGCTTTACACCCTTCCTGCCACAGGCATGAGACAAATCATTTCCCGTTGGCTTTGGACGTCTTGATCGATTCTTGCTTGATTTGGCAATGTATTCATAATTAGAACCATTCAGGTTCCTTCTCATCTATAAAAATCAGTTAAAATCCTAGGTGAATGATCTAATTAAAGTAGGTTATAACACATTGATAAATGGCATTGAAATTTTACCAGTGAGTCTACAGTCATACCCAAGTAAGCTGCTTGCAGGAACTGATAGAACTATTATTGGCTGGTTGAAAATGTAACATAGATGCCAAAGTTTTAGTGTACTTTATTAATACCTAGACTACTGAATTACCTGTGTAAAAATTTCCTCCGATGCTATTTACAGGTGCCATGTTAAACAGGCTATTGCATTTCTGTGACAACTCGAGTAAACTGCCTTGCTGTGATCTTTCATGTAAAATATTAGTGCTCTAGTATTGATAAAGAGTATGTCTACTCACCAGCCTACTGAGGCCTAGTGGTTTCACATATAATTATTAAGAAATACATTTTTAGATGGCTTTATAAAAGCGGAATCTAGAAAATAAGTGCTTTTGACTTCTATAATGAATTTATAATTGGCCTCTATCTAAAAAACTTGAATTGCAGTGGATTTGTACTTAAACACAATCTTGCATAATTGTATGAAATTTGGTTTGGATCAGAAAGATTTCCAAACTCCCTTTCCCTCTCTATTTTTTTTTCTTTCTATATAACTATGGCTATTAGCCACCATTACCAAATCCAGTCGTTTTAATTTTCCAATGCACTTATAATCCTTTTATCTTTATTCCAAGATTATAATTTCACTTCTTAATTGAAAAAAGGGTGAGAATATTTTACAAATTCACTCAATTGCTGTCAAGTTATTAACTCAATTAACCTTCAAGTAAAGGCTTCAACTGCTTGTGCCTACTCTAGTGCCCTAGAGGAGACAGCGGCAACAAATCTGCTCAGTCCTTTGCTTTGTAGACTTGATCGAGAGGGACCAATATCTCATTAAACTGTGATACAGTTAGAATGTTTATAGTTGTATTAGTGTAGGTCTGCAAACTATGCATTCAATATGTATAATGAATTTGGGGTGCTACAAAGTTATCAAATATAATTGAGTTGTTTCAGGGAATTTCCAGTCAGTGTAATAACCATTTTAAAATATCTTAGGATGAAAATAGTTTAAACCATTTTTTTTAAAGCTGAACTCCTGCAGGCTGTGCTTCAAGTTGACTTAGAGGTAAACATAGGGGAAATATAGACTGAAGAATACTCTATTCAGAAAGGTGTTCTACATTCTCTGGCATCTTAAGAATAAAATATTATCTCTGTAAGTACACTTTATTTCCATTCTAGTTAGGACTAATGGATCCTGGCATGGCAAATAGCTGAAGAATGGAGAAAACGGGATAGCTGATAATCCAGATAGTTCTTGACACTCTGAACAACCTCAAGTACAGCCGTTCAAGCCAGTAATTACATTGCTGCATTATTTCTGTGTTTAACTGTGAAATTTGCTTCTTGCCTGTACCCTTGAAATTAAATAAAATTTCATGAACTCCTTACTAATGTAAAAAGAAGAGCAATGACTTGCACTGGTTGTTGTCAATAACCTTTGAGTGCTGGAATTGTTGAAAACTCAGTCCTTTTCCTGGTCCTTTCTGTTTTGCCTTCATGTTTAAAATACCATCAAAAGGCTTGTGCCCTCAGAAGACAATTATCTCCAGATGATGTTTGCTTTCGTTTGACTCACATGTACTTCAAACTCCCATCCAAACCTGTGCACATTCAAAAAATGCCATCTACCCTCTCCAGAAAGCTTCAGGTCCCTTCTCTTTCCTTCTCACATCTAACAGATCGAATACTGCCCATTCCAATTACAAAATCACTTCTCTCCAAAGCCATCACCTGAATTGAAGCCATCAGCATCTCTTACGGAGAAGGCAATGGCACCCCACTCCAGTACTCTTGCCTGGAAAATCCCATGGACGGAGGAGCTCTTGCCTGGAAAATCCCATGGACGGAGGAGCCTGGAAGCCTGCAGTCCATGGGGTCGTTGAGGGTCGGACGTGACTGAGCGACTTCACTTTAACTTTTCACTTTCATGCATTGAAGAAGGAAGTGGCAACCCACTCCAGTGTTCTTGCCTGGAGAATCCCAGGGATAGGGGAGCCTGGTGGGCTGCCATCTATGGGGTCGCACAGAGTCAGACACGACTGAAGTGACTTAGCAGCAGCAGCAAGCATTAAATTTTAGTTGAATATGTGAAGGAATAAGTCTGGTGTTTCCTAGATTAGAATACTGAAGTTGAGTGTATAAAAAAATTAACTTCTGGGGATGTTTACATGTAGAATTAACTGTTATATGAATTTGACAAGATTAATCCAAGATTTCTGTTAAGTAGTTAGGGTTGCTGTGACTGATGTGGCCAGGATTAGAGTCTGTCAGTCAGCAGAGATGCTTTGCTGAGTGTAAGGCTATGGAGGTGAGCAGGACTGGGTGTCAAAATTCAGGCCTGTGGAACGGAGCAGGTAATCAAGAGTGCTGCTGCTAAATCATTTCAGTCGTGTCTGACTCTGTGCGACCCCATAGACAGCAGCCCACCAGGCTCCCCCGTCCCTGGGATTCTCCAGGCAAGAGCACTGGAGTGGGTTGCCATTTCCTCCTCCAATGTGTGAAAGTGAAGTTGCTCAGTCATGTCCAACTCTTTGCGACCCCATGGACTGCACCCTACCAGGCTCCTCCGTCCATGGGATTTTCCAGGCAAGAGGACTGGAGTGGGGTGCCATTGCCTTCTCCGAATCGAGAGTGAGGTGAGTGCAAAAAAAAGACATTAGAGGTACTAGCAAGTTGGAAAGTTCACTTTCAAGGGCTTTCTATAATCTACCACTCAAATGCCACAAGAAACATCACACCAGAAAAAATACAGTTTGTAAGCCCTCAGCATCAAAACTGCACACCTTCCTGAAACAATCTTGGATGAAGATATCATGCTCATCTATGAGCTGTATGATTGGGGAAATAATCCAACCTCTGAGCCTTCTTTTCTGCATCTGTAAAAGAAGGAACTGTGATAATGATGCTGATTTCATGAAGTGGTTGAGAAGTTGACAATGAAATGATCTATTTAAATAAAACTGAAGTGCTTGATGCAGTACTTGTCACATAATCACGTGAATAACAGCTATTACTTTTGTTTGGCAAGGAAGGATATGTTCATGGGGAACTAAGAGCTCTGAATTGAGGTCTCTTGTCAGATTTGAATTGGTAGAAGGTAATGGAAGTTTCCACAACCATCATCACGTTGCCTGCTTTAGCAGCACTATCGTGTGCCCATGTTCACAACAGAAGCAGCCACTGCAATGAGAAACCTGTGCACCACAACTGGAGAGTAGCCCCCACTTGCCGCAAGTGGAGGAAGCCCACATGCAGCGACAGACTCAGGACAGCCAAAAGTGAATGTTTTTTTAATATTATTTTTTAAAAGTCACAAAGAGAAGAGTTAATGACAGATGAAAAATATTCAGTTGTTGGAAGAAGGAAAGCAGATGACCAGCTGACTTGGTTTTAGCATTCTCTGTTCTAATCTTATGGCACAGTAGAGAGCTAACAAGGAGAAATAAATCGACCCTGCAGGGTCCAGGAACATCTCAGAAGTTAGGACTGCTCTTTTTAAGGATGCTGGTAAGGAATAAAGCTGGAAATAGATGAATTTATTGGGCTCTGTAAGAGCACCTTCTCTATCCTTTCTCAATTTATGCCACCACTGACTGCCCTTACACAATTCAGCAGAAAATGGGTATACCATCTATATAAATTGGGGAGAAATGACGGGGGGCTATGGACTAGTTGATGGCATGCAGGGTAAGAACACCATATTAAAATTCCGCACTCCCCACTCCAAAAAAGTGGGCGGATCCCTAGCACAATACCCCTGTGTAGCAGAGCTACAGTAGTCCCCAGTATTGATTCTTAAGACTCCTCAACTTTTAGCTGGACACATGTCTGCTCATAGAACATCTGTCAGCCTCCCTTGTAAGTAAGAGTGACCATATGATTCAGCTACAGACGATGCCCTTAGAGGAAGTGGCCATGTCCTTTCCCTTCCCTTTTTCCTTCCTGCTAGCTGGGAAATGGGCATGATGACTGGAGTTCACACAGGATTCTTGGACCATAAAGATAAGGAACTATTTGTGGAGAATCACAAAGCAACAAAATAGAAAAATCCTGAGTTCATAACAGCATTATATCCCAGAACAACCTACATCTGGACTACTTTCAGATAATCTTTGGATCATTTTTATTTCAGGTATCCTATTCCATGCAGATGAATGTAATCCTGAATGGTTCTTTAGAAATATAAAATGAAACAGCAAACAAAATAGCCATAATAGACTCAAGGAGAAAATCCAAATAGATCCATCATCATAGGGGAAAAAAGTCAGGAGGTAATGTGCCAATTATGAAGCTGTTGTCTCTTAGCTTCAACATACCCTTTCATCCTACATGATGTTAGGGCTGGAACGCTGCACACTGCATTTTTTATATGCCTTCTGGTTCTCATTTGTGTGTGTGTGTGTGTTTGTTAGTCGCTCAGTTGTGTCTGATTCTTTGCAACCCCATGGACTGTAGCCCACCAGGCTCCTTTGTCCACGGGATTCTCCAGGCAAGGACAATGGAGTGGGTTGCCATTTCCTTCTCCAGGGGATCTTCCCAACCCAGGGATTGAACCTGGGTCTCCTGCCTTGCAGTCGGATGCTTTACTGTCTTGAGCTACTAGTTAAGCTCTGCCTATAGAGGGTCTTGGAGGGAAACTGGAATGATAAAGGAGGAGACTGACTTGCTGCTTCCTGTTTGCTTCCTATTCCTCTCAGTGTCCCTTCAGCAATGGCCCTTCACCCTGGCGAAGGCACTTGGCTCCATTCTGCAGTTTTCCACACTGACTTACTATGGTCACTCTCAGAAATACCAGTACCAGCCAGCTGGCATTTTTCTCTCAAAAATCTGCCTCAGCTCCATGGGGTTCATTCTCTGAGTTGAAGGCTGTAGTACCACCCAAGTAAGTGCCCCTCCCCAAAGTGAATCCTCGCTCTTTGGGTTCTCTTCTAAATCTTTAAATTTTAATAATCCTAACATCTCGCCTTTTTACCTTCAGCCACAGACAGAATTGCTGCTTCTTGCAATTACTACCTCTGCCTTTTCAATTCCCTACCTAGTTCTTACTTTAAAATACTTTATATTAAATCTCTGTTAAAACTGGTCTCCTGGTTGGAAAGAATTGGCACCAGGAGTGGTCCTTAAAGATCAACTGTGAAAGAGGGTATTTGGGATCTGGTTTGTACTTGAATATGCTGTGGAGCTTTTTTGGCAGAAACAGAATTCTAGGAATCTATGGCATGAAATAGCATCACAGTTAATGAAATTGTTGATGAAGCACTTCAAGTGAAGTGTTTGAGAGGCCAGGTGTCTGCTGCACTGGCCATTATTGGCCATTATTGCATAATGATTACTACAAGGACGTGGCTTGGAATGGTTGCATCTGAATGCATGAGACACTGCAGAGGCCAGAAAGCAATGAGATGACATATTCAAGGTGCTTAAAAAAAAAAAAAAAAAGGCATGTCAATCAAGAATTCTGTAGACAGAAAATCTATCCTTCAAAAATGAAGGGAAAATTGAGAAATTCACAGGGAAAAAACTGAGAAAATCTATTATAGAAGACCTGCCCTACGAGAAGTACTGAACAGTCCTTCAGGCTGAAGTGAAAGGACACTCGACAGTAACTCAAACCCACATAAATAGAGAGTATTGGTAAATGTCACTACATAGGGAAATGTGAAAGTATAAATGTATTTTTTGTAATTCTTTTTTCTCCATCTGATTATAATACCAGTACATAAACAATAATAAAAGTGTTGAACTTATGATGTCAAATGATGTAGTTTGTGATGATCACAGCACAAATAAGAGTAGAGACAGCACAGGTATATGGGAGATTCACCATATATTGAGCTGGATTCCAAAAAGTAGTCCCCCAAGAGGGAGCTGCTGAGAGCTGGTGTTCAATGAAAACAAGAAGGAAGCCTCATGGGCTTTTATGACCTGGCGTGACTGCTGCTCTGTCTACTATTTGAAGCAGTTACCAGTTCCAAAGAATATGTGAAGTGGGAGAGATGGTTGTAGATATTTTTGGAAAAATTCTGCCACACCTATCTTACAGGAAGACTTTTGCTATAAGAAAAAAAGCAAGAGGTACAACCTCATTTCTAAAGTTTAAAAATTTGTACATAAGAACTTCCCTGGAGGTCCAGTGGCTCAGACTCTGCAGGAAGCCCGGGTGCGATCCCTGGTCAGGGAACTAGATCCCACATGCCACAACTAAGAGTCAGCATACCACAATGAAGATTGAAGTTCCCACAACTAAGACTCGGTACAGCCAAACAGATAATAAATAAAATTTTTGTTTCACTGTGTACATAGGTACAGATGCAAATGCATCTCTGGGATGGGGATGAGGATGAGGAAGATGAGTGAGGCAGGACTTTAATCTATTTTAATCTACATTATTTTATATTTTGTACTGTTTGAATCTTCTACTAATGAGAAGTGTTCATGTATTATTTCAGTACTAAATTATAAAAGTTGAAAATAGCAGTTTCTAACAAATAATACAATCTATGGATGCCTTCAGTTTACCAGAGAAAAGACAAAGCCAACATGTATATGACTTATCAGTCATACACTGATACACTGATAATGACATACTACTACCAATTAAGAATCAGACATTAGTACACAGGGGTTTCAGAGGAATCTGAGCCCTATGAGGGGAGATTTTCTAGAACCTACAGTTCAAAGTTCTTTGTGAAAGCAGACCAGTAAGAGTTATTCCATGTCTGGCTTACCATCAGTAGAGTAAATCTCACAGGATGCAGAAAAACTAAGCATTTATGGTGGGCAGCATATCAATAGATGTACAAATGCTTCAGTTGCCAATCTATTGATACATGGGAAGTGAAAATCCCAAGTTTTGCTGTCTTGGATAAAGTCTTTTGTTTGCTGGTTGGTTTCTGCTTCTGGCAATGGCAGGATAACACATTCCAAACAAACTCTCTTACTAAGAGCAACTAGAAAAGCTGAATAAAATGTAAATGTAAAATACAGAAGTTGGAAACACTGAGGAGTTACCATCAGTGATGTCTTGGGGACTAACATTCCTGAGAAGGGAAAAGGGAGGTCCAAAGAGGGAACACCTAAAAATATTAAGGCATTTACCAACAGTGGCTGAGAGGCTGAGCAGAATTTTAAGTGGTTGCATAAGAAGGGTGGGGGAGAGTGTTGAAGGCCTGCCATGGAGGACCACAGAAGCATGCCTCCTGCGTAGCATGAGGACCCCAGATACTTCACTTAGGATCCTGCAGCATACACCACCAGTGGCCTGCCCACTTCCCTCGGACCTCCCGCCATCATAGTGAATGGAGGTCACCCCCCAGCTGTGGGCATCTCATTTGCATTGCTTTGTCTGTGAGCTGCTGCTCTGTGTTTGGCAGGCTGAAATGCCGAGTCTCCCCACCCCAGGAGTCCTCAACATTGCCCCTTGGGGAGAATATTCTGAGGCTCATGTTCTACACTGGCTCCCAGACTTCCACAGAGGAGTTACGTTCTAGGTATATCCACAACGGGAACTTCCTGATGACGCATCCTGTTTTGACTGCCTTTCCTTTCTTGTCGCAAAACTTCACTTTCTTACTGGTGTTTTTTGGAATCACCTCCCAAAGAGCCTACTTGCATTTGAAATCATGTTTCAGAGTTTCTGCTTCTGGGGAAATCCCAAACTAAAGCAGCTGGGACAAGAGATGATCCTACAAGATGGAACACTCAAGATGGGATTCCTGATTGGATCATTCACAGACCAGATGGTAACAAGGAAGGCTGCAACTGTGAAGAGTTAGCGATATTATCCTTCCTGGATAATCCAGTGAGGCTGCCACACCACCACAGTTCTACACACACACACACACACACACACACACACACACACCCCACACACACACACACACCACACACACACCCCACCCGGTGAGACCTCTGGACTAGAGAACAGAACATTTACTCACAGAGTATCTGTGCTGGTTCCCCACACTGCAGCTCCCTACAGGTTGACAGGGAGAGGGCCAGATACATCTGCAAGTGTGAACCCTGGAACCGTGAAACTCAGAGCTGATACATGATGAGAGCACACCTGTGCCCTCTCTCCCTTTGATTTGGGTAAAAGAAAGAAAGTTCTGAGGTTTTATTGCTCTTAAGTGAGTGAAAGTCACTCAGTCATTTCCAATTCTTTGTGACCTTATAGACTATAGCCTGCCAGGCTCCTCTGTCCATGGAATTCTCCAGGCAAGAATATTGGAGTGGGTTGCCATTTCCTTCTCCAGGGGACCTTCCTGACACAGGGATTGAACCCAGGTCTCCTACACTGCAGGCAGACTCTTTTGAGCCAGCAGGGAAGTTGTTTTTGTTTTTTTTTATTGCTCTTAGAACAGAAGCAAATGGTTCCAGGGCAGGTGAGTCTTTAAAACCCCATAGAGCAATTCATTGTCTCTAATTTCTAAGATGTTTGTCATTCAGTCTTTAAAAAAAATAATTTATTCATTTATTTTTGCTGTGCTGGGTCTTCATTACTTTGCATGAGCTTTCTCTAGTTGCAGCGAATAAGGGCTTCTCTCTAGTTGCGGTGAGGAGGCTTCTCATTGTGGCGGCTTCTCTTGTTGTGTGGCACAGGCTCTAGGGTACACGGTTTTCAGCAGTTGCAGCTTGCAGGTTCTAGAGCACAAGCACAATAGTTGCGGTGCCCAGACTTAGTTGCTATATGGCATGTGGGATCTTCCTGGACCAGGGATAGAACCCATGTCTCCTGCATTGGTGGGCGGATTCTTTACCAACAAGCCACCAGGGAAGCCCTCATTCAGCCATTCTTTAACCCAGAGTGACAGTAGGGAAGCCCAGACTGTGCAGAAGCTTGAACGTTCCCATGGAGCACACTGTCTTCCAAAATAATCTATGGACGGGATCCATTACAAGCAGGTTCAGAGGGTACAGGTACTCCCATCATATACCTACATTGCAGCTGCTCTTCTCCCTTGGTTTTGGTGTTGGAGGGAGGGGGTAAGTAGGTATTGCAGGCTGGTCATGGATGGGTTAGCTCACTAGTTGGTGTAGCTGAAAATGGACTCTCTTGCATTATAATCCAACTCAAGAGGTGGCTCTGAAATATAGTGGTGAGGGAAAAAATTCCTCCAGTGGGCAGAGCTCTTTGCACACCCTGAAATATTTAATACCTGGTCATTAAATATTTTAGGGACAAAAGTGGCCTGATGTAAGAATATATGAACTCTTGTAAGGATACATATGAACTCTTGAGCACCAGGGCAAATAAATCAGTGGGTAAGTCAGGGGCTGAATGCTGCCTGATTATTTGGAACTTTTTATGTTGGTTGACCATCAGCCAAATAAAGGTGTTAGTATATCACAGGGAAACGGGCCAGATTATGATGGAAGATGGGGTTGCCACTACAGAACTGCCGGGGACCAGCCCCGGCTGATCCAGGGTATTCGAAGGAGAGACGGCTAGGCGAGGGTCAGGGAATAACTGCTTAATTACACTTTAATTAAGGATACAAAGAGTAATAGAATAAGGATAGCTCAGTGAGGAAATTCAGTGGAGAAAAGCGGCTGAAATAAGGATAGCTCAGTAGGAAAATTCAGTGGAGAAAAGAAGCTGAGTGGCTTGGTTTACGCGGAAAATCAATATAACCCGTGACACCAGGTTAGCTCTGACCACGGAGGCCGCAGGCGCCCTCTCGAATAGCGGAAGGTGCCCCACCTTAGACACCTTCTCGAGTGGGTCTTAGAAGCCCAGGCAAATAAATGGTCGCAGAGGACATCCGCGCTCCAGATG
The DNA here is from genome assembly GCF_019923935.1 of Bubalus bubalis. NCBI lineage: Eukaryota > Metazoa > Chordata > Mammalia > Artiodactyla > Bovidae > Bubalus > Bubalus bubalis. Next base: position 141,615,129 of record NC_059158.1, read on the forward strand.
GACACTCAGCTGGAATTTGGGAGAGAGAGTGACATGGGGAGACCAAGTTTCAGTGAACAAGGCCCGCACTTTATTTTCCAAAGTAGTTTTTATACCTTAAGGTATGCATAGAGGATAATGGGGGAAGGGGTGGAGTCATGCAAGGACAGCAGTTCCTGGTTCTAATCTAAGCCAGGCTTTCAAACTTATCATATGCAAAAGTTCAGGTGATTGACATCATCTTCTGGCCCGGAGGCCTGTTAACATTTTAAGAAACTTATTTTTCTCTAAAGGTGATTATTCCAAAGTCAGGCACCAGCCTTCCAAAAAGCATTGGACAAAGCTGCATTTTACATTTCTATACACCCATTGTATCAATCAATACACTGCCAAAGACACAGTAGGTAAGGAGTATGGAGACTTAGCAGCAAACATTGGCCCAACAAGTGAAAAACCCTTCACCAATACATTTTCTAATCAATCTTTTAACTACTCAAAGGAATCTGTGTTTAGGCAGTTTAGAACATCTCCTGCCTCTCACAGTTGGGAGGCTCTGAACAATCACATGTGGCCGGAAAAACCTATTCAGGCAGGCTAGAGGATTTCCAAAGGAGTTTGTAGGTTAAACACTGTCACACCCAGGAATTATTAACTGGAGCTGTAAGCTAACTCTTTTTCCAGAGAGAGGTAGTGGGAGACAGCCCCCCGTAAAGTCAGAGGTGTAGGTGAAAGCACAAAGCAGAAAGTAGGCAGACTCTGGTTTTGGGGGTAGATGCTCGAGAATTTCCAGGGGGACTCCTGAGGCTCGATCCCGCCTTTGCGTATGCCGAGCCTCCTTCCTCATGACCTTTGTCATGGGCGGAGTGCCTCACGCTGGCTCCCGGCAGTGATAGAATTCCAGTTGAGCTATTACAGATCCTCACTCAATATGCAATATGCCGGCTCCCAGCACAGAACAAGGCAGAATATGTCTGGAACTTTAAGGACTCACTCTTGGTAGGTGTATGACTTGATGATTACAAGTCCATAACTGCAGCAAACATGGCCTTACAAAGGCAAGGTAAGCAGGGACTCATTTGCCTCAGAAGGGATGAAGGAATGGGCATCCCATCAGAAGCAAGCATTCTCAACTAGCATAGTGTGAATCTAGAATGTGTGGTAAAGGAGAGGGTGATAAATATTAATACTGGCCTCAGCACCAATTAGTAGGCTTTATAGCTTATTCTAATCAACCTCCTGTTACAGTCAGGTTTTTTGTTTGTTTGGTTGGTTTTGAATTATGACCAGCCACTACCTGGAGGAATCAGTGTCAGGACAGAGTAAAAATATCAGGTCCCCCCTTCTCCTACCAACACCTGCATTTCTTTGCCTGAGAGCTTTGCCTGAGCCAGCACCCACTCTGTCTAAACGCAGAGTCCAGAAGTACCAAGAATTAAGCCCACCCGCTGACCTCCATGTTTAGTCAGAACAGCCTAAATCACTGTTAGGAGTTGGTGTATACATATTTCTATCTCTGGTTCCTTAAGTAGAATAACTTTAAGACATGTTCTATCTACACTGGTTCCCAAAGGTCCTCAGTGGTATCAAACTTCAACTACCCACAGTGACAAGTAGTTTTCTTGACAACTACTATAAGAAAACAGCTTGATAGTATATGTTATATTAGCTGTTTTTTGTTCCCTGTCTCCACTTCCCCATTCCACAATTGATAATTCATGGCATCATCTCTCAAATAAACTTTCTGTGGTCAAATTTTTGTCTTAGGCAAAAATTTTGTCAGGGGAACCAAACTAAAAGAGATTCCCTGAGTACAAACCCTTAGAAGTAAGAGTAGACTAGGGATTTCCCTGGTGGTCCAGTGGTTAAGAATGCAGGGAACACAGGTTCGAGCCCTGTTCCAGGAAGATCCCACATGCTGAGGGGCAACTAAATCCATTCACCACTATTACTGAAGCCCACTCTAGAGCCCATTCTCTGCAACAAGAAGTCACTGCAATGAGAAGCCCATGCATCACAACTAGAATACCCACCCCTTCACTACAACTAGAGAAAGCCCTTGCATAGCAACAAAGACCCAACTCAGCCAACAATTTAAAAAAAAAAAAGTAATAATTAATTTTAGGTTTCCCTGGTGGCTCAGTGGTAAAGAATCTGCTTGCCAGAGAACAAGACGGTGGAGGAGTAGGTGGACATGGAGTACATCTCTATCCATGGATACATCAGGAATACACCTTCAGACACAGAAGTGCATGCAGAACACCCGCTGAGAGTGGACAGGAGTACCTGACCAGTGGAAAAGAATATATAGGACCATGCAAAACTCAAGATCAAGCCCTGAGCCTTTGGAGTGGGAGCACTGACTCCAAGACCCTAGACTACCAGAGAACTAACCCTAGGGAGTATCAAATAGTGAGAACTCACACAAAGGAAACCACTGGAATACAAGACCCTGGCATCATGCAACCACCCTGTGCAGGACACCTCATCTAAACAACAAACAAAACAAAAATACAAACCTCATCATCAGCAGACAGGATTACCACCTCACTCAGCCTTTAAGAAAAACAAACAAACAAACAAACAAAAACTCAGCACTAATCTCACCCTATACAAAGCTGACAAAACCACTGGACCAACCTTAGGAGGGCAGAAACCAAAAGGAAGACAGAATTCAACCTTCTTCAAGGAAAGAATTCAACTTTCCTTGAAGCCTGGGAGAAGGAGACTTTAAATACAATAAGTTTAAAAAAAAATAATGAAAAGGCAGAGAAATACTACACAAATGAAGGAACAAAACACAGAAGTCCAAATAAATGAAGAGGAATAGGCAAGCTACCAGAAAAACAATTCAGAATAATGATAGTGAAGATGATCAAAAACCTTGACAACAAAATGGAGAAAATGCAAGAATCAATTCAAAAAGACCTAGAAGAATTAAAGAATAAACATACAAAGATGAACAATACAATTACTGAAATTAAAAATACTCTAGAAGGAATCAATAGAATATCTGAAGCAGAAGAACAAATCAATGAGCTGGAAGATAAAATGGTAAAAATAACTTCTGAACAGCAGAACAAAATAAAAAGAATTAAAAGAACTGAGGACAGTCTCAAAGACCTCGGGGACAATATCAAATGTACCAACATTTGAATCATAGGGGTCCCAGAAGAAGAAGAGAGAAAGAAAGTATATGAGAAAATTTTTGAAGAGATTATAGTTGAAAATTTCCCCAAGATGGAAAAGGAAATAGTCAATCAAGTCCAAGAGGCACAAAGAGTCCCATTCAGGATAAACCAAGGAGAAACACACCAAGACACATTCTAATCAAACTAACAACGACTAAACACAAAGAAAGAATATTAAAAGCAGCAAGGGAGCAGCAACAAATAACATACAAGGTAAACCCCATACGTTTAACAGCTGATCTTTCAGCAGAAACTCTGGAGGCCAGAAGGGAATGGTAGGATATATTTAAAGTACTGAAAGGGAAAAATCTACAACCAAGATTACTGTACCCAGCAAGGATCTCATTCAAATTGATGGAGAAATAAAAAGCTTTTCAGGCAAGCAAAAGTTAACAGAATTCAGTACCACCAAACCAGGTTTACAACAAATGTTAAAGGCATTTATATAGTCAAGAAATACAAGAGAAGGAAAAAGATATACAAAATCAACCCCAAACAATTAAGGAAATGGCAATAGGAACATATATATCAATAATTACTTTAAATGTAAATGGATTAAATGCTCCAACCAAAAGACACAGACTGGCTGAACGGATACAAAAACAAGACTGTATATATGCTGTCTAAAAGAAACCCACTTCAGACCTAAAGACACATACACACTGAAAGTGAGAGGATGGAAAAATATATTCCATGCAAATGGAAAGCAAAAGAAAGCTGGAGTAGCAATCCTCATGAAGAACTCTACATAATGATCAAGTGATCAATCCAAGAGGAAGACATAACAATTGTATCTATGCACCCAACATAGGAGCACCTCAACACATAAGACAATCACTAACAGACATAAAGGGAGAAATTGACATAACACAATAATAGCAGATTTTAACATCCCATTCACACCAATGGACAGATCATCAAAACAAAATTAATAAGGAAACACAAGTCTTAAATGATACATTAGATGAGATGGATCTCATTGATATCTTCAGGGCATTCCATCCAAAGCCAGAAGAATACACCTTCTTCTCAAGTGCACATGGAACATTCTCCAGGACAGACCACATCTTGGGTCACAAATCAAACCTCAGTAAATTTAAATTCTATCAAGCATCTTCAAAAAACAGTAAAAACACAAACACATGGAGATTAAGCAATATGTTTCTAAATAACAGGTTACTGAAGAAATCAAAAGGGAAATAAAAAATTTCTAGAAACAAATGACAATGAAAAAACAACTCAAAACCTATGGGATGCAGTAAAAGCAGTTCTAAGAGGGAAGTTTATAGCACTAAAATCCTACCTCAAGAAACAAGGAAAACATCGAATAGACAACCTAACTTTACACCTAAAACAACTTTGGAAAAAGAAGAACCAAAAACCCCAAAATTAATAGAAGGAAAAAAATCATAAAGATTTGAGTAGAAATAAATGAAAAAGAAAGAAACAAGAGTAAAGTTAGGAAGTTAAGTCGCTCAGTCGTGTCCAACTCTTTGTGACCCTATGCACTGTAGCCCACCAGGCTCCTCCATCCATGGGATTCTCCAGACAAGAATACTGGAGTGGGTTGCCATTTCCTTCTCCAGGGGATCTTCCTGACTCAGGGATCAAACCCAGGTCTCCCATAATGCAGGCAGACGCTTTAACCTCTGAGCCACCAGGGAAGCCAAAGTAAAGTAAAACTAAAAGCTGGTTCTCTGAGAAGATAAACAAAATTGACAAGCTTTTAGCCAGACTCATCAAGAAAAAGAGGAGAACCAAATCAACAAAATTAGAAATGAAAAAGGAGAGGTTATGACAATGCAGAAATACAAAGGATTATAAGAGACTATTATGAATAACTATATGGCAATAAAATAGATAACCTGGAAGAAGTGGACAGATTCTTAGAAAAGTTCAATCTTCCAAGACTGAACCAGGAAGAAACAGAAATTATGAACAACCCAATTACAAGCACTGAAATTGAAGCTGTGATCAAAAATCTCACAAAAAACAAAAGCCCAGGACCAGATGGCTTCACAGGAGAATTCTATCAAACATTTAGAGAAGAGCTAATGCCTATCCTTCTAAAACTCTTTCAAAAAGCTGCAGAGGAAGGAACACTTCCAAACTCATTTTATGAGGCACCATCACCCTGATACCAAAATCAGAAAAAGACAACACAAGAAAATAAAACTACAGGCCAATATCACTGATGAACATAGATGCAAAAATCCTCAACAAAATCTTAGCAAACAGAATTCAGCAACATATCCAAAAGCTCAAACACCATGATCAAGTTGGGTTTATTCCAGGGATGAGAGGATTCTTCAATATACACAAATCAATCAATGTGATACACCATATTAACAAAATGAAAGATAAAAACCATATGAAAATCTCAATAGATGCAGAAAAAGCGTTTGACAAAATTCAGCACCCATTTATGATTAAAACTCTTCAAAAAATGGGCACAGAAGGAGCCTACCTCAACAAAGTAAAGGCCATATAGGATAAGCCTACAGCAAACATTATTCTCAATGGTGAAAAATTAAAAGCATTCCCCCTAAGATCAGGAACAAAACAAAGGTGTCCACTTTCACCACTATTATTCAATATAGTTCTGGAAATCCTAGCTACAGCAATCAGAGAAGAAAAAGAAATAAAAGGAATCCAGATCAGAAAAGAAGAAAAGCTCTCACTGCAGATGACATGATACTATACGTAAGAAAACCCTAAAGACAGTATCAGAAAATTACTAGAGCTATTCAGTGAATTTAGCAAAGTTGCAGGATACAAAATCAATACACAGAAATCACCTGCATTTCTATATATTAACAATGGAAAATCAGAAAGAGAAATTAAGGAATCAATCCCATTCACCATTGCAGTAAAATGAACTAAATATCTAGGAATAAACCTATCTAAGGAGACAAAAGAACTGTACACATAAAATTATAAGACACTAATGAAATAAATCAAAGATGACATAAATGGAGAGATATTCCATGTTTGTGGGTAGGAAGAATCAATATTGCAAAAATGACTATACTACCAAATGCAATCTACAGATTCAATGTGATTCCTATCAAATTACCAATGGCATTCTTCACAGAACTAGAACAAAAAATTTTACAATTCATATGGAAACACAAAAGACCCCAAATAGCCAAAGCAGTCTGAGAAAGAAGCATGGAGCTAGAGGAATCAACCTTCCTGACTTCAGATTATGCTACAAAGCTACAGTCATCAAGACAGTATGGTACTAGCACAAAAACAAAAACATAGACCAATGGAACAAGATAGAAAGCCCAGAAATAAACCCATGCACATATGGGGCCTTATTTTTGGCAAAGGAGGCCAAGAATATACAATGGGGCAAAGACAGCCTCTTCAATAAGTGGTGGAAAACTAAACAGCTACATGTAAAAGACACCATATACAAAGATAAACTCAAAATGGATTAAAGACCTAAATGTAAGACCAGAAACTGTAAAACTCTTAGAGAAAAACATAGGCAGAACACTCGATGACATAAATCAAAGTCTGACACTGTTTCCACTGTTTCCCCATCTATTTCCCATGAAGTGATGGGACCAGATGCCATGATCTTCGTTTTCTGAATGTTGAGCTTTAAGCCAACTTTTTCACTCTCCACTTTCACTTTCATCAAGAGGCTTTTTAGTTCTTCACTTTCTGCCGTAAGGGTGGTGTCATCTGCATAGAATAGAATATTATTCAGCCATAAAAAGGAACATATTTGAGTCAGTTTTAATGGGGCAGTGGTGGGGTGGGGGGGGGGGTGGGAAAGAACCTAGAACCTATTATACAGAATGAAGTAGGTCATAAAGAGAAAGATAAATATTGTATTCTAACACATATATATGGAATCCAGAAAAATGGTACTGAAGAATTTATTTACAGGGCAACAGTGGAAAAACAGACATGGAGAATAGACATATGGATATGGGGAGAGGGGAGAAGAGGGTGAGATGTATGGAAAGATTAACATGGACACTTACATATGTAAAATAGATAGCCAACAGGTATTTGCTGTATGGCTCAGGAAATTCAAACAGGTGCTCTGTATCAAATTAGAGGGGTGGGATAGGGACGGAGATGGGAGGGAGGTTCAAAAGGGAGGAGATATACGTATACCTATGGCTGACTCATGTTGACGTGTGACAAAAAACAAAATTCTGTAAAGCAACTATCCTTCAATAAAAAATAAATTTTAAAAAATCTGCTTGTCAACCTAGAAGACAGGGGTTTGATCCCTGATGTGGGAAGTTCCCACAGGCTGCAAAGCAACTAAGTCCTTATGCCACAACTATTGGGCCTCTGCTTTAGAGCCTAGGAGCTGGCAACTACTGAAGCACACACACCCTCGAGTCTGTGCTCTACAAGAGAAGCCACCGCAATGAGAAGCCCAAGCACCACAAATAGAGTAACCCTCACTCGCCATAACTAGAGAAAGCCCATGTGCAGCAACAAAGTCCCAAAACAGCCAAAAATAAGTAAATAATATTTTTTAAAATAACAACTTTTAAAAAAGAGATTGAAACAAGAACACAGTAGACTGGACATAGATTTGCCCTGAGAAAGACTGAAGCCTAGTTTCAAATCAGCTCAGTATCGGATTGGATTAAGATGATCTGTCTTTCCTCTATGCGGATACCTAGGAGATATTGCTGGTTTGGGTCTAGACAACTGCAATCAAGAGAGTACCATAATAAAGAAACACACACTAATCTTTTGGTTTCCCAATAGTGCACATACAAACTATGTTTACACCATAGTCTATTAAAGTGTTCATTATTATTATGCCTACAAAGCAACATACATATCTTAATTTTATAACTTTATTGCTAAAAATAAGGCTGTACATTGTCACCTTGCTTATTTAACCTGTATGCAGAGTACATCATGAGAAACGCTGGGCTGGATGAAGCACAAGCTAGAATCAAGATTGCCGGGAGAAATATCAATAACCTCAGATATGCAGATGACACCACCTTTATGGCAGAAAGTGAAGAACTAAAGAGCCTCTTGATGAAAGTGAAAAAGGAGTGTGACAAAGTTGGCTTAAATCTCAACATTTAGAAAACTAAGATCATGGCACCTGGGCCCACCACTTCATGGAAAATAGATGGGGAAACAGTGGCTGACTTTTATTTTTTGGGGCTCCAAAATCACTGCAGATGGTGACTGCAGCCAAAGACGCTTACTCCTTGGAAGGAAAGTTATGACCAATCTAGACAGCTTATTAAAAAGCAGAGACATTATTTTGCCAACAAAGGTCCGTCTAATCAAGGCTATGGTTTTTCCAGTGGTCACGTATGGATGTGAGAGTTGGACTGTGAAGAAACCTGAGCGCTGAAGAATTAATGCTTTGAACTGTGGTGTTGGAGAAGACTCTTCAGAGTCCTTTGGACTGCAAGGAGATCCAACCAGTCCATTCTAAAGGAGATCAGCCCTGGGTGTTCTTTGGAAGGAATGATGCTAAAGCTGAAACTCCAGTACTTTGGCCACCTCATGCGAAGAGTTGACTCATTGGAAAAGACTCTGATGCTGGGAGGGATTGGGGGCAGGAGGAAAAGGGGATGACAGAGGATGAGATGGCTGGATGGCATCACTGACTCGATGGACATGAGTTTGAGTGAACTCCGGGAGATGGTGATGGACAGGGAGGCTTGGAGTGCTGTGATTCATGGGGTCGCAGTCGGACACGACTGAGTGATTGAACTGAACTGAGGTGGCTGTGCCAATTTCTTAAAGCAAGAAAAGAAAGTACTGCATCAATTCACCCTTCCTTTCATGAAGGATTTCTCTGTATCAACCAGTGCAGTTTCATAGTATTTTACCCAGTGTTACCAGAACTTCTTTCAAAATTGGAATTAATCCTCTTAAACTCTACTACTCCAACAACTAAATTTATGTAATATTAATATCCTGTTATTAATTATATTAATAGCATCTCCACCAAGAGTACATTCCATCTCAAGAAATCAGTCTCTTTGCTCACTGAAAAGGAACACCTCCTCATCCATTCAAGTTGTACGTGAGGCTGCAGCGACTCAAATCACTTCTTCAGGCTCCACTTGATTCCCTATTTTCACCACATCTGCAGTTATTTCCTCCACTGAAGTCTTGAGTCCCTCAAAGTCTTCCAGAATTGGAATGTCTAACTCTTGTTGATTTTTTGACCTCTTCCCATGAGTCACAAATGTTCTTAACAGTACTCAGAATTGTGAATCCTTTTGCAGGTTTTTTTTTCCAATTGACTGTCCAGGATCCATTAGAGGAATCACTATGACAGCTGTAGCCTATTACTTACTTCTTAAATAATAAAAAGAATTAAGTTGAAATTACTCCTTGATACATGGGCTGCAAAATGGATGCTGTTAGCAGGCATGAAAACATTAAATTTCATTGTCCATCTCCCCCTCAGAGCTCTTAGCTGTGTTGTCAGTTCTGCTATTGTGCTAAATCGCTTCATGTTGTCTTGACTCTTCGTGACCCTATAGACTACCAGGCTCCTCTGTCGGATGTAATTCTCTAGGCAAGAATACTGGAGTCGGTTGCCACGCCCTCCTTCAGGGGATCTTCCCAACCCAGGGATCAAACTTCTACTGCATTGGCAGGTGGATTCTTTACCACTAGCACCACCTGGGAAGCATTGTCAATTAACAATACTATTTTGAAAGGAATCTTTTCTGAGCCATCAGGTCTCAACAGCAGGCTTAAAAGTTTCAGTAAACATTGTAAATAGATACGCTGTCATCCAGGCTATGTTGTTCCTTCCATTTACAGAGTACTAGCAGAGTAGATTTTAGCCTATTTAAGGACCTGAGGATTTCTGAAAAGGAAAAATGAGTTAAGTACCCTAAAACCACCATACAGAATGGCAGCTTTTACTATTTACATGGTACCACCCAGTGTAGGTACACTGCTACAAACTCAAAAGTGAACTTGAAAACTCTTGAAAAAGACTTAGCAGCGTTACTATGTAATTTTTACCCCAGTTCCTTCTGAAATATTTGTATTTAGTCTGTCTTTGCCCGGTTCATAGTTGTCTTTATCATAAATGCTTTTTACAAAAGCCCATTTGAAAAGACTATGTATGTGAGTCCAACTATTCCAATGATTCCACATTCTAAACAAAACAGTAAAAAGAGCAGTGGTTGGAAGATAAACCAGTAAAAATAGTGGTTGGGCAAGGTTAAGGAGGAATAGAGCAGATTTTTAGAGCAATGAAAACACTTTATATCCTATAATGCTTAACACATGAGGGATGTGGATAATGGGGGGACAGGGGAGAGGCTACCTATGGCTGAAGCAAGTGGTATACTCTGACTTTGTTTGGCTAATCTCTAGTTCTTCGTATTCTATAACTTGGTTTCATTACATTTGGTTCAGAGAAAGAAGGTGTAAGTTCCAATGCTGGCAATCCCTAAAATGCAAACAAAGCCAAACATTTCTAGACTTAATGAAAACTCCAGAAACAGATATACACCCATTCTTACAGTAACAGAATATGATGCTAAAAATGAATGCTACAGCTTCATATAAATTTCATAAATATAAGAAAATTTATTCTAAATAATCATTTTATACAGTTAATTACTGAAAAGGACATTCATTACTTTACTATTTACTTAAATCATCCAAACAAAATAAACATGGCAATACAAAATTGCAAGAAATTTACAAAGGCTGTACAAAATAACTTAATATTGAAAAATGGGACTGATACAGTCCATATGGTCTCAAGGGAGCTGTACAATTACAGATTTACGTAGCTTTTTTAAGGGGATAAAAGAAAGGATGCTTTAAGGCTTCTTTAAGAGTGATCCTTTTAGCTGGTTCATACTCCAACATTTTCTGAATAAGGTCAAAGAGAAGCTCATGTTCAGCATCTTGGGAAAGCATAAATTCCTGCAAGGAGAAGAAATACCGTCAATAGCCTTTTCTACTACCATTTATTTTAAGTTTATTTACCCACCATGAAAGAAACTCAAGGTTTTGATCATTTAAGCAAAGACCCAGGCTTACCTTCAGAGGTTTACAACGCCTTGAAACGTATCTGCCAGCAGAACTATGTTCATCCCAGTCTAATCGATCATGATGGAAATATTTACGTTTCCTAAGAATAAATTGATATCCATTCATGTTTATAATGTTGACAATGAAAACTTAAAAAACATCTAGCAAAGGTGACTGACTGATGGCACCTTGTCTTAAACATACCTGGTTTTCTGTATCATATGTTTTGGTAAAGGCCCAAGAATCCTTTCCATCATTGCCAAATGTTCCTTACTATCATGTGTCTAAAATAATAAAGAAAAGTTATTAACTACCTCTACTTGCACATTGTGTTTTGCTCTTATTTAACAGAGCTGCTCAATTTTTAGTCAATGGATAATTACAGGTCACCAAAGAATGTGATCTCTAAATCAGGTATACTTATAGCAAGTTATAACTTACCGGGGAAGGGGGGGGAAGGTGGGGGGGGGGAAGGCCTACAGAGTAAATTCACCATAAATTTCTTAAAGATAATTATCTGTAATATACTTAAAAAGTTTTAAATAAAACAAATTATGGAGGAAATAGTGTCAGAATTACACATAAAAAGGAAAAAGTGTTACCTAAAATGCACGTATACTTTGTGTTAAAGTGTCCATTCATATAAACAGACAATTTACTTTGGCAAAGCTATTGAAACAGATCATTGTCACTTACTGGAAATACTGTAAATCCAAGGTAATATTCAATAAGAATACATCCTATACTCCAGACATCACATGGCTGGGACCATCCTAAAGCTGCAAAGATAAGCGAACTGTTGATGAAAAAATTCTCAATATTTCTGTCTTTGATATTTGAGCTGAAGCAATCACTTAATCTAAGCTTAAATACAACACAATAGCATAGTATGTTAAGAATCCCGGCTCTGGAGACATCTGGTTTCAAGCCCTGAATCAGGCTTACTTTTTTGGAACAGACTTGGGGAAGACAATTTTAGTCCAAGTCTCCATTTATTAGCTAGTAAAATGGGAGCAAGCTATACCATGCAAACACTAACATAAACTGCATGGAATATAACAGGCACTAAATTATTATGTTTAAAAATCCCATCATGTATTATAAATGTGAAAACTGAAATCTAGCAAGATTAAGCAATCTCTCAAAGTCTTAAAAGAGTTGACTATTTGGAGTAAATTTAAAATCCTTAATGTGTTTTATTATATTAACCCCTAAAATGGAAAGAGAGTCCCACGAACACCTAGAACAGTAAATTTTAAAGTTGGCTTCAAAACAGGTCTCAAAGCATAGTTAAGAAATTCTTACCTAATATAACTTCAGGTGCCCTATAATGTCTTGTAGATACCAATGTACTGTGATGTTCATCATCATACGTTGCACTTCCGAAGTCTACAACTTTAATATCTGGATTTATTAAAGTACGTTCATCACGTTTCTGAAAATCATAAATGATGGTTAAGAAGGCATGTTAAGGAGGCATAAAATATTAATTTTGAAGTATGACGATAGAATATCAAAGACTTACCATTTTGGGATTATATGCCTCTGTGTAGTCCGACTGTACAAATAAGATGTTTTCAGGCTTTAAGTCTGTGTGAGTCAACTTATTACTGTGCAAAACTGAAAACAAAACAGAAAAAGTTCCTGTATTATAAAAACCAAAAATCAAACTCCAAAGCTCTGCAACAAAAATTCTCTGATTTTCATATGTCCAAAGAAGTGGTCAATATTCAATTGCCTGTTAGAAAACCATCAGGGACTAAAACCTACTATACCTTTCTAAAGTTAGTTCACTGAAAACCAACTGTTTAAAAAGTGAAGTAGTATATTGTTGTCAAGATAGTGAGATTTGTCATTCCTTTATTTTTAACCCAGAGGTTCTAGATTATCATTTTTAGCAATCAGAAAGGCTAATCAGTGTTATACAGGATAACATGTTATTATATGCTGGACAATATGCTTATTTACTGAATGATATGCAGTAAACTGACCAACAGCTTGTTATCAACTGTATCTTTCTCCTACCTACTCTTAAGGCAGTCTACCAAGTAGTGTACATTACATTTTTTCAAATATCCAAATTGGTCATTACAATCAGTCTCACTCTGGAATGTTAAGCGCTTACAGTTCACAGACTTGCATATCTGGTATGCCATCCTCCTGATATGATCCAGTCGAAAGGGCAGAAAACCATTTTCCTTAATAAAGTCATAAGTACTAAGTCCCAATAGTTCAAACACAATGCAGACATGACCATGATGCTCAAACCACTCCAACATCTGGACACAGCGGCTATAAACATAGAAAAAAACAACTGAGTACAGCCTCTCACAATTCAAATCCACCTGAGGCCATTTCCTAAGTTCTATTTTGATACTTACAATGTACTGCTAGGGTCTGTTGTATTTAAGTGTTCCAGAACTTGTATTTCTGAGCGAGCTGCTTCACAATATCTATCCACATTTTTAACTATTTTTACTGCTACATGTCTACCTCCCCTGTTAAGAAAATTAAGTCCACATTAAAAAAAAATAATAAAGATATGTCCAATTCCATTTTTTATCACTCTTCAAACTGTCCTACTTCTATTCTGAAGCAGTATTTTGTTTTGCTGGTCTGGCATTCAGTTGTCTAATTACATGTAATTACAGACATATAGTTATGTCTAATTATATGCTCAACTTCAACTCAGTGTAAGCAACTAGAATGACCTCTGGAAATATGATAGGGTTGATACAAGTTGCCTGACAGATTTTTTTCATCAGCCCATCTAACTCATGTGACTTTTTTTTTTTTTGTCTTTAACTATGCACCAACAGTTCTAATTTAACAATACTGTGACATTATCACCTCAATTTACATTCCAATTAAGACATAAAACAAATATACATGGAGTAGTTTTCTTCCTATAGTACCAGTCACTGGCTAATCTTCATTTGGACCAGGTTGCCAAAGAAGTTGGGAAATAGTGGCAGTAAAATAAGAGTGCTAGCTCTTAGAACCTTACCAACCAATAGCAGGGAGCCTCCCCTAATAATTCATTTAGAAAAGCTTTGTCATCCCTAAGGAGAAAGCAACTCAAACAAGAGACAAAAGAAAATTTCTACCGTATCTTATTTCAATCAATTGTTTGAAGGGCATGGATAAACTCATGACAAAACTACAAAGTGTTTTTAGCCCTAGCTTTGTTACCAGTATCAGATATGTTACTTTCTAAAAACACAGATTCCTGAGGACTGGTTCAATATCTGGGGTAACAAAGTCTCCAGACTCCTAACATGAAACCAAGGCTAAAAACTGATCTAGAAAAACACACAGAACTGTGCCCAGTGGGACAACAAAAAAATACCTCTGACACAATAAAAATCTATTCTCAGCTTGTAGAAGCAGCTTACATGCACTATAAACAGCTACTGCTTAAACACCAAGGGATAGCAACTTTACTGAGCATTTCCTGTATCTAAGATTAAAAAACCCTAAGCTAAAAGGGTATAATGACAACAAATGATTCATGGTCAGATCATATCCTAAAACTAAATGTATTTTCTGTACTGTTCACGTTCCCAAGTCCAATTCCAGATCAAGAAACTTACGCTTTATGATCAATGCACTCCACAACTTTTCCAAAAGCTCCTTCACCTAAAGTATCAACAATTTCATCTAAAAGAGAGAAATAAAACTCAGTTATACCAAGAAGTGAGAAGAGTTTACTTATAATAAAGGCTATCAAATGCAGATTATTCTAGTTGATGCTACAAATTTCCTTATCACTAGATAGTTCATTGGTCAACACTGCCAAAAAACATATATAACTATTTTTAGATCTAATTTCATTCTTAAGCTACTTTCATTAACTTTGATTTACTGTTTTGGAAGTTCTGTATAACATTAAATTTCTAAAGAAAGCAAAAACACAACCCCCCCACCAAAAGAAATGGAAAAAAAACAAAACAAACAAAAACAGAGAAAGAAAAAAGATTTCCAAATCCCTGAAATCTTAATCTATAAATAGATTATGTTATCTGAAAAGTTAATAAGTGTTGAAAAATATTCTATACATCTTGCACTTAGTACGTCTCCACTCTGACAGATCAGGTGACCCTCCTCATCATCCTCTACACTCCTGGTTCTTTTCCTTCGGTGACTCTTCTGGAAACGTCAAGTGCGCGGCACCAAGATCATCCAGCCAATCAATATACCCGAGTGAATTCAGGGCAGAATACGAAATTCATTCAGCGGGGAGATATTCAGGCATTCAGATACACGCCAGGCCACAAACGGTTGGCAGGAGCAATTTCAAATTCAGTCCCCAGAAATTCACAGGGCACATAGTTTATGTTAACAGGAGAAAAACATGGCAAGGAACAGATTTTCAGATAAGATACTCAAAGTGGCAAGGTAACAAAACATAATACAATTGTTTTTCTTTAAAAAAAAAAAAAAAATGCTTAGTTGTAGCATTCACTGAAACATAACTTAAGTTTCTAGTGTCCTAATTTAATGTTGCAAAATTGTAGAATGTAATTATTTACTTGTCAAAAGTAGACTGTGGCCAAATTATAATTTCCTAGCTAATCTAAGAAAACAAATATCGAAACAGTAAATAAAATAAAAATTCTAATGTTGGGGAGAAAAAAAAATTGGCATACAAGAATAACACTACAGTATTTAAAATGTCATCTGAGCTTGAGCTCCAAATTAACACATAACCAACCCATAATGTTCAAATCTGTTTTTTAGTGATAAAAGGATTAGCCAGAACAAAGGCAAAGCATAATCCTCAATCATACAAATATAAAAATCATACTTGTAGGTAAGACTTTCATTTGTCAAAGCAAATCAAATTTCTTAAAGTACCATAAAAATATTTTCAGAATATCTTGTAATCCCTGCTATAAGCTAATAGACATTATCTACACTATTTCACAAGTATGACAATTAGTTGCCAATGATTAATAAAATGTTACCATACAATTAAACATGTACTGTATTTCAGGAATTTCCTATCCAATGCACAAAGAATCCTGTAAGTTAAAACTGAGATGACTTCATCTTAAATAGAACTTTCTCAAATGATCAAACACAAATTCAAGTTTTCCTGTTCCACATGGGAAATAAAATTTCCAAAAAATTTAAAAGAGCTCATACCCCATGTGAACGATGATATGAAGTGCTGTCGTGAATTCTGTGTTTGCTTTTATAACTACTTCTTCCACTTCTACCAGAGGACTTGCTACTATGGTTCTGATATCTGCTTTCATAATCTTTATGTCGATGTCCAGGTTCACATCCTTGACTGTAGTCATTTCTGTATTCATCAATGTAGCGTCGACTATGATAATCTTTCTCATTTAAGGATCTGCTTTCCAGGTAATAGCTAGAAAAAGAATTTGTTTTTTTCAATGCTTTTATGTTAGTATCAAATATCCTCAAATTTTCAGTAAATCTCTTAAAATATTACTCATTAAAATTTTTTTCCCATCAAAAAACAGACTTCCAATTTTACAACCATAGCGGAAAATAGCAATCCATCAGTTATTTTAAGTCAATTCTAGTTTTAATAATGAAAATGTATTCCCCACCAGTTTTACTGAAATCAAACTGACATGTTAATATTGCAATGAAAGTATTTTCCTAAGAACCCTCCTTACCTATCAGATGTTTTAGAGTAATTATATCGGCAGCGCTTGTTCTCCCGTGCACTGCTATGCGATCTCTTCTTTCTTTTATGACTGCCGCTGCTGCTCTTCCATTTTCCATAATCCCAATATTTTTCATCCCAATCAGGACAGTAACTTCTTTTTGAGTGTCTCATCTACATAAAAGACAAGTTTTCCCGGTTAAGTTGTATCCCACATGTCAACATTTTAATAAAACTCGTCCTCTAAAATTCATCCGAGTTTCAATTGTTCTTTTAAATCAAAGCTCAAAAGTCATTATTACTCAACTATGAGGGAAATCCTTTCCTGCCGAAACTACAAATTCCTAACTTGAAAAAGACGTTATACAGAAACGACTTTTCATCAACTACCGATCATATCCGTACTAACACCTGGGCACCATCTCGACTCCATACAAAAACAAGCGTCGAAATCCAGACGCTCCAATTGTTCCGAGAAGGGGCGGCAGGAACACCCACGCCTAAAAGGCCCGATCACCCGACTTCTCACACGCTCCTTCAACTACTCCATATTATTCCTGTCTCCTTGAGTTCCTAAACCTAACTTTTGCTTTCACCACTGAGGGCAAACACTCGCCATTTTCCCTCGAGTCGCCTTACATCGGGTCAATGTGTTTTCTTTAAGAACATAGATCCTCAGAAGAGCGTGACTGAGGCACATTCCAGGACCCAAGTCATCGCCAACTTCCCCCACCCCACCCCGCCGCCATCTTAGAGCCCGTCCGAGGCCTGCCGTCACAGACAACATGGCGGCCGCGGACGCCCGAGCTAAGCCCTCCCCGCTTCCTCTAGGGAAGACAAACGTTCGAGAACCTCTGCCCGCCCAGCGAACTCTTCGTCGCGGATCACACAGAAAATCGCAGCGACGGCCTCGACAAAGCTTGGAAGACGAGCGAACCACCTTTCTGCAGCTAGGGGAGGGGAGCGGGAGGCGGAGAAGAAAAGATCACCGCGCCAGAGACTGCGGGCGGCCAACAAGCCTGTGGGGGAGCTTCACGGGCGTTCTCAAGGCACAAAAGGGGGTCCCGACATCTAGCCCGCTTCTCCCTGCGTCTTACCGTCTTGGCCAAAGAGTCCAAGCCTAAGGAGGCAATGCTTGCAACACAACCACGGAAAAAAACCAGCTCGCTGCGACAAGCTCCCACGGCAGTATGGAGCTAACAACCGCAGCGTCTGGACTTCTGGAAAACAAGATGACTAGGCAAGCGCGTCTCCGCCTCCGGGTGGGGCGGGGCGGGGCGGGGCGTGCACGCGTGTAGGGCTGAGCTGGTGAGCCTTATGCGCAGGCGCTGGGTGGGGAGCTTAGAGACAATAGGTGGACCGAGGCAAGGCTTTGTTAGCGGCCATTTTGGCCCGCTCTCCGTTCTCTGAGAAAACATTGTGTTGAGTAGAAAAGACTCGTTCATCCTCACTAAAAATTGTGTTCGTGAACACTAGAAATGAAGAAAAGTGGGGGGTGGGGGTGGGGTACAAAGTAGCGTGTGGATTCAGGATTGCAACCGCTTAAACTGAAAGATTACACCATTTGCATCAAGTAGCCCGAAATTAGGAATTGTCTGGATTTGGGCTTTTGTTCTGAGACATTTTTAAAACTAGTTAAATCTTAACGTGACTGAGACCCACACTCACTGAGGTTAGATTGTAAAGATTTTTACCGAGGTTTTAAAAATCCAAATGTGAGAGCAAGAGCCTGGAGACAGGAAGTGGGACTCCACAGGTAAGCAACATTTCCGCGTTAAGTGAAGCTTCTAAGGTGTAAAGTGGAAGTAAGCTGAAAGGGAAAAATGGAAGGTTATTAGAAGAAGACAGAATTATCTGAAAACAACTTCTGAATAACAAATCAAGCTGCAATTTGAGAGAACAAAGTAACTGCCTATCCTGATCGCCGCCCCTCCTCCAACTTGAAAAAAGAGGTCACGTTACTCCTTCTAAACTTAGTGAAACACATAAAATCATCACGCATGAAGATGGAGCATACTAGTGTTTTTTGCACAGGAGAGCAACGTAGATAACCTGCCCGTTACAGATGCAGTACTGTAGGGTAAAGTGATGAAAATGAATACACAGAGGAATTCCTAAAAACCTATGGTGGTTTGCATTTCTTAAGCCTTTTCTCTGAAAATGCTTTAAAATCGTTAATACCTAGATTTCTGTATGGGATCATGATCACTAAATTTAAGGTTAGTGTTTCGCTTGTGAGGGAGAAATTTCTCACAGTAACTTGTGAAATTTGCTGTTAAGTACATGCTTCTCAGCACTTTAAATGTTAACCAAAACATAGGGAATCCCATTCTTTGGAGTATAATAGTTAATCACATTGTGTTATCACTGAACATAGGTTCTCACTTAATCCTAACAGCAATCTAAATATGGGTATTAACCATATTCTGCTAATACAGGTCAAAGTTGCAGCGAATGACTGTGCAGAGAGCAAGTTCAGTTCAGTTCAGTCGCTCAATCGTGTCCCACTGTTTGCGACCCCATGAACCACAGCACACCAGGCCTCCGTGTCCATCACCAACTCCTAGAGTCTACCCAAACTCATGTCCATTGAGTCAGTGATGCCATCCAACCATCTCATCCTCTGTTGTCCCCTTCTCCTCCTGCCCTCAATCTTTCCCAGCATCAGGGTCTTTTCAAATGAGTCAGCTCTTCACATCAAGTGGCCAAAATACTGGAGTTTCAGCTTCAACATCAGTCCTTCCAATGAACACCCAGAACTGATCTTTAGGATGGACTTGCTGGATCTCCTTGTAGGCCAAGGGACTCTCAAGAGTCCTTTCCAACACCACAATTCAAAAGCATCAATTTTTCTGCGCTCAGCTTTCTTTATAGTCCAACTCTCACATCCATACATGACTACTGGAAAAACCATAGGCTTGACTAGACAGACCTTTGTTGGCAAAGTAATGTCTCTGCTTTTTAATATACTGTCTAGGTTGGTCATAACTTTCCTTCCAAGGAGTAAGCATCTTTTAATTTCATGGCTGCACTCACCATCTGCAGTGATTTTGGAGCCCAGAAAAATAAAGTCAGCCACTGTTTCCCCATCTATTTTCCATGAAGTTATGGGACCTGATGCCATGATCTTAGTTTTCTGAATGTTGAGTTTTAAGCCACCTTTTCCCTCTCCACTTTCACTTTCATCAAGAGGCTTTTTAGTTCCTCTTCACTTTCTGCCATAAGGGTGGTGTCATCTGCATATCAGTGGTTATTGATATTTCTCCCAGCAACCTTGATTCCAGCTTGTGCAAGTTAATATGTTTAATTTCTTTAGGAGAATTCCTCATTGTAAAATTGCTGGGTAAAAGGTGAAGAAATCTTGTACTTGTTTTCCAAAATGATTTTAAATTTAACAGAGCCCATATCTAACCAATTAGTGATTTGAGATATACCCAAAGTTTCATTAATTAGCTATTTTAGTGTTAATGCATGTTATGGGCTGTTTGAAGGCCTGCGTCTCCACCTCCACACATATTCATAATTTTAAGTCCTAGCTCCCACTATTTCAGAATGTGACTATAGTGTCAACTGGAAAAAATGCACAGTGTGAGAGTTGTTGTTCAGTTGCTAGTTTGTGTCTGACTCTTTGTGACTCCCATGAGCTGCAGCACACCAGGCTTCTCTGTCCATCCATTGAATCAGTGATGTCATACAACCATCTCATTCTCTGTCTCCCCCTTCTCCTCCTGCCATCTTTCCCAGCATCAGGGTCTTTTCCAATGAGTCAGCTCTCCACATCTGGTGGCCAAAGTATTAGAGCTTCAGCATCAGGTGACCAGTGGCTCCTGGGTGGATGATTGGCTCCATGGCTGACAGTGACTCCTGAACATCGGATTGGCCCCAGGGCAGTCAAAGGCAGCAGTGAGTCCGAGGTGCTGGACATCATCCAACATCACTTCCAGCCTTCCCCAGACCCCCTTCCCAGCCACTCTAGTAGGGCCTTTGTCTTCACTCCTGGCTGCACGTTGACTGACACCCAACAGCCAGTTAGGGTTTAAACAAGCTCAACGGACACCAACAGTGGGACAGCCAGGGCACCAGGCATGTCATCCAGCTGTGTTGAGTGGCAGAAGGGCATGTCTGCTAGTTAGGACGGGACAAAATATGGTCCACTGGAGGATGGAATGGCAAACCACTTCAGTATTCTTGCCTTGAGAGTCTCATGAATGGTATGAAAAGGCAAAAAAAGAGTTGTGAGTTAAGTTTTATCTGAGGCAAAATACCTAGAGACAGCCTCTCCAGTAGCTCTTAGGAACTGCTCCCAAGAGGTAGGGAGAGAAGTCAGTATTACGTATGGTTTTTCTGAAAGGAGTTAGTGCCAGAAAGCACATATCTTGGCAGAAAGTTGTTGCTAGTGACAGAGGGGCAGATGTTTCCATTAATGATTTTAGTGCTTTTCTACATATGAGAAGATGCAAGAAATTGAGCTCAAAAAGTATTTTCCTGAAAATACCTATTTGAAGGTCTGTTCTGCCAGTTTCTCCCAAAGCAGACTCCTTTCAAGGTGTGTCAAAGGTCAGCGACTGCAGTGGCTAGTGACTTCAATTCTTATACTGTAGAACCAGGTGGAAAGCAGCATTTTTCAGTTGGCAGTAAATAGTGTCTTTACAGAGATAATTAGGATTAAATGAGGTCATTAGGGAGAGGCCTAATTCAATTTAGCTGGTGTCTTTCTAAAAAGAGACTAGGAAACACACCCAGAGGAATGATGAGGTTAAGACAGGAGATGGTCATCTACAAGCCTCAGGAGTAAACAACCCTGCCCACACCTTGACCTCCCAACTTCTAGTCTCTAGAACTGTAAGAAAATTTTCTGTTGTTTAAGCCACCCAGTCTCTGATACAGTACTTTGTTTTGGCTGCTCTTAGTGCATAACACTAAAAAATGTTATGTTGGTGGATACTGAACTTGTAACTTTGGTTTCTAATTAGTGAGGTTGAACGTTTTCTCTTTTCTCTTGTGACTTGCCCATTCATATCTATTCCTTTTTTGAATGTACAACTCTCTTTTGTCCTATTTGCATTCAGTTAAATCCATTTCATCTTTGCCTTTATCAAGTTTGTAAACTGAGAAATTCCTTTCCTCTTCAGAGGAATTCTTTGAAATGTTTTAGGTTTTTCTTGTGTATTCTTTAAATAGGCAACTCTTTTACCTATCTAGAATTTTGGTATATCATGTGAATTCTTTTGCTTTTCTCTGTGTCATTTACCAGTTACCCTAACACAACTTATAGAATAACTCTTCTCTTTTTTAAAAAAATGATTTTGGATCTTGCTTTTTAAAAAATTTTTAATATTTATTTATTTATGGCTGTGTTGAGTCTTTGTTGCTGTGTGTGGGCTTTCTCGAGTTGCAGTATGTGGGCTTCTCATTGCAGTGGCTTCTCTTGTTGCAGAGCATGGACTCTAAGGTACATGGGTTTAGTGCTCTGAGGTGTGTGGGTTCTTCCCAGATCAGGGATTGAACCTGTGTCTTCTGCATTAACAGGCGGATTCTTTACCACTGAGCCACCAGTGAAGCCCCTGGATACTGCTTTAAATAAACTATGTATATACTGTTAAGTTTCCCAGCCAGGGATTGAACCTTCCTCCCTGCATTGGAAGCATGGATTCTTAACCACTGAACCACCAGGGAAGTCCTACACTATTATTCTAGCCTCATTCCTCACATCATAACACTTTTAATATTTGCTGCTTTATAAAAATTGGGATTAATTCCTTTTCATCATATTTTTAAATTGTTCTTATAAATTTATTTTAAAATTATTATATGGAGTTCCCATCATTTACCTGAACCACAATTGATACAAATTGAATTGAAAAAATGCATGTGTTTTCTTTTCAACCCATTGGTGAAATAGTAACTAATCTATCCACTTTACTAAATTGATTAATAAAAGTTGAGTTCTATGTATAAAAATTTATCTATTTACATGTCTGTTAGCTTCACAGACTGAGCTCCCATGGAGTATGCACCTTTGTCTCCAAACCTGGAAGAAGCTTAATGAATGACTAGTTTTAGTAATTAAACAAATCTTCAGAAATATCCAACATAGAAAGTATAAATGTGTTACTAAATGGATCTGGAAATTTCCAAGTTCAACCAAGATATAAATTTTAACTACTCAATTTGCCATTAACCAAAACAAAAGGTCTGCAAGCCTTCTACTCAAAAGAGAACTCCAAACCAAGATCTAACAGGACTGAGGAATTCTATTGAATTCAGGTACATTTCTACAGCAGAGGTTTCGGGCATAGTTTGTTTATACTATCCCTTGGACTCATCCTACTTCCTCTGCTGTGAAACCATGATTATCTGGCAACTGCTGATAGTCTGGGTCAAGGGTTGGCAAACTGTTTCTGAAAGGACTAGATAGTAAATATTCTAGACTTGCAGGATATTTGGTCTCTGTCACAGTCAATCAACACTGCTGCTGTAGAACAAACAGCCAGACTCCCTGCATAAACATAGGAATGGCCAAGTTCTAAGAAAATGTTACTTGCAAAAAACAGGTGCCCAGCCCAAGGGCTGCACCCCACTCCAGCACTCTTGCCTGGAAAATCCCATGGACGGAGGAGCCTGGTGGGCTGCAGTCCTTGGGGTCGCTAAGAGTTGGACACGACTGAGCGACTTCACTTTCACTTTTCACTTTCATGCACTGGAGAAGGAAATGGCAACCCACTCCAGTGTTCTTGCCTGGAGAATCCCAGGGATGGGGGAGCCTGGTGGGCTGCCGTCTATGGGGTCACACGGAGTCAGACACAACTGAAGCGACTTAGCAGCAGTCTAGATGGGGAATCATGTTAATTTCATTTTAAAGAGAATTTGGGTTGATCAGCAACATTCTAGTCTTAGTAGTTTACGGGCTTCCCTGGTGGCTGACAGTAAAGGGCCTGCCTGCAATGTAGAAGACCCAGGTTCGATCCCTGGGTTGGAAAGATCCCTTGGAGAAGGGAAAGGTTACCCACTTCAGTATTCTTGCCTAAACAGTTCTATGGACAGAGGAGCCTGGTAGGCTATAATCCATGGGGTCACTAAGAGTTGGACATGACTGAGCAACTAACACTTTGACTTTCAATATATGGAACAGATATCAATCACCCAACTGCTAATATGATCAGTGAACCAGTTAATTCAGTGTGAGTGGACAGAAATCAATGTTCTGAGTTTTGATCCTCGCTACTTACAGGAGGCCCATGGGTGCTGTCAATATACTTCCTTATCTGAGATCCTTATGGGTACAACTGAGCAGACCTAAGAATGAGTTTGAAGAACCCAAAAGTTACCATATTGGCAACACTAAAAAACAGTGGCACAGTTTGGAATAAAAATTGAGGGAATGTCAGTCAATACAAAAACATCCTGACAATCAATAAAATACTCTTAAGGGTGGTGACAAAATTCAATGATATGTTTGGAGAAGAAATATATCAAGGGTAAATGGATTAAGAGACTGTCATACAAAATAAAGTACATCAGAAAGAGGAAAACAAATACTGTATATTAACACATATATGTGGGACAGTGAGTAAAAGCAGAGACCTGATTTTCCCAGTTACATGCTTGTTTGAGGGGTTATGTCCTTAAGCCGGGGGACAAAAAAAAGTCTTATCTGATCTACTGAAGACTTATTTTTCTGTATTCTATCAAATATCTTATAAACAAAGATGTTCACATTAGGTTTGCTCTGACAGATGAACTCTATGTGACAACAGGGTAAAGAAAAAAGAAATTGATAAAATAATATTTTAAATACCAGGTTTATGGAAAGATCAGATTGTGATTGATAACTTATATTCTAGGATAACTAGACTGACTGAAATCAAATCACTGTCTAAACACCTTACAAAATTCTATCACAGAGTCAGAAGAATTCAGACTATTTCATCATTACATATAAACAAAGCTGCAGAAAAATGCCTAAAGACATTTTCTCATTGTATGAACAATGTGAGGTCTTACTGGTCATAGGTTAACTATTTGGTGTATTTTATATTTTGAAATTGCCACAACATTCCTATGGGAAACAACATAGCCGTTATTTTTGTGGTTAAAAGAGAAAAAAGATATAAAGTATAAGAAGTGGCAAACCAAATTCTGACCCAAAAAAGGCCTTAATACTAATTCTAGAAACTAATGATTAGATTAAAAAGTTGAAACAAAACTTGAGGGCATTGATATAACTGGCCACTCAGTTTATTGGAACGTATGGGAGACATCAATAGTAAAAAGAGGATAACTGCACGCTAACTCCCAAACTACACTTAAGAATCAAAACATTAATTAGATCAGCCATCTGCAGAAATGATACAAAGAAATGTTCTGTATCATTTTGAGGAATACCCAAAGTCTAATCCAGGTGATCTACACAGTGAATAGGACATAGTTCTTGATCAAATCAGTGGTATAGTCTGATAAATGACTGATTAAATGAGAAGCCTGATACGGTTAAGAAGGCAGCCTCCATTTATTGGCTACAGAACACTCCCCCACACCAGAAGCTTTACACACACTGTCATTTAATCCTAACAAGAGTCATATGGAGGATTATTTATGAGAAAATTAAAGCTTGGAGATGTTAACTTGCCTAGTTAATAGTAGGAGGCAGAGCTGTGATTCAGACCCAGACCAGGACTCTATAACTAATTGTATTTTCCAAATGGATCATCTCTAAAACTCTTATCCTGTGTTTATGTATTCCTGCATTTTAAAAAATGATACACTTTAAAAAGATGTTCCGTGGGCAAATCAGTTAGGGAATTCTGAGTGTTCACTGTACTCCAGGACTTCTCTGGGCCTTTACTATAAACACCAGGGGAAATACCTAATGGATTGACTGGCCCCTCTAGGCTATCTCTTTATTTATCTTTCCTCTTTCTAACTGTACAAAGTAAATAGTTAATGGAAATATTTCTAGGATGTGGAGTACGTTAAGGCTGTATCTTGTCACCCTGTTTATTTAACTTTTATGCAGAGTACATCATGTGAAATGCTGGACTGGATGAAGCATAAGCTGGAATCAAGATTGCTGGGAGAAATATCAATAACCTGAGAGAGGCAGATAACACCACCCTTATGGCAGAAAGCAAAGAACTAAAGAGCCTCTTAATGAAAGTGAAAGACTGAAAAAGTTGATTTAAAACTCAACATTCAGAAAGCTAAGATCATGGCATCTGGTCCCATCACTTCATGACAAATAGATGGGGAAACAGTGGAAACAGTGACAGACTATTTTTTGGGGCTCCAAAATCACTGCAGATGGTGACTGCAGCCATGAAATTAAAAGACACTTGCTTCTTGGAAGAAAAGTTATGACCAATCTAGACAGCTTATTAAAAAGCAGAGACATTACTTTGCCAACAAAGGTCCATCTAGTCAAAGTTATGATTTTTCCAGTGGTCGTGTATGGATGTGAGAGTTGGACTGTACAGAAAGCTGAGTGCCGAAGAACTGATGCTTTTGAACTGTGGTGTTGGAGAAGACGCTTAAGAGTCCCTTGGACAGCAAGGAGATATAACCAGTCTACCCTAAAGGAAATCAGTCCTGAATATTCTTTGAAAGGACTGATGCTGAAGCTGAAACTCCAATACCTCGGCCACCTGATTCGAAAAGACCCTGATGCTGGGAAAGATTGAAGACAGGAGAAGGGGACAACAGAGGATGAGATGGTTGGATGGCATCACGGACTCAATGGACATGAGTTTGAGTAAACTCCAGGAGTTGGTGATGGACAGGGAGGCCTGGCGTGCTGCAGTCCATGGGGTCACAAAGAGTCAGACATGACTGAGCAACTGAATTGACCTGAATAGGATGTGGACTAGATATGGTAGGAGTATGTAATTAGGGTGCTCAAAAATGCCTGGATTTGACACTCAGCATTTAAAAATGAATGTTTATATGAAAATACAAAGTTAAACACAGGGTTTTTTTTTAATTAAAGAAATGCATTAGATAATATTCATAGAATATGCTCTAAAAATAGGACTAAATACTGTTTGGCCCCTCTTGGTACCAGCAGCTCATAGACGATCTTAGTTATAAACAAGCTGCAATCTTTGACATAATTAAAGCTGAGTAAACCATAATAGGTGTGTTCCTTGAATAGTTAGCCCGTATTTGTCCAGGTCTATTATAGCTACTGGGCAAATGGGTTGGCATGAATAGTTATGTCCTTAATGTGTACATCATTAAGAGGTCGATATGTCTTCTCATTTACAGGTAACTTCTCCAGTTCATCTAGAGTCTCCAGACCATCTATCACCCTGAAAGAGAAACAATATAATGTTTGAAAATTTCCTACAATTGAAACATAATATACAAACACCTACAACAATTACAGTCTCTCTAAGAGAAAAAGACCAAGTCGTACAGTTTTTTTAGTTCCCTTGTTGAGTATACAGTAAGATATTGCTTTGATTTTCTGCCATAAGTAGGGCCCAAAATTCAGAAACAAAAATTCATGTTTATGCCTTTAGACAAAAGTAGCAATGGGCAGGAATATTCCCATCAAAGTACCTAAATGATGTATTCTGCCTCATTGACATGGATTAGCTACAAATGGGGCCAATACAACCAGTCAGAAGGTTTTCTTTGCTATAGCAAAAGCCTGGAAAAAGTATGTAAGCATGACAGTTATTATGAGTATTGCCCTGCACTGAAGGTTCTGAAGTGGGTAGCTCCTTTGTACTTTAGTGTTTAAACGTGGTGTTTTTATTTTTTGCTTTTAAACAACAGAAAGAAATATTGAAGAGAAGATCGACAGCTAAGCCCACTTCCAGCAAGCCCACTTCATGTTTCTATCAGAAAAAAAAAAAAAATACAGCTGTTTTTCTAATATGTTCTAGAAACTTAGTCTACTAAGACAAAGTGGCTTTTTAGGTTATACTTCCTAGTGCAATTTGAATCAATTCCTAAGACTTAGAGTAGGTACTTTAAAAATAACAGATTCCCATTTTATTTTACATTTCTACTAAAATGTTATTATAGCCAAAGCCTTTTGATTTTACACCCAAAGGTAGGCAGTTAAGGTCTTTACATTTTAAGTTTTAAAGGCTTTCCCACCTTCTGGGTCAGTAAGAGAAAAAAAAAGGGTGCAGGAAAAAGATTCCAGGCCAAAAAGGGCATGTAGAGTTGAGGTAAGTTAAGTATTTGGGAATGGGTACCTTTGAGAACCAGCAAAAGCTATGAACCATTTTCTCAGAAAAATGTGTGTGCATATACAGAAAAGAGTTCCAAGGAGTTACTAGACTAAAGGTTAAGAATACTTGTTCTAAATGCTGCAGTGTTTTTTAACCAGTTCAGTAAGATAAGTCCTACTAATTTCTAATCAATAATTCTGAATGGTGGGTTAGGGAGAATATAAAAGAAAGGGAGTATAAAGATTATCCATAATACACACAAAAACTACTAAAGGCTATAATATTCCTTTTCATCAAGTATTAATCTATAAATTAGACCTGCATATGGAATGAAAAAGAAAAGTTGTAGACTCTTGTATTTTTAATTAAACTAGCTTGGCACCCAAACTGTTAAATAAAACAAACTATAGAACTTTGCCTTGGTTTATTGAACACAGTAAATAATTTGTTGACAAACTGACTTCCTGTTGATTTATAAAAGCAATTCCCAGGGATACTGTATCTAATGGATTTTCTTGCAGAGACTGCTAAAAGTCTCCTCAGGATTCCATTCCCCTTTCTTCTTATTTATAGAGGCCTGATTTTATTGAGATGGCAATGTATCTAGCTGAAAAACATTTCCTACCCTCTCGTAAGTAAGGTCTGGATCTTCTAGGAAAGTTCTTTAAAAAGGGACTGATTCAGCTGGCAAGCACTTTTTGCCTTTCCTCCTCCTTTCTGCTTGGAACACAAATGTTCTGACTGGAGCTTTGCTGCCCAAATTATAACCATGAGGTGAATTTCAGAATGAAAGCTAATGATGGCTGAGAAAAAAGAAAGGCACCTGGGACACCAATGACATACTAGAACCACCATCCCATCATCTTGTTTAAGCAACTATTTTTCAGATGTGTTGATACAAAATGCTATTCTGAATGAAAACAATACATACTGTTAACTTGCATAAGATCCTGAAAAAAAGAGCTGGTGCTTCTTTACAAAATAACAGGGTGAGAGAGGTTGTAAATTACTCAAGGTCACATGGCTGTTAAGTGGTGGGTATAAATTTCGAGTACATTTAGCTCTCATACTGCTCTTTGAATACTAGTTATGCCATGATCACAGCCACTCATGCATCCTTTGCAGTGAAATTCCAAACCAGAATACTCACTTGCCAAATACTGTGTATTTCATGTCCAGATGTGGCTGCTTCCCATAGGTGATGAAAAACTGAGATCCATTGGTATTTGGGCCATTATTAGCCATAGATACAACACCTCTAACACTGTGCTGAAGAGAACAGACCAAAGTATTAATTGTTTTTACATAAACATTCCAAATATAGGACTGAAACAAGACATGCACTCTTCACCTTCCCAATATTTAAGAGATCAAGAAAACACGTAATCAGTTTCCATCAGGGCTAGTCCAAATGTTCAGTTTCTGTATGATCTGTATCTCTGGAAACTTGTATGTAAATTGTTTATATACCAAATCATACTCTTCGATTTCATCTTTGGAGAAGTAGAGCCATGAACACTTTTGGCAACACCAGTGTATAATAGAAATAATCCTTACATTTATATTAAGGAACACTGTGCTGGTATGAAACCATCAGGCAGACAACAAAACCAAAATCCCCATAATCTCTTTACATATACACTGGACTCTGGCTAGTTTCTTTATCTGTAAAACAAGGGAGGTTGGACTAGTTCAGGGGTTTTCTCATAATTCAAATTCTCACAAGGGTTCGCAGATAGTAAATTGATAATTGGGCAGAATGTAAACATTAGGGAATGGTGGAATCTGGCAAAAGGAATAGTGTATCTCTTGCCTCATGACATTTATAATTTTTTTAAACCAATGGCCATAAAGAATGAATCTGTGGGTCTTCCACCTATGGGCAGTCAGTTCATAAACCCAGGACTGGATGATCTAAGGAAGGCCTTGTCTAATATTCATTACACTGTTATACAAGGGAATGTGTACAGGAGTTAAAAGGACTTTATCAATAAGACTGAAGACAGAACTGTCTTACAGGGAGATGCCTAAATATAAAATATACTAAAAGTAACTCCAATGATTACTCTGTCTGATGCTATTCATCAGCAGACACTAATGAGACAAACCACAGAGATGCAACTACATAGATATTAATGCTTTACTGTCTCCCTAAAAGGTGACTACCAATCAAATGTATTTGATGCATCATAAGAATATATGTACCACTTACAGTATAATAAAATAAGCAACCATTAACCTGTTTTCAAGCTTTAAGAATTAAAATTTACCAAATTGTTGCATATGCCGATATGCTCCTCTCAGCTATTACTTCAGCCTCTCAAAGTGGTAACTAGTATTCTAATATCTTTATAAATGCCTGAACAATATATTGTTTCCTTTTGCTGGTTTCTGAGTTCTATAAAATAGTTCATACTATTTTTAGTCTTCTAGAAAATGATTTCTGCAGTTAACATAATGTTTCTAAGATTCATACATGTATTATACATATTTCTTTCACTGTATAATATTTTACTACTGAATATACTACAATTTGTCCACTCAAAGATTGATGGACATTGTTTTTCAAATTTTGTTATTACAAGTAGTACTCTAGGAACACTCTTGTACATGTTTCCTAGTGCACATGTACATGAATTTCTCTAGGGTAAATGTGTGGGAATGGAATTTCAGGGCTAGAGTATATGACTATTCACACATCCTTAATTCTGGTATGTTAGAAAATAGTTCTTAACCTTGTTTGTGTAGGAATCACCAGGGAACCTTAAAATATAGTCACAGTCCTAATCAGTTCTCCTGTTTTTCTCAAGATTTAGGGAGGTAAGGCCCTACTCTTTTTTTTTTTAATTTAAAACTTCTACAGGTCAGTCTGTTACCAGCGAAGTTTGAAAATCACTGGTATAGTATGACAGATCAGTACCATGGAAACAGTTATTAATTAATGCCTAAAAAACTGTTTCATTTCCGATTCAGGAAAAGGGTGACTTTTTAAACAATTTATCACCTCCTAATCCCAACTTTGTAACAATATTTATTTATGATAGAAAAGCAAAAAGATAAATTATTCCTAGTCACCATTCAGAGACAACACTGAAGTGAATATTCTTAGAAGTTTTGCTGAGTACATTTTACTGTAACTTCAAAACAATATACTAAATTACATATTCAGATTGAAAGACCACACAATAAATTGTTAACTGATGTCATCTCTGGGAAATGGAACTTTTTTTTAAATTAATATGTACTAGTTTTTTAACTTTTAGAAAAAAGAAAATTCTTTAGAAAGTTTGAAAAAATACAAAGGAAATATAAGTATCTAATTTTTCTATGCTGCAGTTTTATTTATGTGCACTTCTCTGAGACCTAGCTGAGATCTACCATACACATTAAGTGAAATTAAAACAAATATTCAAATATCTAAGAGAAGATGATAAAAAGCCGGCGATTGATAATAGGCAATATTGCAACCAGAAGGTCTGACAGTCTCTCCTCCCCACTCTCAAAAAAGACCAATGATTCATGTCATTCAACATGAATTTTATAGTGAGACATGAAGCCCCACAGGTATATTACTGATTAAACATTTCAGATTGGACCGAAAGATGAGCTCACCTAATGTCAAGATTCATGTGATGGTGAGATTCCACTATATATTAGGCTAGAACTGACATTTATATTTCCTCTCGACATCACTTATCAAGCGTGAAAAACTACAAAAAAAGTATATTTACTAATTATTTTAACCTGTATTATTACAACATATGTATCAGTTTCCAAGTGTAAACACAGCATGAAAAAATAGATTCTGAAGTATTTTGGATATACCTTAAGATATTCACTATATTCGTCTTCAAACTTCTTGCCCCAGATACTGTTACCTCCCCTTCCAGTACCTATATTACAAGACAAACAAATGAAGTATCTAATTAAACGGAGAAGGCAATGGCACCCCACTCCAGTACTCCTGCCTGGAAAATCCCATGGACGGAGGAGCCTGGTAGGCTGCAGTCCATGGGGTTGCTAAGAGTCAGACACGACTGAGCGACTTCACTTTCACTTTTCACTTTCATACACTGGAGAAGGAAATGGAAATCCACTCGTGTTCTTGCCTAGAGAATCCCAGGGACGGGGGAGCCTGGTGGGCTGCCGTCTATGGGGTCACACACAGTCGGAGATGACTGAAGTGACTTAGCAACAGCAACCCTTTAAGTACAAATAAAATCTGATATATCCTTTCTTCCCCAAAATGAACTTTAAAGAACATAAAAACAAAGTATCTCTACAAAACCTCCCAACCCTCCTTATCAATATTGTTCATATTTTAGGACTTGATGCTAGTAGCTTCTGCTTAAAAATTTCCTGCTAAGGTAAGTTATAAAAACCCCACATGCTTTTATTTTTCTATTCTTTATCTAGTCTCTTCTTTATACTATATATTCAATTCCTTACGTATTACTGGAATCACTTACCTGTCGGATCTCCCGTTTGAACCATGAAACCCTTGATATTTCTATGAAATATACAGCCGTTGTAGTAATTACTGGCACAAAGAGCCAAGAAATTCTGGAGAGTAAAAATAGTAATTGAGAAATGTAGCAGAAACATATTTTAGATAACAAATGAATTTTATTTACTGAAAATACTGCAACAACCTATTTAAACAATGTCTTTGAGGCATTACTTTGGATAAAGTCACTGACTAAAACCCTCCAATAGCTTCCTTCTGTTCCTGAAAGAAAATACAAAACCCTCAGCAGAGCCTAGCAAGCCCTGCATGACCTAGCCTACTTCTGCGTCTCATGATAATCACTCCTTCCCTGCTACTTACTGTGTTAATCCCATCAGCCTTCTGAAAGTTTATTCAAAAAACACAGGCTTTCACACCTTGAGGCCCTGTACCTATTTCTATACCTGGAACGTTCTTTTTTATAAGTCCTTCCATGGAGATGCCTTCATTACCTTTCACACTCAGTTCTTAAAGTGCAGTACCACTTTCTTGGCTAGCCTTGCCCTATCTTCTTTTAAATAAATCCCTTCCCATTATTCTCCATCTCAATACTTTATTTCCTTCAAGGCATTATTTCCCTCTAGAATTACTTTTTTTTCTAGAATGAATTTTCCCCCTGCCTATCAGGTAAATATTAGCTCCACATGAGCAAGGAATGTCTCTTGTTCATCACTGAAGTTCCAGATGCTGGCAAGATAGCTTCTCATAAGCAAAATTGCTGAATGAATGAATATATATAGCTGACTCTTTTTTTCCCTTCTTGTATTTTTTTGGCCATGCCACGCTGCTTATGGGATATTCGTTCCCCAACCAGAGACTGAACCTACGCCACAGGAGTGAAAGCACCAAGTCCTAACCACTGGACCACCAAGGAACTCCCTTTTTCCTTCTATCCTTGTTATTTAAACAAGTGAAATAATATATGGAACAGTTCCCCTATATTTCTTGAGAAAAATGAGCCAAAAGAAAAAGATAAAAAAAAAATATTAAAAAAAAAAGATAAAAAAATAAAATTAAAAAAAAAAAGAAAGAAAAAGATACCAGCCACACTATGGTAAGAGAAAAATTATCTACCCTTTCTTTAATTCACTTTAACATCAGAAAAAGAAGTGTAGGACTTCCCTGGTGGTCCAGTGGTTAAGAATCTGCCTGTCAATGTTGGGGACACAGGTTCAATTCTTGGTCTGGGAATATTCTATATGCCAAGGGGCAACTAAGCCTGTGTGCCACAACTACTGAGCCTGTCTGCCAAGGGCCCATGCTCTACAACAAGAGAAACCACCACAAAGAGAAGCTGCTGCTGCTAAGTCGCTTCAGTCATGTCTGACTCTGTGCGACCTCATAGACAGCAGCCCACCAGGCTCCCCCATCCCTGGGATTCTCCAGGCAAGAACACTGGAGTGGGGTGCCATTTCCTTCTCCAATGCATGCAAGTGAAAAGTGCAAGTGAAGTCGCTCAGTCGTGTCTGACTCTTAGTGACCCCATGGACTACAGCCCACCAGGCTCCTCCATCCATGGGATTTTCCAGGCAAGAGTACTGGAGTGGGGTGCCATTGCCTTCTCCGCAAAGAGAAGCTGGTGCACTGCAAATAGAGAATAGCCCCTGCAACCAGAGAAGCCCTGCATGCAGCATCGAAGACCCAGCACAGCTAAAAATTAAGTAATTTATTTAAAAGAAAACAAAGTATAAATTAGATCAGAAATTATGATTGATGGTTTTTCTTGACAATGGTTTCATAGAAAAGTTTTCTATTTTTCTGGGGGGAATGCCATTTAAGTTAAGTGACTCGATTTCAAAATGGTTACCCTACTGAGTTAACTCATCTTTTATGCATACATTATGGTACTCACTTCACATGTTTTGGGTGTCCTTTCACAGAAGACTTCTATTTTAATATCACCTACATCTGTATGCAATGTCACCGACTAAAAAGGAGAGAGAATGTGAGAAAAATGAGATTTCTTCAGGTGATTTTGTGCATTGTATCATTTCCATAACTATAAAGATGACTATCTGAATAAAAACAGAAAGAAACACCATTTCAGAGATGATCTATCCATACCGTAGCTTTTGAGAGATAAGTTGCATTTCTTCAAAATTATTTCAGCAGTAGGAAAAAAAAAATTCCAGAGGAGAAAGGTAAATGTTTAGGTAAAATGGTATCTATGCTAAAAATTTGGGAGCAACTACTATGATGGCTTCCCTGGTGGCTCAGAGGATAAAGCATCTGCCTGCAATGCAGGAGACCTGGGTTGAATCCCTGGGTTGGGAAGATCCCCTGGTGAAGGAAATGGCAACCCACTCCAGTATTCTTGCTTGGAGAATCCCATGGACAGAGGAGCCTGGCGGGCTACAGTCCACGGGGTTGCAAAGAGTCGGACACGACTTGAGCGACTTCACACTCAAACACACTATGATGGAAATAATTATCTTATTCGAATTTTTCATCAATAAAAACGATTTTTATGTTAGCATGACTGACAAGCAATTCACTGTCATTAATATTTATTGAAAAATAGTAGGAAAAAGACTTTTACAAACATAGTTTTTTTTTTTTTTTACCATTTCCCTTATATAATTGTGAGAGTTGAAAAACAATTTCTTTCTCCACTAACGACATCAGACATAAAAAGCATCAGTGTTTTCAGATCCTAAATGTGCAGAGGTAACCAGAGTACTCTCTTTCTTGCCTTTTTGCTTCATCTGTTTATTGGTAGTCAAAATACTCCTTTTGTTACCCCATTCCAGAGAGGCTAGAAAGCTTCTGAGACTTCTTTTTTAATTTCTCTTTTTACAATAGTATCTAGCAGTCAGAGTATGACTAAGTTGAAGAAAGAAGGCAGGAATGTGTGTGTGTGTGTGTGTGTGTTGGTGGGGCACACTGCTTTCTTTCTATCTCCGACTCCAGTGTCCACCTTAGACCAAGAGCAAAAGGATCCAATGAAAATTATCACACCTGACTATGCTCTTCTGCAAGAACCCCTTTCCATCTCTATCTGTATGGTATCTTTTTCCATATAAAGGTAAATTCTGTGTTGTTTAAGTGAAAGACATAATTTAATTTTGCCTTTGATGGTTTTGTTTAGAATCATTTTACACTTTATAGTTCGTCAGCTTATTATTTGTTTTGTCATTGAAATTTCCATGCAGTTTTAATTCCCTTGATTTTCTGAAAAAAAAAAAAAAAATTTTTTTTTTATGAAAGACATTCATAAGAATTCCATAAAATTTACCATTTTCTTTCTTGATGGTTTCAGGAAGCACTGTTACTTTCTCAGAGTTTATTGAGAGAAGTTCAAGAACGAGCCTCTATTTACAAAACAAAAGAGAATTACATTCATTTCCCTCTCTTAACTCACACAAGCTCAGTTTTATGGCATATTTAAAAGAAAAAGTGTCAACGAGTACCCATTCTACCCAAGTAATAAAAATTCGGTTATGGAAGCCATCAGGCGAAACTAATCGACTCCAGACCCTCAAACTCCTCTTTCCCTGCTCACTTCTCAAGGGCCGAGTACATTCCCGCCTTGGGGTCCAGGCAATGGGTGTTCCCCTCGCCTGGAACATGTACACTCAGACATCTGTACAGCTAGTTTCCTCACCTCCAAATCTCTGCTCAAAAGTCTGGTTAAACCTGCCTTAACGATTTCCTTTTCTCACTGCACTTACCACTAGTATATTACATGCTTTACTAGTCGTCACCCTCCCCGCACAGAAAAAATACTAACTGTAAGCAGTCCAAGAACTAAAACACATAGCGCTCTGCAAGCACTTGAGTTAAGCTAATGAAACAATAACTGACGTTACCCCATACTTACTTAACCACTTCGATTAGCACAGTTGTTGTTAAAACAGCAAAGATGCAATCGTAGGTGCCCCCGCGGGTCTGTAGATTCGAAATGCCACCGGAAGTCGAGCAAGAGACCCATTAGAGAGAATGCCCCTAGCCTGTTCGCGTGCTCTCTTCCCCTCACCCTATCTGTAACCCAAACGAGAAGAACTAGGGAGAGAATGTAGGATTTATTCCCCACCAGGAACACATCTGACCTTGAAAGGGGGCTCTTTCAGTAATTACACTAGGACAAGAAGCGTTAATTCTGGGCAACCTCTAGCATTGCCTTGGGCTCAGACATAAAACGGAAAGTACCTCTTCCGCCCGGCTCCTGCGTCCCTCCTACTTTCACAACACCAGGAAGTTCCGCGCAGGACCGGAAGTAGCTCTCGCGGAGTCCCGGGACTGGTGAGTCTTGGGAGAATTAGATTCCGGCGTGGGTAGCTGAGCCTTCGGTTACGGGCTGTAGCAGCCCCCTGATAGCCACAGGGCAGAGATAGGCGCAGAAAACCGGGTTGCCTCGAGATAGGATAGGGCTCTAGAGGGGCCGGGGCCTTGACTCTCAGGTTTACGGCCTTGCGGTTTACGGCCTTGCAACCTGCTCTCTTCATTGTCCTGGAAAACGTCTGAAGTGGGACTGAAAAAAGAGGGGCGCAGTTTGCAGGCTGTGGAGTGGCCCTGCTAATGATACTTAAACAGCGCTGACTCTAGGCCAGGCACTTTCCCCTAGCTTTACGGTTAAATCTTGCAACAACACTGTGAGCTGGAAACTATTATTTCTATCCTTCAGAGGTGGAAACCGCAAACAGCTGTGGCTCTGGGAATCAGGCTGGTTTTAGAGTCTGTGGTCTTCACCAGGCTGGGCCGCCTCCCATTCTTGTTAATTGTGGCTTCAAGCTACGCAGCTTCGTTGTGAATGGGGAGTGTTTTGTTACCTTTAAGTCCTACAAATTTAACAGTAAATAAATCAACACCGGCGTGGTAGACCACTAGAGCTTCACTTTAGCCCTTGCCAGATTTAGAAGAGTCTGTAGAGTGGAGTAATTAGTATCAAGACCTGGAATCTGGAAATGGGAAGAGGTATGTGCTGTGGTGTGCGACTCTTTGTGACCCCATGGCCTGTAGCCCACCAGTCTCCTCTATCCATGGGGATTCTCCTGGCACGAATACTGAAGTGGGTTGCCATGCCCTCCTCCAGGGGATGTACCCAACCAGGGGTCGAACCCAGCTCTCCTGCATTCTCCGGGATTGCAGGCGGATTCTTTACCAGCTGAGCTACCAGGGAAGCCCGCAAGTGGTATAAGGACACTTAGAAGATCTTCCAAGACCCCAGTTCAAGGGTTTGTGGAGGTTCTGCATCACTCCAAACCATATTTTGAATAAGTGCATTAAATATTAAATATTTTTTGTGTACAAATAAAAGCTTAAAAAATTGTTTCCGAAGTTAATGAGTTACAAGTATTTCAATCAAAATTTAGTTGACTGCTTTCTTGCTAATTTGCATACCATGAAATGCTTTTCTTCAAAAAAGTTTTCATAGATACTCAATTTAAGAATTGAGCCAACAGTGTTACCTTTTGTATTGGATACAGATGTCTAGAAGGGTTTGACAGACTGCGGACAGGGTACCCTACATCTTCACCTCGCCCACCTCTTGATTCTGGCCTTTGTATGGCACCAAGGTGTTTGTTCAGGGGCAGCATCTCCTGCCCCTTTCCTGCCTTGACCTTGCCCATTCACAGTGACCCACCTCTGCATCTCATGGTTCTGGCTACTGATAAACCACTTAATTTTTTATATATAGTATCATTACTTTTTCTTGATAAAGCACCTCTTTTTTTGGCCATGCCCCACAGCTTGAGAGATTTCAGTTCTCCAACCAGGGATCGAACCCGAGCCACAGCAGTGAAAGCCAGAATCCTAACCACCAGGCCACCAGGGAACTCTCTGATAAAGCACTTTTTAATGTCAGTATATACCATCCTAACTCCAAAGTCTGCTATGATAGGGGAAGGGAAACTGTGTCTATGTATAGTAAGCATTTAGTGCTGGCCAATATTGGAGATACTGAGATACAGAAAAGATAGTTCCTGTTCTCTGGTAGCTTTAGGGGAGACAAACAGGAATATAACATTAATTAAGAGAATGTCTGGAGCAAAAGGGGAGACGCTGAAAGAGAAAGTTTGTCAAGAAAAGCTTTGTTTAGAAAGTCGAAGTGGTCTTGGAAGGAAGTGTAATATCTAGAGAAATGGAGAATGATGGTTGAAGGGTGAAAAGACTATGAACAGAGGGTGTGTGGGGAACAGGGAGGAGGGGATGAATGTAATTGTGTGTTATGTACCAGGCTTGTGCTCTGGAGAAGGGAATGGCTACCCACTCCAGTATTCTTGCCTGGAGAATTCCATGGAAAGAAGAGTGTGGTGGGCTACAGCCTATAGGGTTGCAAAGAGTCAGACACGACTGATCAACACATACACACACACACACACACACACACTCTCCAGGCTTGTGCAAGGTCACTTAAACATATTAATCCATTTACTCCTCTAGATGACCTATGAAGTAAGTTATAGTATCTCTGTTTTGTAGATGAGAGAACAAGCTCAGAGCACTTAAGTGACTTACCTGTGATACCAGTGCTGGTAAATGATAGAGCCAATATTTGAACTTAGGTATGGCTTTCCTGGTGGCTCAGCAGTAAAGAATTTGCCTGCATCTCAGGAGACGCAGGAGACGTGGGTTTGATCCCTGGGTCAGAAAGAAGCCCTGGAGGAGGGCGTGGCAACCCACTCCAATATTTTTGCCTGGAGAATTCCATGGACTGAGGAGCCTAGCCAACTGTAGTCCAGTGGGTTTCAAAGAGTTGGACACGACTGAAGCAATTGAGTGGGCTTCCCTGATAGCTCAGTTGGTAAAAGAATCTGCCTGCAATGCAGGAGACCCTGGTTCGATTCCTAGGTCAGGAAGATCCGCTGGAGAAGGGATAGGCTGACCACTCCAG
Source organism: Bubalus bubalis (assembly GCF_019923935.1). Taxonomy (NCBI): domain Eukaryota; kingdom Metazoa; phylum Chordata; class Mammalia; order Artiodactyla; family Bovidae; genus Bubalus; species Bubalus bubalis. Next base: position 141,654,484 of record NC_059158.1, read on the forward strand.
TATTCTTGGGCTTCTGCTGTGGCTCAGCTGGTAAAGAATCTGCCTGCAATGCGGGAGACCTGGGTTTGAAGCAACTGAGTACGCATGCCATCATGTTTGGTTTTTTTTTAGTGTAAGACTACAGCTCTTTTGCTCATATACTTTGCTGTCTAAAAAGGTTTGAGTCTGTAAAGTGTACATGTGCTCCATAGTCTGTGTTTGACTTCAGATATTCAGTTTTGCCTGACTTCTGCATGTTGTCATCTCGTGTACGCCTGGTCGCCACGACAGCCCGCCTGGTCCATTCCCTGATCTACAGTTCTTCCCGTTCCTTCATGGATCTGAAGGCTCTCCTTTCCTCCTTGAATGACTTTGCATCCCTCTCATTTGCTGAGAGCTGGGACAATGTTGGATTACTGGTGGAACCGAGCCCACCACACACTGTAAACACGCTCTTCCTGACCAATGACTTGACAGAGGAAGTGATGGAGGAGGCGCTGCAGAAGAAGGCGGATCTCATCCTCTCTTACCATCCGCCTATTTTCCGACCCATGAAGCGCATCACCTGGAAAACATGGAAGGAGCGCCTGGTAATCCGGGCACTGGAGAACAGAGTTGGGATCTACTCTCCTCACACCGCCTATGACGCTGCTCCTCAGGGAGTTAACAACTGGCTGGCTAAGGGGCTTGGTGAGAAGCCTCTTGTTCTTTCATATCTAGTTTTTTCCCTGTCAGTGCTTTGGAATTTTATAGAGTGTCTTTTCAATAGTGTTTTAACCTCTTTAGGGATGGGGACCATTATTCTGTTTTTATATATTTTAAAATAATCTTACTGAAACCTGACAATTAAATTATATTTAAAAATGAAATTATATTCTTATTGAATAAAGACCACATTGGAAATCTTCATTTTTGGCTGAGCTTTGTGATTCCTTACTCAAGTGGCACAGTGCCTAGCACTCAGGCACTCCAGAAAATCCTGTTGAATTGAATTGAAAGCTCAGGCCTCTCCAGAATATACTTCATATATCAGTCAGATAGTTTCACTGGATTAGCTTATGCCCAGCACAATGAGGGAATTCAGTGTATGTGTTTTTAGCTTTATTTTTGATAAGCCTTTTTAGTTTCCTTGTGCTGGGCTGAAGCTTCTGTGATGATATAAGCTGGATTAGTGTGGTCAAGTGGATTATGAGCTTTGTGACCTGAATCATAGTTTACACAAGTAAATTTAGTAAGCAGTCACAATTCTATATGTCATCAGAAATTCGTGAGTCAGTCTTGTCCAACTTTCTGTGATATTTAAGAGTCTTCTGGAAAATACTTCTGAAAAGAAATATGATTCTGTATGACCATACGAAATCCTTGGGTTATGGGGACTATTGGGTGTATATATAAGGACCATGTTGTGTGTGTTTATTATAGAAGCATCTAAGAATGAATCTTTTAAAGAATACTCATTTCTTACAGTAGTAGTTTTTCTTTTTAATTTTTTAAAAAACCCACAAAATCTCTTTTAACTCCTGACAATTTTTTTTTCTAGGTGTTTGCACCTCCAGGCCCATCCATCCTTCCAAAGCACCTGACTACCCCACGGAGGGAACTCACAGAGTAGAATTCAGTGTTACCCACACCCAAGACCCGGACAAAGTCATTTCTGCACTGAAAGAGATTGCAGGTGTATCTGTTACTTCTTTTTCTGCTAGGTACAATATATTTTCCTCTTTTTGTGTATATGTTAAGAATCTTTCTTACAAATTCTATAAGCCTGCTATTTAAGTTTACAACAAATCATTTTCCTCAGGTGGAATCATTTTCCTTCGGTAGGTTTACAAAACAGCATTCTTCTCATTTGCTTATGGGTCCCTGAGGAGGAAAACTGATACCATACAGTAAATAATGATAACGCTTATTGACTATTTTCTATGCAGGAAGGACTATACCACACATCTTACAGTATTTCTAATCCTCCTGACAGTGTTGAAAGGTATTTTTACTTTAGGGTATGTAGATAAACCCTTGGAGAAGGCGATGACACCCCACTCCAGTACTTTTGCCTGGAAAATCCCATGGATGGAGGAGCCTGGTAGGCTGCAGTCCATGGGGTCGCTAAGAGTCGGACATGACTGACTGACTTCCCTTTCACTTTTCACTTTCACACATTGGAGAAGGAAATGGCAACCCACTCCGGTGTTCTTGCCTAGAGAATCCCAGGGACGGGGGAGCCTGGTGGGCTTCCTTCTATGGGGTTGCACAGAGTCAGACACGACTGAAGCGACTTGGCAGCTGCAGCAGCAGATAAACCCTAGTGATATACTGATAGTATAGGTTTACTTTTATCAATTCCCAGGAAATGATGATTCCTAAACACTTGAAAGGAAAAAATACGTTAAAATGCCTCTCAGAAATGCCAATCATTTATTTAATTAGATCTGAGATACCAAAAAATGTTGGGACTTATTTATGCTGTTGCTGCTGCTGCTGCTAAGTCACTTCAGTCGTGTCCGGCTCTGTGCTACCCCATAGACGGCAGCCCACCAGGCTCCGCCATCTCTGGGATTCTCCAGGCAAGAACACTGGAGTGGGTTGCCTACTAAAGCATTGTAAAAGACACATTATACAGAGCTAGGACTTAATAATTATAAAAAAAAAAAAAGATAAATATAGTGGCCTTTTAATAAAATGGAAACCTGTTAGCAGTAATCATGCCTTGGGTAAAGCTCACTGGCTGTGATACTGCCGCTGTGCAAAGCTAAAATGGAAATCCATATAGGCTACACCAAAAATGATTCTTCAGTGAGTGGTTTTTATGTGTAGATACATTATACTAAAGCCATAGTGAATGTCCTATAATAGTATTGGGGGATTTCAAGAACCTTAAGGAAAATTATTTATAAGATTTTGCGTAGATTTCAGTCATAGATATCTTTTACCATTCTGCAATACTGTGTAAACACTGAAATTAAAATTATGCAAATAAAGCATGAAAACTTCAAACAATACCAAAGTCCTCCTTGTCCCTTCTACTGAGTCCCAAGATCTTCAACTTGAGTTGTCTTTTCTTTTGTTTTCAGAGAAGTGGGTATCTTTCCAAGCATGTATAGGGACATGAAGAAATGTATAGTTTTCTTTTAGTCATTTTTTTTTTTTAATTAAATGGTATGCTGTATTTGCCTTTTCAACTTGTCATAGTAATCTTTCCATGTAGATTTCTTATTATGAATGTACTGTAATTTCTTGAAGCATTTAGCTTCCTAACTGGTGGACCTTTTAAAGAACTGAAACACCTTTAGTTTGGTTCCAGTTTCTCCATATCACAGGTAGTATCTGGGACTTTACAATTAGACTGGGGACCAGGCATTGTTTTTGCTTTTTCTTTTCAAATCTCTGCAGATGGTTCCAGTGTTGAAACTCCACTTCCACATTATCTTGTAAGGTATCTTTTAGTTCTCGAATTCTGTGATTATATTTAGAGTTTATGGTTAAATACAAAACTTTCTTGATGTTAGTTTTTTTGGAGGCTCTCGGATATTCCTTTTTAAAATTTTTTTTGGCCATGCCCCATGGCTTTTAGGATCTTGACCAAGGAGTGAACCCAGGCCCTGACAATAAAAGCACCTAGTCCTAACCACTGGATCACCAAGGAATTCCCAAGGGTATTGCTTTTTAAAGGGTGATTCAGGGACCCTCTGAATCATAAGCATAATGGGTGCTTTTGAAAAATGCATCACGTTGTTGTGTGGCATAAACCAATGCAATATTATAGCAGAATTATCCTTCAATTAAAAATAAACAAAGAAAAATGCAGATTTTTTGCTTTATCCTAGATCTGTGTAATTAGAATGGGATTTGCCTGAGAATCTGTCTGGGAAATTCTTGTATTCAATGATGTTTGAACATTAGCTTTTCTAGGGCTTTAAAAAACTTGTTTGCCCTAGCCCCATTCATAGATGTTCTGTTTCATTGAGTCTATAGAAGAGTCCAACAGCTGTTTTTTTTTTTAAGAAGCCAGCAAGAGATTTCTGATACACCACCAGGACTGAGAACAGTTCTAGACCAGGGGCTTCAAAGTGAGGTCCCTGGACCAGCACATCAGTGTCACCTGGAACTCGTTAGATAAATTCTCAGCCCCCACTCAGACCTTCTAAATCAGAAACTCTGAGGGTACGGCCCAACAGTCTGTTTTAATAAGGCCATGAGATGATTTTGATGCATGCTGATGTTTGAGAAACACTATTCTAGGAAACGGTTTGGAATTAAATCCTAAATTCCATATAAATCTAATCTCCTATTACAGGAGGTTGTAAACTATGGATTATTTTAAATATATAAATTTTTATATATGTATATTTTTATAAATTTATTTATTTGTTTATATTTATCCTAAACCAAGTGACTTTTTTTTGCAGGACTGATGATGAAGAACAAACACGGCTCAGTCTGAATTGTACTCAGCAAGCTTTGATGCAGGTGGTGGCTTTTCTTTCCCAGAATAGGCAGTTTTATCAGAAGACTGAAATTCTGTCACTAGAGAAGGTAATAAAAGATATCTTATGTTACGGTGCAGTTTTGTTTGACAAATTCATATGTAAATTGTTAGTTTAATAGGTTATTAACTATTGCCTAGAGTAGCACAAAGTGGTGATGAAAGCATGTTGGGCCCTGGAAAGTTTATTGAAAAGGGGAGATGTTTCAGGAATACAAAAATGTAGATATCTTAGTCCATTCAGGCTGCCATAATATGTTTGAACTTCTATAACAGAATACTATAGACTGGATAGCTTATAAACAACAGTCATTTATGTCTCACAGTTAAGGAGGAAGCAAAGTCCAAAATCGTGGCACTGGCAGACTCTGAGTGTTGCCGGATGGGAGCTCAATACATGCTTCAAAGATGGTGCCTTCTCTCTGTGTCTTCACACAGTGAAGGGGACATGGGATGTCTCTGGAGCCTCTTTTCTAAAGCACTAATCCCAGTTGTGTGGGTTCCAACCTCATGATCTGAAAGTACCTTCCGAAGGCTACACCTCCTAATCTATAGGTTAGGATTTCATCCTATGAATTTGAGGGGGCCAGAAACATTCAGACCATGATGGTACTTCTTCATGATTAGAGACTCAGTTACAGATTCATTCTCTTATTTTATACCCTCTGCCTGGACCATTTTATTCATTCCTTTAACTTGACATGTGATGATCCCTATGTCTTTACTTCCTGTCTCAGGATGCTTTCTTAAGGCAAAAGATAAAAATTTTTTTTGAAAAACTGTATTTCCAGCCACTTTCTGAACATTTTCCACTTACAGATCTCACAAGTATTTAAAATCCAATATATACAAAAACTGACCTTATGCACATAGAATGTTTTTAAATACAAGTTTTTTTCTATTTTATTGGTGACCCTAAGAGCTGTTTTATTTGCAGGGTTGCACAACTCTCCCTTGCTCCCATACATCCAAGCCCTGCTGATTCTGTCCCTAAATCTACAAGGTGTTTCTCCTCTCTGTTTGCTTTGCCACCACAGTAGTTGAAACGCTCATGTTCCCTCCCTTGGGGTATAAGACACAGTAAACTCCTGAGCGGGCACCTCCAGGAGATAGTCCAGGCTTTTCGGCTTAGAGTGTGTAGCCTTTCATGACTAGCGAGGACCCCTGTCTCCAGCTTCTTCTCCCTCCCCACCCTTGCTCTGCATACAGGCTATACTGTCTGCTTTTAGATCTGCTCTGTGTGCTCTCTCACACCTTGGCACCTTTGTACATGTTCTCTCTGTTTAGAATGCCTCAATAAATAAATAAAAAGGAAAAAAGAAAAAAATGGAATGCCTTGCCACATCTCACCATATCTCTAACCCACCACCCTGCACTTGACGTCACTCCTTTCTTAACTCCTTTCTGGTTTGTCTTCAAGACCCAAGTCCTTGTAGAAGCTTATTTTACTCCCCTTATTTCAAGTATGCACCTTCCCCCCGTCTCAACTCATCTGTTTTGTTACTCTTTTGTGATCCCATAAAAAAAATAGTACCTATCTTGGACTTCCCTGGTGGTCCACTGGTTAAGACTTGCGTGCTTCCTATGCAAGGGGCAGAGGTTCAATCCCTGGGCAGGGAACTAAGATCCCACATGCCACTCAGCCAAAAAAAAAAAAATAGAAAAAGAAGAGGAAACTACCTTCTCAGGAGACTGAGCTCCTAGAAGTCAGAGAATGTTTTTGTCAGGTTTGCATTCCTAAATTTTAGCTTGGAGCTACTTTTTAAAATTTTTATCTATTTATTTATTTATTTTTGGCTGTGCTGGGTCTTCATTGCTGCATGGGCTTTTTTCTAGTTGCTGTGATTGGGGGCTACTCTCTAGTTGCTATGGATGGGCATCTCATTGTGGCAGCTTCTCTTCTTGCAGAGCACTGGCTCTAGGGTCCAAGGACTTCAGCAGTTTCGACTCCTGGGTTCCAGAGCACAGGCTTAATAGTTGTGGTGCATGGGCTTAGCTGCCCTGCAGCATGTGGGATCTTTCCAGATCAGGGATCGAATCTGTGTCTCCTGCATTGGTAGGCAGATTCTTTACCACTGAAGCACCAGGAAAGCCCTGGAGCTAGTTTTATAGCAAGCTCATAGTACTCTTGTTTTATTGACCTCATATTTGCTCTTTGCCCTATGGAATTGTTTTCTAGGACTTATGACGTCCAGTTTTCCTAATTTCTGTTTCTCTATAGCCTCTACTTCGCTATACTGGGATGGGACGGTTATGCACACTGGATGAGTCTGTCTCCTTGGAAACCATGATTGAGCGAATCAAAAGTCACCTAAAACTATCTCATGTTCGCCTTGCTCTTGGAATAGGGAAGACTTTAGGTAAGTATGTCTTCTATATTTGTCCAGCGTACCTACTGATAATATTGGGCAAAAATGGAAACTTTTGGCTGTATCAATATGATAGAAATGTGTTAGCAGCTCTCAGAAGATGACTGGTTTACTTTATCGGTCAGAGTGGACAAGGTTATGCTGTGGTATACAGCCCGTCGGCCTAAACAAGATTTATTTCTCATTCACACTCCAGGTCCATCTCAGATCAGCAAGGGAGTCTGCTCATTGTAGACAGGTCTTGAAGAGGGAGGGTCTTAAACTGCAGTTAAACATTGTAGTCTAGAAATGATACGTATTCTGTTCAACTCATTGTTCAGAGTCAGTCAACCCAGGAAGAGCATGAAGTGCAGCCCTGCCACATTCCAGGAAGAAAGCTAGAAATCGTGATTGCTCCAATTATAATGCAGATCTTAAGTTTTACAATAACAGTACTGGTGATGATTTTTAGTAGGTGCTGCTATGCTCGGTGATGTAATTGCGGTTTGAGTTTTGTAGCCACTGCCTTCTCTCTTGGCTTTCTCCTGTACTTTGGGGAACAAAAGGAACGAGCAGAACATCTATTGGGCCCCTGCAGTGAGCCTAGGACTGTTCAGAGTGTCCTACGTGTGTGTGTTTCCACTGCGAAGGCAACAAGTGGAGTGCAGTTGTTATGAGCGTGGAGTCGGATGCCGTGGGTTCATGTAACAGTCATGTCTGCTGCATGACTTTGGCAGACATGGAAGTGGTGATACAATTCACGTGGCTGGCCCATGTTAAGTGCAGTGAATGCTAGCTATTCTTAGATGTCTGGAAAGTATTATTTTTCCTGTTGTATAGGTGAAAAAAATTGAGGTTTGCAGAGGTAACTGACTTAACCAAAATCCACGTTGGATCAAACAACTCATGAGTGCTCATTTCAAAGAAGGTGGGTGGCAGAGATGGAATAAGACTTCTGACCAGCTCCATTGCCCCTTTTTTGAAATACAGCTAATGAAGTGTCCATTCTAGAAATTAAGTGCTCAACACTTGTTGGATTTTGTCTTGAAAGTTTCTGTATTTCACTCTCTGGAGGATGCTCTTTTAGGAAAATACCATATTAAAAAAAAATGTCAATTAACAATGTTGTGTTAGTTTCAGGTATACAGCAAAGTGATTCAGTTATACATATGTCTATTCTTTTTCAAATTCTTTTCCCATTTAGGTTGTTACATAATATTGAGTAGAGTTGCCTGTGCTAAATAGTGGGTCCTGGTTGGTTATCCATTTTAAATATAGCAGTATGTCCATGTCATGCCCTAACTATCCCTTCTCCTTACTTCCCCACTGGTAACTATAAGTTCGTTTTCTATATATCAACTATACTCCAATATAAAATCAAAAGTTAAGAAAATATGTGTCAAATCCATTCCATAGCATCGTCTAAATGGCCTGTTTAGTTCCTTAGCTTCCTTACCTGGGGACAGAGACAAACATGCCTGCCTCTCACTGTCACCTGGAGACCAGGTGAGGTTGCTTAACTGAGCAGCACTGTGGTGAAGCCTAAAACTTAGCGCTGCTGCTGCTGCTGCTGCTGAGTCGCTTCAGGCGTGTCCGACTCTGTGCGACCCCACAGACGGCAGCCCACCAGGCTCCCCCGTCCCTGGGATTCTCCAGGCAAGAACACTGGAGTGGGTTGCCACTTCCTTCTCCAATGCATGAAAGTGAAAAGTGAAAGTGAAGTCGCTCAGTCATGTCCGACTCTTTGTGGCCCCATGGACTGTAGCCTACCAGGCTCCTCTGTCCATGGGGTTTTCCAGGCAAGAATAGTGGAGTGGGTTGCCATTTCCTTCTCCAGGGGATCTTCCCGACCCAGGGATCGAACCGGGTCTCCTGCATTGCAGGCAGATGCTTTACCCTCTAAGCCACCAGGGAAGCCATCCTGCCTTAGGTTAGCTCTGTAATACCAAGGAGTAGTCTGTTTGCTTATATGAAGACATGTTTTTTTATTTTTTAAAACTTTTTACACAAAATTCACATACCGGTGATAAGACTGGGAGAGAGATCTGTATTACATATTGGATTCTTGGTACAGATTGTAATATTAATACGAAGGGGAATTGTAAAGTGTTGGTCTCTTGTTTTCTTTATCATGAAGAGTCCCCAGTCAAAGTCGTGGCTCTGTGCGCTGGTTCTGGGAGCAGCGTCCTGCAGGGGACAGATGCCGACCTTTATCTCACAGGTAGGACAGCCTTTGGATTTTTCTTGTGTATCCCTTCCCTACCTTGGTTTGTTTTTTACAAGGTAAAAATTAACAGATTTTAGGACAGCATCTAACATACAGATGGATCTAATAAATGTTTTTTGAACCTGAACTAAATAAGAACTATGTCAAAATTGGGGACATACCACATACTTTGTGGAAGGAAAAAAATAATCATCTAATAATTAGATTATCTAAAAAGTGATATTCAGCATTTATTTAACCTATTTTCATAGGTTAAATAATAAATTCCTAAACATGATTTCTCTCAGATTTCATGTAAGTTACTGGAACACTTTTTACCTGTTGCCTTAGGTAGAAAATTGTTCCTCTTACTCGGCCCTGAAGGCAATGATCACTTTCTCTCAGTTCTAGCTCCAAAATCTTTCTATTTTTCCCCTTATCTCCGTCCAGGCATCCCCTACCTAAAGTACTTCATTAAGCCTCTAATCTTAATCTTCCACACTCCCCCAGAACTAACTTTCAGAAGTACAAGTGTGATGGTGTATAATATTACCATGGCTGAAAACCCTTCAGCGATTTCCTCCATGTGCCCTGGTGAAGCCTGAACGTCCCACCTCTTTCACGCAGTCTTGGCTCATGCCGTTTTCCCTGGCTAGGATGTCTTTTCTTTGCTTCTTGCTTATACTTCTAGTGATAAGCTCAAAGATACCTCCCCTGAGAAGTATTTTCTTGACAGTGTCAGGCTCCTGCCCCTGATGATCATACCTTCCTCTCCCAATTCCTGTCACTTTTTTCTTAATCTACAATACGCATTTCTTTAGGACAGAAATTGTTTGACTCCCAGGCTCTATACTCTGTCCTTGTGGGTAATACCTAATTGATAACATGGCCCATCATTCCTCCAAGGGAGTTGGAGGCACTTTGAACACTGCTGTTACCAGCTGCATTTCTACCTCTGGGCCTCTTGAGGGTTAGGAGACAGGGGCTTAAGATTACTTTACCTACTTCTAAAACTAGACTCAAGGGTCTTAAGCCCCTGGGCATTCCTTTGGCGTTACTAGACCGCTTCTGCCACTGTATGCCCGTACCTTATTATCTAGCATACTCCCTTACAAAGGCTGCCGAACTTGAAATAATGTCCTGTCTCTGGGAATAGGGGCAGCATCTTAGGAAGCCTGATGTATCGCTTTGAACCAATTAAAAGTGTCTATGACCATTGTCTCTTTTCTTTTCCTTCCTCCTAAAGAAGCAAGGGTTTTATTTGGTGGGGGTGGGGGCGGTTATTTATTTATTTAATTTTTATTGGAGTATAGTTGCTTTATAATGTTGTATTAGTTTCTGATGTACAGCAAAATAAATCAGTTATATATTCACTCTTTTTTAGATTTCCTTCCTGTCTAGGTCACATAAAATGTAAGACTTTTATAAGCCCTCAAATTTATACCAGATTGAAATAAACTTTCAGTGTATAGACAGTTTAACATGTTATAACATGATGTTTCTATTTTAAAATTTAACATTTTACTTTGAAGGAATTTTAGATCTATAGGAAAGTTGCAGTAAGAATAGTATAATCAACTCTTATATACCCTTCACCTACATTACTAATGGCTGTTTTTGGCCACATTTGTACATTCTGTCTTTCTATAACATCATATATGTGTGTATATATTTGTGCATGCATAAGTATTCAGTTGGTGGAAAAGTAATTGTGTTTGACTTTTACACGAACCTCAATTATTTTTTCATCAACTGCAGTTACTTTTGAACCTCAGTTACTTTTTAATCAACCTGAGTTACTATTACTTTTGCACCAACAATTACTTTTGTACCAACCACAGTTACTTTTGCACCAACCTAATATGTATTTATGTTTTCTCCCAAGCCATTTATAAATAAATTACAGATATGATGACCTTTTACCTTCAAATACCTCAGCATTATATCTCCTAGGAGCGAGGACATTCCCTTATATGACCATGTTATAATGACCAAATTCAGGAATTTAATGTTGTTAATTGATCAAAATTTATAGTATTTCTTTTTCAGATTGATGCTCAATTCTTTTTTTAAATATAAATTTATTTATTTTAATTGGAGGCTAATTACTTTACAATATTATAGTGGTTTTGCCATACATTGACTTGAATCCACCACGGGTGTACATGTGTTCCCCATCCTGAACCCCCCTCCCTCCTCCCTCCCCATACCATCCCTCTGGGTCATCCCAGTGCACCAGCCCCGAGCATCCTGTATCATGCATCGAACCTGGACTGGCGATTCATTTCATATATGATAATATACATGTTTCAATGCCATTCTCCCAAATCATCCCACCCTAGCCCTCTCCCGCAGAGTCCAAAAGACTGTTCTATACATCTGTGTCTCTTTTGGTGTCTTGCATACAGGGTTATCGTTACCATCTTTCTAAATTCCATATACATGCGTTAATATACTGTATTGGTGTTTTTCTTTCTGGCTTACTTCACTCTGTATAATAGGCTCCAATTTCATCCTCCTCATTAGAACTGATTCAAATGTATTCTTTTTAATGGCTGAGTAGTACTCCATTGTGTGTATGTACCACAGCTTTCTTATCCATTCATCTGCTGATGGACATCTAGGTTGCTTCCATGTCCTGGCTATTATAAACAGTTCTGCGATGAACACTGGGGTACACGTGTCTCTTTCAGTTCTGTTTTCCTCGGTGTGTATGCCCAGCAGTGGGATTGCTGGATCATAAGGCTGTTCTATTTCCAGTTTTTTAAGGAATCTCCACACTGTTCTCCATAGTGGCTGTACTAGTTTGCATTCCCACCATCAGTGTAAGAGGGTTCCCTTTTCTCCACACCCTCTCCAGCATTTATTGCTTGTAGACTTTTGGATCGCAGCCATTCTGACTGCCGTGAAATGGTACCTCATTGTGGTTTTGATTTGCATTTCTCTGATAATGAGTGATCACACACTGCAACTGTTCTAGTTCTCAACTTTGTTTTTAGAGCATTGGCATTTTTGAAGAGCATAGGCCATTTGCTTTTTTTGCCTATCTCTCAATTTGGAATGTCTGATTGTTTTCTCATAAATAATAACTTTTTAAAATTAGTTTTCATATCACAAAGCAGTATATACATAAGATAAATTCACACAGTTCCAAAATGTTAAAATGTCCTTCCTTGGGGAGGGAGGTGGGAGGGGGGTTCAGGAGTGGGAACATATGCACACCCATGGCGGATTCATGTTGATGTATGGCAAAACCAATACAATATTGTAAAGTAATTAGCCTCCAATTAAAAAAAAAATGTCCTTCTTATACGGTTAGTTGGGGAAACAGAAAATGTCTTATCCAGCTTACTTTAGATGTCTGTACTCAGTGAGGCATCACTTTGAATATCACTTCAGAGATGGGAAACCCCAGCCAAAAGACCATTTTCATCACCCTTCCTTTGAGCTTTACATATTAGGTCATAAAGGGTAGTATCCTAGGAAGACCAGCAGATGGCAGGCTTGCTCCTTGGAAATATAAATTGTATACTAATCCAGACAGCCAGACTGTCTTTCCCAAAGCATGACTTCTAACTGGACCAGTTAGTGCCTTTTTCTCCTTTCACTTTTTCCTCTACTATTACTTAAATTAAGATATTTTAAAAGGTGCTTGAGTAGAAACTAGTCCTTACAATTAGGGCTTCCCTGGTGGCTCAAATGTTAAAGTATCTGCCTGCAATGCCGGAGACCTGGGTTCGATCCCTGAGTTGGGAACATCCCCTGGAGAAGGGAATGGCTACCCACTTCAGTGTTCTTGCTTGGACAATTCCATGGACAGAGGAGCCTAGCAAGCTTCAGTCCATGGGGTCTCAAAGGGTTGGACACGGCTGAGTGACTAACACTTCATAATGAAATGATGTGTATTTGGCTAGGGGAGAGTGTGGGGAATTGAAATTGAGGGCTTTTTTTTTTCTTTTCTTAAGAACCTTTTTTTTTTAATGCCTTTATGTCTTAAGTATATTTCAAAATTGTGCTTTTTATAAAAAAGCCAAATATTCTTGTTCTTACATCAGATTCACAAAGTGTTTTTTAAAAATTCAAAACATTTGAGTTTTCCCAAAATCTTTCCACAAAAGATGAGATCCTCTTCTACCAGTAACTTCAGAATTTCTAGGTGTTTTGCCTGAGTCAAAGGAAAATACCTTATTTTTAATTTAGAAATAACCTTAAGCTCATTTCATTCTTATGAATTAGACTACAGTTGATGCTGAGAATTTTGGTATTCACAAAGTATAAGGGGCTTCCCTGGTGGCTCAGATGGTAAAGAATCTGCCTAGAATGTGGGAGATCTGGGTTAGATTCCTGGGTTGGGAAGACCCTGTGGAGAAGGAAATGGCAACCCACTCCAGTATTCCTGCCTGGAGAATTCCATGGACAGAGGAGCCTGGCGGGCTATAGTCCATGGGGATACAGAGGGTCAGACATGACTGAGCTACTAACACTTCACTTTATTTCACAAAGTATAAAGAAGTCTTTGGTGGGTAAGCAGTGGTCTTTTATTTTATTGTGGAAACCTTTTGAATGGGTGTTCCTACAGGTCAGTTCTGGCGGTATTAGATACTGTTGGGTGTGTGAATTTGGATACTTGCCTTGCATTTACCAAGGAGAAAGAATTTGGAATTCTCAGTGGGATGGTCTCTCTTTTTAAATTGGAGGACATGTAAGAAACATGCATATAACTTTCTAGATTCATGTGTAAGTTCTGCTGTATTACGTTTGCTTCATATAGGATGAAAACTTGGTATTTCTGCTGTTATGGTTCAGCACAGAACCATAGTCCACAGACTGTGTCTCATATTTAAATATTTGCTCTTTCTTTTGTTGGCAGGTGAGATGTCCCACCATGATGTTCTGGATGCTGCTTCCCAAGGAATAAGTGTCATCCTCTGTGAACACAGCAACACTGAACGAGGCTTTCTTTCTGATCTTCGAGATATGCTGGATGCTCACTTGGAGAATAAGATTAATATTATCGTGTCAGAAACAGACAGGGACCCTCTTCATGTGATATAAGGCCTGCAGGAACAGCCAGATAACACAACATAGAAAGCAGGTGGCTCCCAGTGTGAATCCATAACATGAATCAGTGGGGTTGGTATCCTTCCAAAAGAATATCTTAGAAGGTACATTAGCATTTCTGGTTTCTTAATCTGCTTCTCCCGATGTTCTGTAGCTCAGAAGATAAAAACTATAATGTAATTACCATTGAAGAATAAATATTATAAAGGACAAATTAAAGAATATACTGTGGAATATAAATTCATTGTAACTCTAGGAAATATGGAGTAAACCTGTTTGTTTAACATTCTTGGGAAATAGCTCAAGTAATCATCTCTTTAACTCAGTTATAGATGGGATGTGTCATTATAGATCTGTCTGTCCTTAGTTATTTTAAAAATGTACCTTTTCAGAAAAGTTTGTCTATATATGTATTCTTTTAAAACTTGATATTAGCTCACCTATATCTAGGTAGTAACCTTTGAAGGGTAGTAAGGTCTGTCTTTCAGAGAAGGCAATGGCACCCCACTCCAGTACTCTTGCCTGGAAAATCCCATGGATGGAGGACCCTGGTGGGCCGCAGTCCATGGGGTCGCTAAGTCAGACACGACTGACCGACTTCACTTTCACTTTTCTGCACTGGAGAAAGAAATGGCAACCCACTCCAGTGTTCTTGCCTGGAGAATCCCAGGGACGGGGGAGCCTGGTGAGCTGCCGTCTGTGGGGTCGCACAGAGTCAGACATGACTGAAGCGACTTAGCAGCAGCAGCAGTAAGGTCTGTCTTTATGTTCCCTTTCCTAGATCACTGATCTCCCACCTAAATTTCAGAATCAGGATGAGATTTTGTTTTTTGGCCTTGAGCAAACTACTTAACCTTGGTCTCAGTTTTCTCATCCCATGTGGCATGTGGGATCTTAGTTCCTCGACCAGGGATCACACTAGTGCCTCCTGCAGTGCCAGTGTGAAGTCTTAACCACTGGGCCTCCAGGGATGTCCCGCAGGATGAGTTCTGCTTTTTGTTGTAAATATACACGATCATTATTCATGTTCAGTTCAGTTCAGTCACTTAGTCCTGTCTGACTCTTTGCGACCCCATGGACTGCAGTACGCCAGGCCTCTCTGTCCATCACCAACTCCTGGAGTTTACTCAGACTCATGTCCATTGAGTCGGTGATGCCATTCAACCATCTCATCCTCTGTCGTCCCCTTTGCCCCCCACCTTCAATCTTTCCCAGCATCAGGGTCTTTTCAAATGAGTCAGTTCTTCGCATCAGGTGGCCAAAGTATTGGAGTTTCAGTTTCAGCATCAGTCCTTCCAATGAATATTCAGGATTATTCATGTAACTATTGCTTTTTAGGTAACTCACCATTTCATTAAAGATTTCTAACTTTAAAAATAATACAGGTGAATACATGTACAGTATTAATTTTGTGCCAGGCACTCTACTATGTGCTCTATAAACACTTTCATTCCCTTATATGCAAGTATATAGGTATTGTTACTCCCATTTTAACAGATGAGGAAACTGAGACAGAGGTTATGTAGCTTGGAAGTGATGGAATTAGGATATAAACTCAGTCTGGCTCCAGAGCCTATGTGCTTATTAATTGCAGTGGATCCGAATCAAATATGTTGATGGCAGGACTGATAAAAGAGGTATGGAAGAAATCCTGAAGGGAAAAAAAAATCCATCTTAACTGTGATCTTCTCTGGGTGGTATAATGACAGGCTTTTCTTTTTAATGCTTTTATATTTATTTCCAATTTCTACACTGAGCATGTTACTATGGTAATGGCAAAAGCAGTCTTTTAAAATACTATTGTCTAAAAATGAGAAAGCATAGAATTTAATATTTGTAGGATCCTTATCCTACCCATCTTCTATCTCCTGGAGGATTTGGGATCCTAACTTAAAAATTATTCCTAATTTTTAAGAATACAGTGGTTCACCTGTAATACTGATTCACTACAGATATAGCCAACAGGAGTGAGCCTTATGAAATGCCCCCCATTAAAAGTTGGAGGAGCCACCAGGAAACATAGAGGAGAACAGCTAAGTGTCAGAAGCCAAGAACCAGAAAGCTTCTATGAGATGGTCAAGTTTGTCAAAGCAGAGAGAATGAGATAGCAGCTTTGAGAGACTATCTTAATGGTATTTGCTTCATTCATTCACTTATTGGTTGCTTTCTGTGTGCTGGACCTAGAGAGTGTGTGGAGAGGATACGACAGAATTTGGTTAATGATGACAGTAAACTCTTAACTATGAAAAAGGCAGGCATAGGATTTATAGGGAAGGTCTTCTGGGGGACAGCTTAAAACACATGCACTAAGTAGAGAAACAGCAGAAACCACTGAGAAAGCCCAAGTAATTAATTCAGTATTGTCAGGGTGGAAAGAAGGCAGGAAAGGTATGGTCCAAGGTGATGATGAAGAAATAGCCTGTGGCCAGTAGCTCTCAAACCCTCCTTTTTTTGTTAGAGCACACTTAAGGCGTGGTATGATTTGGCCTGTGACTCATGAAGGCAGACAGGATCTCAGAATTGACAGTTGTGGAATAATCCCTTTGGGTAGAGTTTTAGGAGGGGTTAATGAATCAAAGAATTTGTTTATGATTGACACACTTATTGCCAAATAAAGAATGATATTATGACTGTAATAATTTTCAGCCTGCTTGCACTTCTGAATAACTAGAAAAAATACCCCAACACATCCTATGTAGTTTATTTTTTTCTTCCTATGCAGTTTAAGAAAAAATAAAGTATCACTCAAGATTCCTTACTTTCAGCTGTCAAATTTTCCAAACTGTTAAAGATGCTGAAGTAGTCAGGTGATCTAAATACTTCAGAAGACTTGAAGGCCAAGTGATACATGCCAAAATAATGAAAACTTGGTAATAAGTTTTGTTATGCTTCAAGTTATATTTTTTGTAGCATTAGTTATTTCAAATTGACTTTATTCAACACATTAAGGATACTGTAGTTTTTAATGCTATTAAAACCTCAAGTAGGTATTTCATATCACATCTTAATTTTCTCAGCTGCCTAGAACAGAGCTTTCTGCATGGTAAGTTCTCAAAAAACATGAATTAACATGGCTTAACAGCAATTTGAAAAATTAAAAGTGTGGGAGAATCTCCCAAGGGAGAAATCAAATAATTACAAAAAGCCTGAGAAAGTCATGTACGTGACTATCCCTTGGTTTTCAGGAAAAGACACACATCTGTAATGAGGCAGACTCTCATGACTTGCTGTCATCTCTGACAGCCACTCAGGACTAAGCCAAAAACCTGGAATGCAGAAAAATACATTCTGAACGTGCTACTGGCTCCAGGTTTGGAAGCTGAGAACTGGAGCTGAAGTACAGTTGAGCCTTGGACATCGTGGGGGTGCTGACCTTCTGCACAGTAGAAAATCCAGCTGTAACCTACAGTTGGCTCTGTGTATGCTTGGTTTCCCTTTTTACATCCGTGGGTTCAATGGACCATGGATCATATAGTACTGTAGCATTTACAATTGGAAAAAATCTGCACATAAGTGGACCCACACAATTCAAATCTGTGTTGTTCAGGGTCAACTGTAGACTTCTAAAGTTTCATTAGTAATTTTTTTAAGTTAAGCAACATCTATAAACCATCCCTCAAATTGCCTGATCTTTTATAAGAATGAAATATTCATGTATTAAAATGACAAATATGATACTAAGAAAGTTGCTTCTATTAATGGAATAACACAGGAACTCATTTAGAACTCTCTGCCTACGGAATTCAGTATTATGCCAGTTTGCATAGTGCAGATATCTGTCCTGCATCCTCTGTACCTTTTTAGCCCTGTTTCAGCCATTTTATTAAGAGAAGCCAGAAGAATCTTTCAAGGTTTCAGGTCTGTTTAATATTGCCAGAAGCAAGTAACAGCAGAAGTTTGGAGCCTTAGCAGTCAAACTGATAGAGCTTAAGCTACACTGATGTTGAAACAAGTTAGTGAAGAGCATATAATTCTGCCAAGATCACTATCAGAGCTGTAAGGTGCACTCATAAACTTTTTGAAGCACTTCAAAATATTTTTGGTAAAAAAAAATAGCACTTTATGGGACTTCCCTGGCAGTCCAGTGGTTGACACTCTGTGCTATTAATGTAAGGGGTACAGGTTCTAGCTCTGGTTGGGGAACTAAGATCCTACATGCTGTATTGCATTGCCAAAAGATGGGGGAAAAAAAAGGTCCCAGAGAATCTGGGAGTTGGAAGTAACAAAACAGTACTATAAATGAAGAAAAAAAAAAGTTGTATCCAAATTGCTTTATTAATAGTAGACTATTCACACATATTGCTTGCAAACAGTATAGACACAAAAAATATAAAAATAAACCAGTAGATAAATTTAAGGGCAAATGCAGTTTCACAGTAGGTCATTAAAGATTCTGTATATGTTTCTTTATATTGTAAGTTATTATAAACTAAATATATTAAGCAAAAAAAAAAAAAAGGTGCAAACCAGCAAGTATATGCCACCATTTGTGTTTTTAAAAGGAGAAATATAGACAAATACCCTTAGATGTGCATAGAATACCTCTGGAAGAATGCTTAAAATGCTGCCAATGGCTGCCTAAGGGACTGGATGGGGGAATGCTAAGGAAACTCACTTTTCACTGAATATCCTTTGGTACAATTAAAAAATTTTTGAATCCTATTCATGTACAAATTTGTTTAAATATTGATCAGTAATTATGGTTAAGACTAACTCCCCTTATACATGGATTTAACATAAAATTACTTCATTATATGACACGAAGAAATGATTTTAAAAATTCTGGGCATTTTGGGAAATATTTTCATAAAAGGGGTTTACAAGATAAGAAATGAGTGAGAAATGCTGATGCAGTACAGTGACAGAGAATTTAACTTCCAAGTATGAAACATTTCAGGGAGTATATAAAGACTATCTGCTGACTCCAGTGGTCAAGGTTAGCCTTTTTTTCTTTCCTAAGAGAAAAGGGTTGTGTATTTAGAGGGCTTGAAATCGTCACTTTAAGAAAAAACTGAAATGTCTTACAGTGAGTTTTAGGTGGGCCTACTTGACAGAGAAATCAAATTAACTTAAAGCCAGCCATTAATAAGCTATTCGTCTGCATGTTATTCAAGAAAATTAAAAAGTATGTTGATATACAAGAATAATTAAATTTTTCTGTTGCCTTGGGAAAAAACAACTAAAATACACTTTCAGGATCGTGTTTCTCTAGTCTGGCTTCTCACTCATATCGTGAGCGTGATGGCACGAACATTAACTGTCTCGAGGAGCGTGATCTGTTGTCGTTGATGTGCTTTCTGGGATGGGCGTACACCCTGTACACTTGATACGTTTTTCCCACTTTTCCCAACTGAATAGCATCATGCTCCTTCCTCTATCAGCATGTAGCCTAAATCCAAAAGAAGAAAGCTGAAAATCACCTACTTTCCCCCAGTCCCATACCTTTTATTAAGCTATTTCAGAAACAGTAAAAGGATGATCTGCCTACTCCATTATACTCTTCAGTTCTGACACGCGAAATAGCAAATAAAGCATTTATGCCACTGTCTGTAACTTTCACACTCTGGAACAAGCACATTTGCAAATACAGTGATAAAAGGCCCTCAAAAAAATTAGGAGCATCATCTCTGGTATAAAATAATTCAAAAACATCCAGTTCCAAAGAGTCCCTGAGCACACTGTTCCTTCCAGCAAGAAGTCTCCAGAGAGGTAATGAATGAAAGGCACGTTTTCTCCATTTTGAGGACCGCTGCATAGTACTAGGATGGTATACCAGCCAGGCTAATCCCGGTTCTAGGTGACGACATTACCCCTCCCCACCTAAAATCTGTACACTGACGAGTCTAATGTTGGATGTAAACACAACACTTTAGAGGAGTGGCAGCTGGGGTATAACTCTTCCACGGAAGATTCCAAGAGTACACGAGTGCTTTATAACTCCTCTTCTTCCTTTTCCAGAAAATCAGTCAGTATTCCATTGTCAACAGGAATTAATAAATATTCTACTCCATCAGTTCCCTAAAAGGTGTGAGAATACCTGAATGTTAGTCATTTGTAAGAAATGTATTTGAAATGTTAAACAAAAAAATGGACTTGATTTCATTAATAGTTCACATGAATAGAGAAGTATAAAAAACAAGGGCAGCCCGGGGACACACAGGGATATATAGCTATTAAATACACTGAGTTTATAGTTAAACCACTTTATAGTGGAAAAGAAGACTAAAGAATGAGAAGATGGGTATTTCCGCTCTAAAACACTACACCACTGATATCTCTGTTCTTTTATACCCCTTTCAACCGGATCCTTCCCATTGGCTACAGGTTCAGGTATCTCCAATTACAAAACAACCCTCACTAGACTCCTCATTTCTCTGCAACCATCATAAAACCATGGCACCTTTCTAGAACAGCTGTCTATAAGTAGTGGTCTCCATTTACTCACTTTTTACTCAACCCAAGCCAACCTACCTACCACCATCATTATCATGTCACACCAAAAGAGCTTTTGGTTAGACCACCAAGGAATCCCATTTTCCTAAATTCATTATGTATCTTCAGTCTTTGTCTTTTTGGCCTCTCGGCAGCACCTGACAATCCTGACCTAAAAATATACTTCTCTTCTTGGCTTCTATGACATCTTGGTTCTCTTCTTGGCTCTCTGGCTGTTCCACCTCTGCAGGCTTATCTTCTACTTGGCCATTAAATAACACACTTCTAGGCTTAGTTCCTGGCCCTCTAATCTCACTATATGTTCTCTCTCTAGACTATCTCACCAAAGCCTGGTTTCCATTATAATATAAATAGGTAGGAATCATAACCTTTTATCTCTAGCCCAGATCTTTTCTCTGGTATCTTGTCCCAGGAATCCAAATGCCCGGCTGACATCTCCACTTGAAAATGTCTGGAGAACCTCAACTGGAGTAAGTCCAAATATACTAAGACCATGAACTCATGCTCTGTCTCCCCAAAATGTTGCCCTTTCAGCTTCTCATCCAGTGATCCCACCATCTCTCTGGTTATGGAGGAAAGAAACAGGCCAGAAACCAGGAATCACTCTTGACACTCTCTTTTCCTTTGGTTCCCATATCCAGTCTGTCATCAGTTCTTGTCAATTTTGAGTCCCAACCACTTTTCTCTTTTTAACCTAGTCCAGATTGCCATCATCTCAGCCAGGCTACGAACACCTTCCCAGCTGGCCTCTGTGCACTGAGGTTTGGCAGTGCCCACCTTACGCTGCCCTATCCCGCTCTCCATACCATTGTCAGAACAATTTTCTCAATGACTTCTCATTATTTCAGAATGAAATGGGATTGTGTCATGCCGGCTGCTGTTTTGTTCCAGAGCCTCTTTACATGCTGCTCCTGCCTAGAATGCTCTTCCTTCCCTTGATGACTGTAAATCTCCTAGTCTTCCTTTAGGTCTCAGCTCAGTGGTCTTTTCTGATACACATAATTAGGTCAAATCCACCTACTGTAATATGTTCTTTCAGAACCATGACCCTCCTGATCATAGGACTTAACCACAATTTAAATGTTACATGTATGTGATTATTTGACAAATGCCCATCTTCTCCATTAAGACTTTAAGCTTTACAAGAAAAGAAATTAGGTTTTTGCTTAACTTCTGTATCCTAACGCTTTGTGCAATATATACAGTTAGTGCTCAATACACATAGACAGGATTAATGAATCGAGGAGAAGGGAACATGATTATCTGACTTATTTCTAATGGCCTGTTTGTCACTCTGAACTAGAAGTCGTAAGTCTTCTGCTCCATGCTGAAGTGGAGTATTTCTACCTTCTTTCTACAGAACTCAAATGGCACACTGCCTAAATGGATCCTTGTGACCCACCAAGGCAACCTCGGTTTCATAACAGGCATACTTGTCCTTAAGTAAACAAGAGACACTATTCCTGGCATACAATGTTATAGAGCAAAGTCTCACCTTCTTTGTTCTTATAAGCTTGTGGTCCCTAAATTCAGTTAATTGGGCCCGAAGTGTCAGATCACTATTGACAAGGAATGCCTCCCGACACTGCTGGTAAAAGTCTTGAAAACAAAGCCCTGGAGAGTTCAAAAGAAGATGTGAACATAAGTCAGTATTTTAGACATGACCCCATATATGCATACCCATGCTGAAAAACACAGGAAAAAAGTGCTATTACCCGAGTATGTCAAAGCAGTCAGTAAATGCTGAGTAAATACCTCTCGAAGAAGCAGAACTAGAGAATACTTAGGTGTTATATACTGTGGCTTACATTTTTTTAATGAGAACTGATTGGCTGAAAGCAGTCAACTGTGGCCAAGGATAATATAATCTCATGGGCAGTTGTAAACTGTGTGAGTAAAGTTGACTTTTTTAAAAGAGGGAACTAGTAAGTCAAGTGAGAGCTGAATGATTTTTAAAAAAAATATATTTTTTCAAAGTCTTTATTGAATTTGTTACAATATTGTTTCTATTTTATGTTTTGGTTTTTTGGCCACAAGGCATATGGGATCTTGGCTCCCCAATGAGGGATCCAACCTGAAACTCCCACATTGGGAGGTGAAGTATTAACCACTGGACCACCAGGGGAGTCCCCTGAATGATTATTAAAATGTGTGTTTAACAGATTATTTTCACTCAAGTTAAAGAAAATCTAAGTTGCCCAGTATATGAAATATATGTAGCTGGTAGACACACATCCATAGTTAGCAGAGGAAATTTAAGAAGTATATTGGATTTGTTTTTCAATTTGTATTGACAAATAATACAAATAGCCTGCTCAGCAGTGTATCTGTGGGGTTGCTTGAAATTTTTCAATATGGCAAATACAGTGATCACGGAGCAAACCATTTATTTACTGCTGTGAAATACTGCAGTGCTATTATTAGATTCCAGGAAAAAGAATTTATGGGATGAAACAAAGGTCATACAATTTAATATCATAAATATTGGATACCAGTGTAAGAAGGGTTATCCTGGTTATCCAGCTGATACTTTATTAGTAGCCGGAAAATTCCCCTAAGGAAAAACACAAAAACAAATTGAAATCCAGAATGTTCACATCCACAGATAACAGTTAATAGTCAAGTACACAGAGACTGTGAAACACTTAGTCTATTTATATTACCTTCCTTTCCTTTTTCAAAGAACATCATATCCTGGTCTACTTAAAAAGGAGAAGCATTTTTACCTCCTTTTAAAGAAAATCTAGGAATACAGCTGACCCTTGAACATCATGGGTTTGAACTGCATGGGTCTACTTACATATGAAGCCTGGCATGCAGTCCATGGGGTTGCAAAGGGTCAGACACGACTGAGTGACTGAACCTGAACCGAACTTACATATGCATATTCCTCAACTTAAACACTACAGTACTACATAGCCCCCAGTTAATTGACTCTGCAGACGCAGTGGATTATGGAGTGCTGACTATGAAAAGTCAGACACAGATTAACCCCCATGTTGTTCAAGGGTCAAATTTTTTTTAGGCTAGAGATTAGTTTACTATAGAAAACCTGGAATATATAATAAAAACTAAACAAAGAAAAAAAAACTAAAGAGAAAAATATTAATTCCATAACCCTAAAATTATAGCCACTAACATTTGATGTGGAGATCATATTTGCATATGCTGCTGTCTCAAGTCTTTGTGGAATGAAGTACTGTGAAAACATAAATTCATGCATTTATATATGGTATACACCATTTTAAACCTCACTTTTTCACTTATTTATTTTCCCATGTCTTAAAATTTCTTCCTAAACAGTTTTTAATGCCTGCTCATTTATCATACCACAAACTTACCATTTTCCTACTGGTTTTGGATGTTCACATTACTTTCAATTTAAATTAATAAAAAATAACACCACATTAAATAAAATCGTAATAAATATTCTTTCATTTTTTGGAACTGTTTCTGTAGGAGAGTGTACCAGGTAGAATTACTAGGTTGGAAGCAGTGTTATACAAAACTAAACTTCCCAGAAGTCCCTGGATGTGGCAAAAGTTTTAAACCTTTGCATTTTCATCTTTATTACAGTCTAGAAGATAATTTCTATAAGCACATTTTGGATCATCTCAATGATCACTTTATAACTTAGTACACCGCTGAATTTGGTGAAGATTTTTTGATCAATCACATTCATACCAAGTAAAGACTAAATGTGTATTGGAGTGTAAAGGGTGAACCAAAGAAGCACTTGGAGGCTAGCATATAGACATTTAGGTATGGCAAACTAAAAATAATTGCTTTAGGGCAGTCAGTGTCATGTTGAGAATATCTGCATTGCTGGATTCCCGAGTTTATATGTAGTAACTTGCAACAGTCCGTTAGGAGTAAGCATAATAGTAAAATTGAATGAACACTTTTTTTTCCTATTCCCAATTCCATCAAAAAATTTGATTAGATACCCATTTAACATATGTGCTAAGTTGCTTTTAGTCGTGTCTGACTCTGTGACTCCATGGGCTGTAGCCTGCCAGGCTCCTCCGTCCATGGGATTCTCCAGGGAAGAATACTGGAGTGGGTTGCCATTTCCTTCTCCAGGTGATCTTCCTGATCCAGAGATTGAACCCACGCCTCCTGCATTGGCAGGTGGGTTCTTTACCACTGAGCCATCTGGGAAGTCATTTAATACATATTTCATTGTTAATGCAATGATAATCTTTAAGTGTACAGAAATAGCTTTAAAGAATAATACAATTCATTAAAATTAGCATTTGAGGGTTGACATCACAAGGGAGTCTTGTGATGATAAAGCTGCATATCTTGACTGTGGTAGTAGTTACACAAAGTTACACGTGACAAAACGGCACAAAGCTAACACACATACGTACAAATAAGTGCACGTATCAAAAGTGAAATCTGAAGAGCTCTATGGATTGTGCCAGTGTCGGTCTCCTGGCTTTAACACCGCTCTGTGGTGTGAGCTACTGGCAGGGGGTAGTTGGGAAAGGAATGCTCTGGACCTCCCTGTACGTTTCTCTGTGGCCTCCCTGTAAGGCTACTAAAAAGCCTTTTTCAACAGCTTAATTACACAATTTATTTTTTGCTGGCTTATGCTATATACAACTTTTCTTAGCCTTTATTAACTAGCTCTTTTTAATTCAGATATGCATCTTGGTTAGGTTGCTGAAGGGTTTCACTGGAGACACTATATACAAAGATTTTCAAGGTTTAACAGTATGAGCTTTGGAACCACATAGATGGAATCAAAATCTCTGTGTCCTTTACCATGTACCTTAGAGTGGTTATGAGGATCAAAAAAGTTATTTCGTGTAAAGGGCCCTGTGTCTGAGTCATAATGTTCAATATGTAATTAAAAATAACTATTACATGTAAGTAAAATCCATGAAAATTCTGCTGTTTCCTCAACAATGACCACTGAGATGTTCTTACTCAGAAACATAAAAATCTATTAAAAATTCTGGTACCCCTGCTTTATTATCAGGCAATTTGAGACTACTATTGAGTAGTCTACCTAATGCATAACCCAGTACTAGCGACTATTATTATCATTGATAATACTTCTCTTAATCCTGCAAACCTAGAAAGGACTTTAACTACTGCCAGTCAAACCTAACAGGGCATATCTTAAAATGTGTAAAGATTTTTTTAAAAAAGAAGCAATAGTTTTCATTCTTACCTTGCATTAGGGGTAAGGCTTCGTAAGACATGAATTAGGGAACTAAGTGGTAGTGATCCAGACTGTTTAACCAAAAGAGAATTCTCATAGGAGGTTTCTTCAGTATAATGACTGTATGTAGTAGTTTCATACCAGAGCCAGTTATAAAGACTCTGCTTTGCATGATCCCACACTAGAGTACATGATCAAAAAAAATAAGAATGACTAATTATTTTCGTATTGTCCTGTTACTAGATGCCACTCTAGGAAAGAACAAGAAAGTATTAAATAAAAAGTGAATCCTGAAAATTTTCATTTTTGCTATTTCACCATCCAAATCAGTACCTTACAATCTAATTTCACTGTCAATCACCATCTGAATCTTTATGTGTATATTAAATGCAGGTTAAAATATATTAATACTACCAAGGCATTCTTTTAAAAAATTCAATAATTTAGCATTTTGTTTTACAGGATTATCAACAAAGTCTCTGAACTGAAGGCATAAAATAAATATTGCAGTATCACAAAGAAAAGTTAGAAAGAAACCCAAATAATAGTTGGGTCTCCTCTTCTTCAAGAAACTTTACCATAAAACATACCCTTTACTATCAAAATTTTTATTTCCAAGAATTATGTTCTAAATCAGATTGAGGACACCTATATTTTTGGCAACTGTGTTTTTAAACATGGAACAAAGGAAATGTATATGTAAAAACAATACAAATGTTGTGACTTAAAACATTAAGAAAAGTAATTTTCAAAGACTGTTATCTCAAGAAGAAAAAACAGTAACATTCAACTTACTGAGAGGAGCATTGAGGTGATCAATAGATGCTATAAGGTATATATTACGTAAAGATGATAACTGTCCAATAATTTGCTGGCTTTTGTCTCCTCTCAACATTTGGCTATCCAAGTTGTGAATAAGAAGAAAGAGTTCCAAAGAAGAATCTAAAAGGAAAGAGAAGTCAATTATTATTTTCAGTGAGTACTTGTCAAGTCCCCACCACATGCAAGGCTTATGTACTGAAGAACATATCAAGGTAATACAGGACAAAATAGCTATTGTTAGGGGTATGCAATTTATTTGAGAAGACATGTCAGTCACTCATAAAACAGGCAAGACATTATTATACTCTTAAAAAAATGAAATTCATTGAAAATCAGTAGACTCTAAAGCAGTTTAAAGACAACTGGAATGGTTAACACTTGAATCAGTCTATGAAGTAACCAGTTTTAATAAGGCATAGGAAATAAGGCAAGATACATATTAGATTGGGAGGTGAATCTGTGGATGTTGAACTGCAAGGGGGGATGGATCCCCATCCCTAAAAGAGTTCACATTAAGCATTAAGAGAGAATATAGAAAACCTCCGTTATCATAAAAGAGAAGGGGAGAGGACTAGGATATTCCTCAAGGCACGAAGAAGGTCAGAGAAGTAAAATATAAAAGTCAGCGAAGGTAAAATTTGGATAACATGCATATTATATAACTAAAATATTTACGATTTACATAATTATAAATATATTTAATATAAATTATAGATTATATAATATGTATTTATTATAGATTATATAATACAGATTATACACTACATATACACATTAAAAATGACTCAGGCACCTATTTTAATGAGCATACAAATAATACCAAAATCATCTATTAAATCATTAAGCATAACCAATTACTCCATTTAATTGTTAGTCGCTCAGTCATGTCTGACTCTTTGCCACCTCATGGACTGCAGTCTGCCAGGCTCTTCTGTCCATGGAATTCTCCAGGCAAGAATACTGGAGTGGGTTATCATTTCCTTCTACAGGGGATCTTGCCGACCCAGGGATCAAACCCAAGTCTAGTTATTGCAGGCGTATTCTTTACCATCTGAGCCACCAGGGAAGCCCCCAATTAATTGTTAAGCAATGACTAGGACAATTGTTAGGCCCTAAATAATTTTAATTTTTCTGAAATGCTCATATAACCAAAACACTCATACCAAAAGAACAATTTTTTTTCCCATTTCTCAGATTTTAGTATATGAAATTATTCAAATGCATTGATAGTTTCTCAGGATAAAGAAATAATACTTTATAAACATATTAAACAATATAAAACTATGAGATACAGATGTTCCAATTGGCTGGAAGCACTTTACACTAGCCAAACAAAACTGGAAAATTATTCTGAAGTAAAAGGTTTTAGAGAGAAAAAAAAAAGGGCTTTGGCTATATAAGTTCAAGATAGCAGGAACAATTCTTTCCTGTTAGTTAAGTGAAGTTCACAGAAAAGGAAAGGAGAAATTATTTTAAAGAAATCTAAATCAGCAATGAAAGAAATATCATTATTAAAACTATCCACATTTTTGTGTACACTAGTACACAAACAAGTAGACGTGCATGCTTAGCTTCACCCTATAACTACAGAACATCCTCTTCACGTTACCTTCTTTAAATTTATTTGTTATCCACTCTAGCTGATCCAGCACACTGCGGAAAGTACCCACGTGATCAAGGACTTCTGTTACAGAATTCAGGATCTATGTCATAAAAGTGCAAGAGATACATCAGTTATAACTTATTCTGTCATGTAGGATAAAAACAACTAGCAAGTCAAGCCTTTTTTTTTTTTTTAATAAATTAAAAATAAATTTGGATTTCCCACCAAGTTTGAAAAATTACTTCAAAAGTCCTACTTTTTAAGGTAAGTCAATGGCAACCCACTCCAGTACTCTTGCCTGGAAAATCCCATGGACGGAGGGGCCTGGTAAGCTGCAGTCCATGGGGTCGCTAGGAGTCGGATACGACTGAGCGACTTCACTTTCACTTTTCACTTTGATGCATTGGAGAAGGAAATGGCAACCCACTCCAGTGTTCTTGCCTGGAGAATCCCAGGGACGAGGGATCCTGATGGGCTGCCGTTTTTGGGGTCGCACAGAGTCGGATACGACTGAAGCGACTTAGCAGCAGCAGCAGCAGCAAACTAAGTAGATCTAATTTATTTTTTTGCATAAGTTATTACTAAAAGGAAATGGGGAAGCAAAGGTGTAAAGATAATACAAGCAGGGTAGTAAAAATACAAAACAAACCCAATATGAGAAATATTATAAAACTATCGATTTATCAAATGAAAGAGGGTCCAAACATTTAGGACATTTTTAAAAAGGAATATTACATTGGCTAATATCCAGAGCCCAAAAGGCTTAAATTCATTTTCAAATGATGAAAAGAAATGAGCATCTGGTGTAAAAATGATTCAAGAACGATAAACTATTACTTAAATTTTTACTTTTTTTTAGAGTATCAAAGTGACATAAAAGCATAATAAAGTTGAAGTTTTCCATAATCCTATCCTTCAGAGAAGTATTGTAGATAGTCAATGTAGTAAACAAAGCTAACATTTCCCTAAGATGCAATACATTCTCAGTTACCAAATAGGAAATTCAAGGAGGGGGATTCAAAGCTAGAACCCTCTGAGTCCAAACATGTGATCTTAAGCACTATGCAATCCTACTAGTGTAAAAACTAAAACAAAAAATGAATGCTTCAGAATATGAAATAGCATCCTCTTTAACATGACGGTATGGATTGGCAGGGGATATGATGTTACTCCTTTTTTAAAACATTTTTAAAACTTACTGATTTCACACTGATTCCAGGGAAGAAGCCATTGATGACAATATGTATGCAATCCTGCAGCATGGTGGTTCGAAACCTTTCTAGTAAATCTCTCTTAGAACCCAAACCATAAAGCACAATGTTGAACCCAAGGCTGTAAGAAAAACAGCACGCACGAAATTGAAGTTCAGTACTTACTGCAAATTTTACAATCAACCAGTTTCCTTCATTTAAGCTTATCAAGAATACAGGAAGAACTGGCATGGCTAAATAACGATTAATATATTGATTCCCAACATATATAAAGAAAAAGCACAATTTTGTTATCTGTACACCAAGCTTGTAGTTCCAACTTTCAGTAGCTTTCTCTCTAGCTCCTATTGTGGTTCAGTTGCCAAGTCATGTCTGACTCTGCAACCCCAAGGACTGCAGCACACCAGGCTTCCCTGTCTTTCACTATCTCCTAGAGTTTGCTCAAACTCATGCCCATTGAGTCGGTGGTGCATCCAACCATCTCATTCTCTGTCACTCCCTTCTCCTCCTGCCCTCAATCTTTCCCAGCATCAGGGTCTTTTCCAATGTTCTTTGCATCAGGTGACCAAAGTATCAGAGCTTCCTATAACCTTTCAAGTAATAGGAGGAAAGAGAGAACAAGGCACTAGGTACAAGAAACTAAAATAATTTTAATAGGCTGAAGCAGAGTTTTAGAGAGATTAAACTGGAAAAGTAAGCAGGGGCCAGGTCACAAAAGGTCTTGTTAAACCAACTAAGACATTAATTGGATTTTATTCTAAGGAATATGATCATTTAAAGTTAGTAGTCAGGTGTTAGGGGAGCCTGGTGGGCTGCCATCTATGGGGTTGCACAGAGTTGGACACGACTGAAGCGACTTAGCAGCAGCAGCAGTCAGGTGTTAAGTGAAAGGTTTTAAGTAGGAAAGTAACATGATCTTTTTAGAAAGATTACACTGGCTGAGCTGAGGAATGGATAGGAAGGAGGGTAAAACTGAAGACTATGGACTTGAATTAGGTGTCATGGAGAAAAACATAAAGTGTGAAGAGCTTTATGGATCAAATCAGTTGGATTTGGAGAATGATTAGATATGGAAGATAAATGAAAAGGACTATTAAGAATAACTCAGTTTTTTGGCATTGGCAACTATATGATGAAGTGATATTCACTACCCTAGGTAGTTGGGGCAAGTGGAAATGATGGGTTTAAGATAAGTTAAATTTTATGTATAATGAATTAGTTATAGAACTTCTACATGGACACTTTCAATATAATTCATATCTGCTGCTGAAGTGAATTTTGGCTGGGCTACAGATACAGTTATGGGAGTTATTCACATACAAAGAGCAACTGAAGCCAAGAGAGTGGATGAGACAACCCAGAACATCAAGCATGAAGCGTCAAGTTAAAGTTCAACTCCATGATTGTTTATGGAGGTCAATCAGAAACAGTATTTATGAGATGCTCTGCAGCAATGCAGGATAGCCTAGAAATAGAAGAAAAGAGATAAATCCCCAAAGGTGGAGATTAGCAAGGTAAAAGCAGCAGGAAAAACCAAGCAAGGGAATTCAGAGAACTAGCAATTCTACTGAAGTAGCTGACTATGAGGTCTAGGCTGGGAAGCAAAGCAAATCAAGTTATCAAAGTTGACATATGGGAAGAAAAGAACTGGTGGGCTGTGGGGTAGGATTAGAGTGAAGATCTGCTATATAAACTTATAATGAACAGATCCATACATAGTTACTCAGAGAAGGTAAGGTCCTAACAGGGAAGAAAATAATTTTCTTACTAGCATAATCCTTTGATTTATTATTGGCAAAAGAAAACCAGGATCAACTGGGGAAAACTGTGGCAATTTCTATGTTCTTACTGCATTCACATGTATAGCATATGTTTTAAACACTTCCTTATACTAAGTTTCTTTTAAATACAAATATAAAAATAATTATAGAAAATTTTTCTATATTTTAATTTTTACCATTCTAGGTATTTTAATGCAAGTTTAAAATTTTACCTTAAGTATTTGAGAAATGATAAAATATTCTAAAAAACAATTTAAAAATGGTAAAACAATATTTATAGAACAGATCTCAAAAAATTTGAAGGTCTATAGTACATGTAAATAGAATGGGATTAAAAGAAAAATATATATTCTTTCATTTTAGAAACTTGGCTGTTTCTAAAATCAGAAATATATCAGAAATAAAATCTGATATATTTATCAATCTTGACAAATTATATTTTCAAATATTTTTATAATAATTCATAATTCTAAGAAAGGCTATTTAGTTTATAAAAGCTTTCAAATTTGATTAAACTTAGAAAAGACACATTTTCTGCAAATTGGAATTTCTGAGAAGAGTCATATAATAATATGACATTTCTACATTTGGGTCATACAACTGGGAAAACACCTAGTTTTTCAAATTTTTATACATATGTAAAAATGCATATCAAGGTCACTGCAAAAAAAATTAATGTCTAACTGCTTTGATTTTAACATAGATTTATGTACATATATTATTATGTAAATATATTTATTTTACAGAGGTTTACAATGATAATAGTACTTACTGTAACTGCAACATCCATTTATGAAATAACTGTTCATGCTGTTGATTTAGTTGTTTAAGTTCAGCAGAAAAGGAAGGAGAAACCTTGCTCAATAAGTTATGCAAAGTTTGCTTTAAAAAAAAGGAAGAGGGCAGGAAGAAGATCACTCTCAAGTCACATACATCCAATCAATTCAAAGTAAAAATATTCCCTTACAAGTCGAGGTTAGGAGAGGCTATTAGTGGAAATATTAATCAGGTTTGGTAATGAGTGCCTCTACTGAATATACACAGTATTTCAGTATTTGTTTCTGTAAAATGTGTTATATACTCTTACATACAAACATGTAAAACAGTAATGAATTTGCTAAGTTTTGTCTAGAACCATTTACATGACAATGAACTCCAAATGTAAGGCTTTAATTTCTAAAAAAAGCTGTTACTATCATGAGATGATTAAACCTGCCTCCCAGTTTTGACAACAAATCCAGACATTCTGGTGACTAAACACAGCTCACTTATTGAAATGAAAACACTAGCAAAAAGCTGTATATCCCTTTTTACCTTGGCACTACTGTGTTTTCATCATTCTATCCTTAAAGTAAAATATTCTTTTAATACTGAAGACTAGTGCAGCAATCAAGATTCTAAACACTCTAGCCTATAGTTTGATTTTTTGCCAACAGTTTTTATTTATTCACATACTTAAAGAGAAATAGGACAAATTCTAAGTGAAATGTTAAGCAGGTAGCTTTAAAAAATTTATCTCTCCATCTGTGCAGAATTACATTACCAGCCTCAGCACTTGCCGCTCCCCTATCCATACCCTTTGCTGTGTGACTTTGCAATCCCTCCCACTAAACCAGTGAGTCTAGTCCCCTGCTCTTTGACTTTGTTTTCAGCCACGTGATTTACTGCAGCTACCAGAATGAGGCAGAAGTGACAGAGACAGTTTTGAGCCCAGGCTTTACAAGGTCTTTTGTTTTTTCACTTCTGTCTCTGACATTGTCATGAGAGGAACATGCCTCTGGTAGCATTCCAAGGAGGTCCAATAAGGAAGACAGATATGTGGAGCAAATCCTAGCTCGGCCAACTCCCAGCTAACTGGAAGACATGAGATATAAATGTTTCTTGACATGTGCTACTAAGACTGTATCCATCAGCTATGTCCGCAATTAATGAAAGACTCTCCTTTCTTTCATTATCAGTAACAGGTGTTTCTTTCATTCTCTAAGAGATCTTTGTCTCTAGGTCCCGTGAAGTCCTACTTTGACCCTAGATCCACTTCCCCCCACCCCCATGCTGCTTATATAAAAACAGATGCACTAAGAAGATGTTAGTGCCATCTCTTCCTTGGAACAATGTGGTTTCTTGACACATGTTTTCAGCTAGTCTCTGATTTGAGTTGCAATACCAATGAGCCAGGTAGAAAGAAACAAAACACCCAAAAAAACCAACCACACAGCACCATTTCATCCAGGTCACAGTGGTTTACCCAATAATCTCCTCTCTTCTATAGCTTGAAAACTATGTCAAAGTCCTGTATACCTTAGGAAACTGCACTGAATTCTACTTTCAGAAAATAATAAAATCTTGATTCTCTGAGTCAATAACAATGTCTTATTGACTACAATTATCAAGCCCACTTTCTAATCAAACATTTTCTTATTCAGATGGTTCTGTGTCTCTGTGTCTTGTCTTAGTGAGGTATGAATAAAAGCCCTGAATATAACTGTATGGTATTTTTTGACACACTGGAACCATAGTATATAGTAACCCTGTTACCTTACTGTACTGGACAGGCTTTCCATAATACCAGAAAGCAGAATACCCACTACATTTTGCAAGGTTTTTAACTCAGAATCAGGTCAGTCAGTGTTTTATGACCAATGTGAAGTTCAATGAATATATGGATTAAATTAACAATAGAGATTAATGGTACATGGATTTCAAAGGAACTATGACCCTGAACAGGGAACTATATTCAGTATCCTGTGATAAACCATACTGAAAAGAATGTGAAAAAAAAAAAAAAAAATATATATATATATATATAACTGAATCACTTTGTTGCACAGTAGAAATTAATACAACATTGTAAATCAAGTATATATATGTCAATAAAATAAAAAAAGAAACTATGACCCTGATGATTACTGTAGGTCCTGAAGAAATGATAAATAAGAGAAAAACATAATTACAGTACTCTTCAGATTTTGCTGCTTATATAGTATATATTTCAGCTCACAATAAGAAAAATTTAGAAGTAGCATTCATTGCAACATACCTGATCCAGTTTAGCCCTCTTTAGTTTCTGCAGTGTCCTATCAGAGGTTAAAACTTTAGAACTGCTGTGGGCTTCAAAATATTTTTCTACTAAGTGACTCTGAAAGTGGACAAAGCAAAGTCAGTTCTTAGTTTCAGATATTTGTTTTATATCAAAACTAGATAGTAACAGCAGTGTAAAACAGGATAAGTGAAATTCTTTATTTGGCAGTCAGTATTTTCTTTTTGAAGCAACAACACTTTGATTAAGGAGCAAACAAAATTAATTCCAGTGATAAAACTGAGTAACTCTTAGGATCATAAAAGTTGAAGAAAGTGACTAGTTTGAAGTAGTCTGTCCAAAAATGATTCCTAAATTCCAACATATAATTCCCATCCAGACTTACAGAAAAAAAAGGTTTTATATATCAGGACCTTTGTTTTGCCTCACACAGTCCTAGCAAATTCTTTAATAAGTGTGGGTGAAGGACTGTGA
The DNA here is from genome assembly GCF_019923935.1 of Bubalus bubalis. NCBI lineage: Eukaryota > Metazoa > Chordata > Mammalia > Artiodactyla > Bovidae > Bubalus > Bubalus bubalis. Next base: position 141,689,115 of record NC_059158.1, read on the forward strand.
AAATGAAAAAGATATCAACACCAAGGGTAAAAAAAAAAAAAAAAAAAAAAAAAGACTTGCTTACTATTCCAGCAAGATGACTGACCACAGGTTCTACTGATGTGGGGCATGACTGACCTCTATGAAAGTAAGGACGGAATGGAAAGCTATCAAGCAGTAGGCTCTGCTCTGAATCTTTACAGAAAATGAGAGGATAATTAGCCTTTTCTCAGGCCATGATGTGTGGAGTGTTTTCCAAACAACTCAACCTGGATCCAGAGTCACAGCATTTATTATATACTTACACTAACCTGAATACATCAACAGTCGTACAAAAGAAAACTATATAAAAAGGTATATACTGAGAAGTCTTGCCTTCAATTATCCAACTAATATTTATTGAAAAGCTCTTTTTCAAGTCAACTGAATTGCCACCTTTAGCATATGCTATGGTATTGATATATGGATATGGAGAGACAGAGAGGCCAGGATACAAAGTTCAGAAATATATATGTGGGAATTTATGTGAAAGGCTAAGAAAATGTAGAAAAGTGAAGTAAAAATATTGTGCTGATCCTCCCATTTGGATCTTTTAGGTAGCTTATCTTTGAGATATTACTAATTTTTCTTTCAGGTTAAAGTTCTCTCTTCACTTACTATTTTCTCTCTCTTCATTTTCTTAGAAGGGGTTTCTCTGCAAACAGGAGCTGAAACTTCTTTATTCTGAGCTTGAATCTTTTGGCTCAATATGTCTTCATTAGTGTCCTCTTCATATTCCTGTGCGACCCCTTCATCATCCTCTGAGTTGGAAGCTGAATATTCACTTTCACTGTCAGAATGAGACCGTGGAACTGTGGGGGAAGAAGTAATTGGGAAAATTGGACAGCTTGCCAAGAGAGACATTGTAGGGTATTAGGAAGAGTGTGGGCATTGAAGTAAGAGATTGTGACTTCTGATTTTGTCATTACATGATGATGATCTCACCAGAGCTAGTTTTGTAAGTTTTATGAGCACCAGTTTCCTCATTTATCAAATGAGGCTACCAATGCTTAATTTAATAAAACAATGTTTTTAATAAAACATTGTAAAGATTACACTGAAATACATATAAAGCAACTAACAATGCCTAACACATAGGAACTGAGGCAGAAATTGTCAGTCATACCTAATATGTTCTTTCCTTCTTCCTTGCTAATAGAATTCATCGTAAAATGTGGTAATGTGCCAAGGAATAAATAATCACAGTAAATTTAACTGTCTTTTCCTTTGCCCAGTACATGCTCTCTCAGCCTCCTTTGCTACCAGAGTTGGCTACATAAACATTTAACCGATGAAGGAAAATTTGCTGGAAGCTTTTGGGAAAGATTCTCCTCAGTTACGAAAGGAAAACCCCTTGGTAGCTCAGCGGGTAAAGAATCCGCTTGCCAACGAAGGAAGACACAGGTTTGATCCCTAGGTCGGCTTCCTCTGGAGGAGGAAATGGCAATCCACTCCAGTTTTTGCCTGGAAAACTCCATGGGCAGAGGAGTCTGGTGGGCTGCAGTCCATGGGGTCCCAAAGACTTATACCCATAGCTTAAAGCTATGGAAGCCATTTTGCAATATAAAATATCAAAACTAAAGATGAAAAATGCCAGCGATAAAGCAAAATGACAGGAAGAACAGGAAGATCCTTCATGACACTGTTGAGTCACTACATTAACCACGAACTGTGTATCTCTAGACTTCTTATGATGTGAGACACTTCAATGTCCGTGGCTTAAGCAAGTGTTATAGAGTTTTCCATTGCTGCCCGTTGAAAATGCCATCCTAACTGACAGAGCACTCAATATATGACAGTCACTACTTTAAGTACTACTAATACATGGGCACAATCCATCCCAGAGTTGACATAAAAGTTATATTTTTAAACAAACCATAATGACCCCAACCACTCTCTAGAAATAATAAAACTAGTTTTATAATCATAAAGTAAGGATAAAACTAGTTTTTACACTCAATAATATAAAACTATCATAAAAGGTTAAATTCCAAAAGAAATAATTTTAAGCAAATCACTATTTATTTTGAAGAGTAGATATACTTCAGAATATCCAGTCAGCATGTAACAAATATAGATACTGAAAAAGAAAAAAAAGAAAGCTTGATTTTGTGGGCATATACAGCTTAGAAGATTCAGATTTGTGGTGATTGCTGCCCATGGTAGATGCATGGGTTAGAAGTGGTAGGAGGTACCAGACAATGTCTTTATTCTATTTACATGAATACATCATACGTGTTGGTGTATTTATTTGATGGTTATTGAGAAGGAAAAGGAAGTTCACCTTCTCTCTAAAAAGGATTCTTCTGTGGAGTAAAGAGGAAATTAAGATGTGGGATGTATTTGACATAAAATAATAACAACAATTGCACATATATCTTTTACTACTTCAGATATACACTAATTTAGTATTATAAATTCTATGTTGATTAAAAATGTAGCATCAACTTTATACCTTGAAAAGAACGGCTACGGGGCATGGACTTAACAATGTCAGTCAATATTGTCAAGGAGTCAACCCCAAGAAAGGTGCTGATATCTTTAGGAAACCAAGGTCAACAAGAAATTTGCCCCAAAGTTAAACATTTAAAAACCCCAAAACAGGGAGTTCCCTGTAGTTCCAGTAGTTCAGGTTCCACACTTTCACTGCGGTGGCCCGGGTTCAATCCCTGGTCAGGGAACTAAGATCCTGCAAACCATACAGTGCTGCAAAAAAAACAAAACAAACAAACCAAAAAACCCAAAAACACTTTTAATTTCCCCAAAGGTGGGACTCATATTTGTTTACTTGGCTTTGTATAGTATTCAGTATAACTGAATATTTTGAATTATTTCAATATAAAACTTCTAAATAAATCAATAGAACCATTTCTAACACTGTCTTTGGCAAATAAACCAGAAAGCATGTTATTATATTGAAGAAGAATTTTAACTAACCTTAATATCCACTGACTGTAAAAAGACACGGTGCTAAGTGTTAAGAGTTAAAATATAAGATATAGTCCTTGCCCTTAAGGGATTCACAATTCAACTGAAGATGTGACCATATCCTTTCCATCATGAAAAGAAACAGCAATAAGTAGTTATAATAATAAAAGATAATAATAGCTAACACCTGTTAAGCATATATCGTGGTCAAGCACTACTAAGCACGTTTGACATTCTTTATTTCAATTAATCTCAAAATAACTCTGAGGCTGGTACCACTGTTGTCCCTATTTCACAAATGAAAAGAACTGAGGCATAGAGAAGTCCCTGCGACAGGCCAAAGAAAAAGCAAGCATTCTAAGACTAGAACCTGTATATTTAACCATTATTGCCTCTTGTTTAGATGCTTTTTTTAAATAAAAAAACTCAGTGTTAAAAGAAATACACACCTATTAATCTCTTCCTTAGCCCACGAGGTGCTGTTGACAGAAATTCACTTTTATCATTGTTCTGTTCAAAAATAAAAAAGCAACATAGTTTTAAATAGTCAAATAATAATGATGACATGGAAATTAATGATGGATCTGGGTGCAAGAAAGGCTGGAAAGAAAAAAATATTTTGTTTTCAACAGATGACATTAGAATTAGAGGAGCTACTTCCTGGAACTAGAAGACAATGACAAATGACTTTGTTGGGGGGAAAAAAGGACTATAACAACACAAATGATACAAACAAATTCCAAAGGATTCTTAGAGTGATACTGTAAGTTGTATTCCAGACATCTGTAAAGTATGGACTTCTATTATTATGTAAAGAAAAAGCATAAATTTATCAGTGTTTGAACTGTTCTTCACCTATCAGATTAGCAGAAATTTTTTTTTTAAAGAGGTAATACTGTTCAGTGATGATCAGTAAGCAAATGGGATTTGCTTAAATGGGATTCCTATACTTAGGGCAAAGGGCCTTTCAATGTACAAAAAATTTACTGGTGTTAAAGTAGTCTGTGAGGAGTCTTCCCTGGTGGTCCAGTAGTAAAGAAATCTGCCTTCCAAAATGCAGGAGACATGGGCTGCACCCTCTGTTGGGGAACTAAGATCCCACATGCTGCGGGGCAACTAAGCCTGCATGCCCCAACTAGAGAAGCCCATGCACTGCAACTAGAGAACCTGTGTGCCACAACAAAGACCCAGCACAGCCAGAAATAAAAAACAGTCTGTGAGGACAGAAACAGATTTCTCCTTTTTACTTCTGTAGTTTTAATTTTTTAAACATTTATAGCAATATAACATGTTTTTCTTTTCTTTACAAAATCGAATACTTTAACACCATTCAATTTCTGCACAATAAAATGCCTACGGTTGTATACAGGTAACAGTATTGATAAAAAGATAAAACACCCTTTTCTTTTTGGCAACATGAATATATGACACAAAATATAAGTCTGCTGTCTTATGATAAGTCGATGGCACTAGTTATAAATATTGTAACTAAATTTTGATTCAGGATATTAATAGTAGTATTATAATAGTTGATCTGATCCATGGGTTTATAAAATATATCACAGTATATTTTAAACTTTTTTGATACAGATCCTTAATTTTTTAAAAATATTTTGCCACCCTGATCCAGTACACATGTGCATATATAACTGAGTTAAATTATAATAATACTTATAAAATAGAAATTTCCTGTTTTATCCTATTTCATTTTTTCAAATTGTAGATCATGACCTACCAAACTGATTTCTGGATTGAGAACTGAGACAACCTATATCCACAGAGCTTAATTATCAGGTCTGAGAACACCTGTGTCAAAATAATCATTTCAGAAAATTCTTGCTCAAAAAGGTAAGGCTATAAACTAGTAAATAACTTCACTGTTTTCTACAGAAATTTCTGCAACTAATTTATCTTGACAGTTTGCTCATCTGGGCAATCTATTCTCCCATTAGGATAGCAGATTACTAACCAGGGCAAACAGCTTGCTTGTTTACTTATCAAAACTCAAATTTTGATAAGTAAATTTCAATTACTGTCTGCTACCCTAGACAAAACTCAGTTTAAAACCCTCTCCTCACTGTGTCCACTAATCCTAAAATACTATGCCATGAATTTTTGTCTAATACAGATCAGTTTCCCATCTTGATAGATGTGCCTTAAAACCCTCGAGTCCAGATCCCAAAGCCCTATCCATATTCTCTCCTGATTGACCCCTTCTAAGATAAAACACTAAGACTCTCTCAGGATGATGGTCTCTTATTGTGGTGGGTATAATACCACTGATTAACAGGTTTTCTGACTGTGTTTTAGGGAATCAACAAGATCCACTAAGCTGTGATTCATAACTTGAAAAAGAATGTGCCAATATATCTAAAACATTGACTGGATTGTGAAGTGAAGTGAAGTCACTCAGTTGTGTCTGACTCTTTGCAACCCCATGGACTGTAGCCTACCAGGCTCCTCCATCCATGGGATTTTCCAGGCAAGAGTACTGGAGAGAATGAGCTTTATTCTTTTATAGTGATACAAGATATAATATGGGGGAAAAAAGCATTATCAAAGGCACGGAAGGCTCTGACATGTCTAGTCTCACACCTACACTTGCCTAAAATAGCACAGGCTATAACCATGGCCCTGAATGTCTATACTCAAAATTTTATGAGGGGTTCCCAGAACTGAGCCTGTACACAAGTCCAGACATGTCTAAATCTATAGCCACCTAGGCCTGGAAACACTCACCACTCACATATTCATTATCCTGGATTCATCCATGCCTACCTGCGCTTGCCCACATCTAGGCAGGGCCACTTGACAAAGTATTATGAAAGAACAAAACCACAAAAACACAAAGGAGAGGATAAACTTTTCATTACTGTCTGCTACCCCGGAATGAATTTACCAAAGCCAACTTAGGTTTCAAACATAAATGATAAGGGGATAGATGAATAGATTTAGTGGATTTGGGGATTAATCCCACCCCCCACCAAAAAAAAACATTATATACAAAAGCAACACCAAACCATACCGTAAAATCTCCAAGCCAACTCTACTTGATGAAAATACCCAGGGGTAGTTCTGACACAGAAGAGTTGGGGCCAGAAAACCTGGCTTCATTTTCCAGCTTGTCCCTTTCCTGGTTTGGTGAGTTTAGACAAGTCACTTCACTTCTCTGAACCTCACATTCTTCATTTGTAAGTCAGGTATTTAATTAGCAGATACTTGTAAATGATAAAGTACTATCTAAATTAACAGGTGAAATGGTTATTTTTCATCATGCCTTATTTTGTAACACTATGGTTTTTGCTTATTTTTAGTCAATTGCTTACCTTCAACTGAGATTTGTCTGAAGCAGAATGCCCTAAAGAATGAAACAAAAAGCCATTACTCACTACAAATACTTTATGTTCCATAAAAACCTAGTTTCATTAAAAGCAAAGTTGCAAGTTCTATCCAGAAGCCACTATATTACTGAATTCTCAATTAATTACGTCTCCACTAGAGGCTGAACTGTTCTTATTAATTTTCTGATTGCTCCCATTAGTGACATTTCTGTAGCATTCATGTAACAAGAAAAACTACATCTTTTCATTGTTTATTTTTATTTATTTATTTTAGCCATGTCATGTGTCTTGTGAGATCTTAGTTCCCCAACCAGGGATCAAACCCAGGCCCCAGCAGTGAAAGCGTGGAGCCCTAACCACTGGACCATGAGGGAACACCCGGGTCATTACTATAATAGCACACTATTTCATCTAGTTGGAATGGGTTATTCAAAAACAAGTGCTCCACAATTCTCCACAAACTGGAAGACTTACAAATCCCCAAAACCTTATTTCAAATAGTATTTGCCAAAGCAAATCTTCCACAAACATCTGGCTAACTTAGGCACGTGACAACAGTATTTATTGGCTCCATCAATTTGCACAAGTTCAACCCGCACAGATCTTTTTGCCCTTTACTTTTTGTATTTTTGCTAAATACGCTAAAGCACATAGGTTGGAGTATTACCTGCATCTACCGAATGCATTTTCAGAACAGAAAAGAAAATATATAAACATTCACTTAGAGCAAAAAAAAAAAGTAGTATATTATAATTTGAAGCAACTCTGAAAACTCTCCTTAAACAACTGAGGTAGAATCTTACCCTTGCTACACTGAGGAATGTCTATTGTAATGTTAGGATCATTCTTCCTATTGAGCGAAACACTTTTTCTTGGGGTTTTCGCTAGTTCGGAAGCTGTAAATAGACAAAAGAAATACATAAAATATATATTTTTAAATGTATAACAGATTGAGAGGGAAAGTATCTTTATCTCACTTACATAAATTAAAATAGAAAAAGAAAACGAACTTGCTGCTACTATTATCAGAAAGATAAATAAGCCTAGCCATGTTAAGAGTAGAACTGCTTTCACCTTTACTCACTGTTTTCCAAGCATCTTCAAGTCTTCCCTCAAGGTCTTGCAAAAAAAAAAACCAAAACACAAAAACAAATAAAGAGCTAACTTTGACCTTGCTGGTTTCTCTAATCATCATATTCTCTCCCTCTCCTCTCCACTGACAGGCTTACAGTTCTTCCATTTCTCTACCATATATACTTGAGGAACATCTTTGCAGGGGCATAGGAAAGAATAGCCAGAAAGAGGGATCAAAAGTTAAAACTGTATATGTTTAAAATTATACTAATTTTAAAGCTCTTAAATCTCCCCAAAAGCATGGTTTACTTTATTACTTATGTCTAAAACTCTATAACACATATTAATAATCCATAAAATATGATATAGCATTAAACAGGGCATTTCTTCAACTGAGCATCAGATGAAATACCTGGCTTCTGAACAGCAGGGGCCATTTAAAATAAAAAATACAAACGTTAAAGATGCTCACATTCTCTCACTGTAATAGGCACATGGGAATTGAAGGAACAGATTTACATTTCCCCAATAACACACACTGGAACATTGTTCACTCAGGAAAAAAGTATACACTATTTAAATTATCTTTTTTTAAGACAAAATATAGTTGGATTTGTTAGGTTAAAGCCATTTTACTGACTCAAACTCTTTTTAACCTAATTTACACAACTTTATCCTCTAATCTTGGAACTGACCCAAGATATTTATGCAGTCCCCACGAATGCACTGACTACTTTTTTCTTAACCTCCTAGGTCCTCTGTATCATTCATTAGAGTTTACAAAATGTTTCTTTGAAATTATTCTTCCATCTGGGTTCCATGGTATTATCCTGCTCCCTGGCTACTGTTGGTAGCTATTCCATCTCTTCTTCACTGTCCTCATCCTCCCAATCAATCTACCTAAGGCTCAGGCCTTGCTTTCTCTTTACACCAGAAAAGTAGGCCAAGTTTGCATTAAAGGCTGCTGATCCACAATATAGGAAAAAAAAAACCTTCACGTCAACAAAAAGCCACAAAAGTACAAAGTAACTTAGATATTTTTGGTTTTAAAACATAGAATTTCTCTGCTTTTAAATAACTTTAAATTAAAAAAGGAAAAAGGAAGAATTAAAGAGGAAAAGGAACAAGAGAGTCACCCATGTATGGATATTAATTTCCATAACAAAAAACTTGGGGATATATTTTATTTAGTTTTCATTTTTCTTATTCATTTGTACGGTATATTTACACAACGAGTGATCTGCAACATAGTCAAAATTTTAAAGTAAAACTTCTCTTTGGGACTTACCTGGTGGCGCAGTGGATAAGAATCCACCTGCCAATGCAGGGGACATATGTTCAATCCCTGGTCTGAGAAGGTTCCACATGTCCCAAAGCAACTGAAGCCCATGCACCACAACCACTGAGCCCACACACTAGAGCCCTTGAGCCCCAACTACTGAGCCCACGTGCTGCAACTACTTAAGCCTGCACACTCGAGAGCTTGTGCTCTACAAGAGAAGACGCCGCAAGGAGAAGCCTGTGCACTGCAACTAGAGAAAGCCCGAGCACAGCAATGAAGACCCAGTGCAGCCAAAAATCAATTAATTAAAAAAATAAAATATTAAAAAAATTTCTCTCTGCCTAAAAATAACTTCTCATCAGATTTTATATGACCAAACTAATTTCAATTTCACAAATGTTCTATGTAGCTCACAAAGCCTTCTAAACTAACTCCTACTCAATTTCTAGCCCAACTATATCTTGGTTAGTGCAATTATACTTAATCATCTTTTACACTCAGAGTAATATCGATTTTCTGACCGATCACTTATTTAAAAATATGAAGGCATTTTATTTTATCGATATGTTTAGATGTAAACCCAATTAGCAACAATAGGTAATGAGTCAAAGAGCATCATAACTAAACACAGACTTTTGGAAAGTATGGTCAGTCATATTATCCAAAAAACTACCTTTTCATGACTGCATATTTCTTTCAGATGTGGTGAGAGAAATGCCTATCATAACAATACTTAAGTTCCTCACAGTGCATACAGATAGAAGATGTGTATCACTGCAGCTTTGTGGATGTTAAGTACACACTCAGGGAACTTCTACTTGATGATTCCACTAAGGTTCCATTATTCTTTTCACTATTAGTTCTCCTCTTTCTCCAATGCCCCACTGGCCTTAGGGTTTCATTTTGGCTTTGGTGTCTATCTGCTGCTGCTGCTGCTAAGTCGCTTCAGTCGTGTCCGACTCTGTGCGACCCCATAGACGGCAGCCCACCAGGCTCCCCCGTCCCTGGGATTATCCAGGCAAGAACACTAGAGTGGGTTGCCATTTCCTTCTCCAGTGCATGAAAGTGAAAAGTTAAAGTGAAGTCGCTCAGTCGTGTCCAACTCTTAGCGACCCCATGGATTGCAGCCTACCAGGCTCCTCCGCCCATGAGATTTTCCAGGCAAGAGTACTGGAGTGGGGTGCCATTGTCTTCTCCGTTGGTGTCTATCTGATCTTTCCTCTAATAATTATTTCAGGATTTTCCTCTGGTTTCTCAGAGATGTAACATAGAATTCAGTCATTTTTACAGATCAAAAAATTTTTAATTTTTTTATTGAAGTACAATTGATTTAAAATGGTGTGTTAGTTTCAGGTACACAGCAAAGTGATTCTGGTTTTTTTTCCAGATTCTTTTCACATACAGGTTATTACAAAATATTGAATATAGTTTCCTGTGCTATAAATCCTTGTTGTTTATCTATTTTCTATGTATTAGTGTGTATCTGTTAATTCCAAATTCCTAATTTATCCTTCCCCCAACTTTTCCTTTTCGTAAACATAAGTAGTTATCTATTTCTGTGAGTCTATTTCTGTTTTGTAAATAAATTCATTTGGTCTTTTTATTTTTTACCATCTAGGGTCTCCTAGAACCTTAACTGTGTATTTAACTTACATCACGAAAACTGCAGAAATAATTTTACATATAAGCATCTGAATGCAGAGTTCTAAAGAATAGCAAGAAGAGATAAGAAAGCCTTCTCCAGCGATCAATGCAAAGAAATAGAGGAAAACAACAGAATGGGAAAGACTAGAGATCTCTTCAAGAAAATTAGAGATACAAAGGGAACATTTCATGCAAAGATGGGCTCGATAAAGGACAGAAATGGTATGGACCTAACAGAAGCAGAAGATATTAAGAAGAGATGGCAAGAATACACAGAAGAACTGTACAAAAAAGATCTTCATGACCCAGATAATCACTATGGTGTGATCACTGACCTAGAGCCAGACATCCTGGAATGTGAAGTCAAGTGGGCCTTAGAAAGCATCACTACGAACAAAGCTAGAGGAGGTGATGGAATTCCAGTTGAGCTCTTCCAAATCCTAAAAGATGATGCTGTGAAAGTGCTGCACTCAATATGCCAGTAAATTTGGAAAACTCAGCAGTGGCCACAGGACTGGAAAAGGTCAGTTTTCATTCCAATCCCAAAGAAAGGCAATGCCAAAGAATGCTCAAACTACCGCACAATTGCACTCATCTCACACGCTAGTAAAGTAATGCTCAAAATTCTCCAAGCCAGGCTTCAGCAATATGTGAACCGTGAAATTCCTGATGTTCAAGCTGGTCTTAGAAAAGGCAGAGGAACCAGAGATCAAATTGCCAACATCCGCTGGATCATGGAAAAAGCAAGAGAGTTCCAGAAAAACATCTATTTCTGCCTTATTGACTATGCCAAAGCCTTTGACTGTGTGGATCACAATAAACTGTGGAAAATTCTGAAAGAGATGGGAATACCAGACCACCTGATCTGCCTCTTGAGAAATCTGTATGCGGGTCAGGAAGCAACAGTTAGAACTGGACATGGAACAACAGACTGGTTCCAAATAGGAAAAGGAGTACGTCAAGGCTGTATATTGTCACCCTGCTTATTTAACTTCTATGCAGAGTACATCATGAGAAACACTGGACTGGAAGAAGCACAAGCTGGAATCAAGATTGCCGGGAGAAATATCAATAACCTCAGATATGCAGATGACACCACCCTTATGGCAGAAACTGAAGAGCAACTAAAAAGCCTCTTGATGAAAGTGAAAGTGGAAAGTGAAAAAGTTGGCTTAAAGCTCAACATTCAGAAAACCAAGATCATGGCATCCGGTCCCATCACTTCATGGGAAATAGATGGGGAAACAGTGGAAACAGTGTCAGACTTTATTTTTCTGGGCTCCAAAATCACTGCAGATGGTGACTGCAGCCATGAAATTAAAAGACGCTTACCCCTTGGAAGGAAAGTTATGACCAACCTAGATAGCATATTCAAAAGCAGAGACATTACTTTGCCAACAAAGGTTCGTCTAGTCAAGACTATGGTTTTTCTTGTGGTCATGTATGGATGTGAGAGTTGGACTGTGAAGAAGGCTGAGCGCCGAAGAATTAATGCTTTTGAACTGTGGTGTTGGAGAAGACTCTTGAGAGCCACTTGGACTGCAAGGAGATCCAACCAGTCCATTCTGAAGGAGATCAGCCCTGGGTGTTCTTGGAAGGAGTGACGTTAAAGCTGAAACTCCAGTACTTTGGCCACCTCATGCAAAGAGTTGACTCATTGGAAAAGACTCTGATGCTGGGAGGGACTGGGGGCAGGAGGAGAAGGGGACGACAGAGGATGAGATGGCTGGATGGCATCACTGACTCGATGGACGTGAGTCTGGGTGAACTCCGGGAGTTGGTGATGGACAGGGAGGCCTGGCGTGCTGCGATTCATAGGGTCGCAAAGAGTCGGACACGACTGAGCGACTGAACTGAACTGATGGTCATACTAAGTTTCCCTTCACTGCACCTGGCTTGCTGGCAAGGATGCCCCTGAGGATCCTGAATATTTCCTCTACTATAGGTTAGTACCTATTTTCTTTTCATTTTTTTTGGCCTAATGGTACAGCCTGTGGGATCTTAGTTCCCCAACTAGGGATCGGAATCTGTGCCCCCTGCACGGGGAGTGCAGAGTTCTAACCACTGGACTACCAGGGAAATAATAAGTTTTTTTGTATAAATTTTTTTTAAAATTTCTTGATGTAGATAATAAACTCTAAGAAAAACCTCAATTAGTGTAAATTATTGTATGTGCCATGTTAGATTCAAAATTAATGATCCATGTAGTATGTTTCAGAAAACTGAATTTTGCAAATGTTTAAATTTTATTATGTTCAGAAACACAGATCTTACCAATATAATTACTTTTTATATGTCCCTCATCAGTTTTAACACTCAACATGTGTGATTTTTTTTTTTAACCTTGAATGTTTAAATGATCTTTGGTTACAATGACTATATAAAAATATGCCACCTAAGACATATATATATAGATGTTCTACAATTATAGATTATAAGTCTTTTTATATTAATACAGACAACTACATTTTGCCAGGCAGTTAATTATTATCCCTTTGCTCTTAACTTTTTGGTATTCTCAAGCTTTCATATACTTATGGGCCGCCTTAATTTTAAAGTGCTTTCACATGTTATTTCCTTGCCTCAAAACTGTCAAAACTGATGATCCCTCATGCCACAGGATCTAACTATAGTTCTTTGAAACTCAGTAATTCATGTGTAATTAGTATAAGTGGTAACCTGGGTAAGGAAAATATTAGAACAGCTCATTCTTAACAATTTTATATAAATAATTTTCTCTAGTACAAACAACATTTTTCTTCTACATATAGTGTAAAACTCTTATTTTCAATAAATTCAGAATATTTCTGTGCAACTTAAGTCACTCACTTAACAAAAGAAGTAAATGTTAAGAACCTGTGCTAGATGTTGCGGGAAGTTATCTAAGACAGGGTTTCTATAAGCTTAGAACCTAGCTAAGAACAGAAGACATCTGAGTATGAAAAATACTAATGACTTTAAGTATGTTGAATATGTAATATAAAATGACATCCCTCGTCATTCTTTTAGTGAAAGCAATGGGGTGATAACTGTGGGAAATGTGGTTAAACACACCGTCTTAGAAAAGATGAATAATCATTACAGAAATCAGAAAAGCAACATACCTAATTTAGCCATCTTTTCAGGGTGTTTTCTATTCTGAAAAGGATAAACTTTATTCCCACCATCTGCAGCAGAGCCATTTTTCAAGGATTCTGAAAGAAAAAATGCAACATAAAAAAAGAATGCAAGAAAAATGGGTGAGGTTAATTAACAGAAAAAAATGGTAAAATTTTACCTAAAAACTTAGGATATGTACCCCTCACTGTCTTGCATAAAGGTTCAACAATATGTGTTTATAAATAAAATGTTTAAAATACACAATAGACCATGATACTGTTTAAATTTTAAAACACAGAAAACATGTTATTCACAGATACACAAAAATACATTCAAAAACAGTCATATGATAGAAGTTCTCTCTCTCAACAAAGACCCTGACTTAATTTCATTCTTTAATTTTCCCTTTAAAAATAACAACTGCTAAAAGAGTCAACTGTCTAGTTAGGGACACTTTTATGACACTCTACCCTGCCTGCTAAGCCTACTGAGGGGTAGTGGTCATTTTTTGCACCATGTCATTTAACACTGGGAAAAAATCCAAAAGCAGTATCACTCAAGAAGTGACAAAAAGGTCAGGAGTAGTCACAATGACCACTTATAAGTCAAGTATGAGACAGTAGAAGACATGTACATTAGGGAGGCAGGCAGCATAGACAGAACAGAACTGACGCACAGAGATGACATGAGGGAGGCCAGAAGATCTGAGATAGCAAAAACCCTGCTCCTAGATCCAATGTCCCTAGTGCCCAACAGTACTGATTTTGTTCCTTGATCTTAATTTTTTTTTAAGTCAACTTAAGTAGGTCCGTGCTCCTTGCACTGTAATATAAATCTGTGCTCTTTGAGTCTTAAGTAAATTATAATTCAAGCCTAACATTTTTAAGTAAATTATAACTTACTTAAATTTTAAGTAAACATTTTTAAGTAAATTATAATTCAAGCCTAACATTTTTAAGCATAATCTGGCAGGAATCTGGCTTAGGTATAAAAAACATAACATTAGCATGCCTAGTTGGAACACATTACTTCTTGGAATAATCCTGCTATCTATTTCTGTAAAGATGATCAAGATAATAATAAAGTGACTTGTTTTATGAAATGATTTCATTTTTTTATTTTTTTAAATTTTATTTTATTTTTAAACTTTACAATATTGTATTAGTTTTGCCAAATATCAAATATATTTTTTAAAAGATATTTGTACTTCTAACTAATTTGATTAAAAGTACAAATATCTTTTAAAAAATATATTTAGAGTGCTAGGTCAATAGACTCTATCTTTCTTAAAGTAAGAACAAGACTAGTTGTTTATTAAAAAGTCTATAGTAGAAACTCAGTGTTTCAATCTTTCCAGCTGCAGAGAAAGAATCTGAAGGAATGCTTTTCTGATGAGAATACAGCACACCAGATAAAAAGTGTTTTGGAGGTGGACAATGGTGATGATAGCACAATATTATGAATATATTTAATATAATTGTACACTTAAATTGGTAAAGATGGTAAATATTGTTATTAACATGTGTATTTTATAATTTAAAAAATTGAAAAAATTGTAGCAAAATGCTACCTAACCAATAGGACTACTTTTACATAAGCTGCAAAGCAATTTCAGCTACCTGCAGAAATTTGAGGGTACATTCCCAACTCCACCACCCCTACCCTGCAAATACCTTGAACATCTTGTCCTAAAACTTCAACATAGTTCTGATCTTTTAAAACTTCTTGGTCATCTTCCTCCAACTCATTTTCTGGCTTCTTTATTATTTTTTGTGTGTTGACCAAAAGCTGGGCTCGCTCCTTTTTTATTTTAGGTCCTATATAAACATTCAAAGAATTAGAACATGACAGGTATAAATTCTTTTCAATGTAAACATTACAGCTAAATAA
Source organism: Bubalus bubalis (assembly GCF_019923935.1). Lineage (NCBI taxonomy): Eukaryota > Metazoa > Chordata > Mammalia > Artiodactyla > Bovidae > Bubalus > Bubalus bubalis. The sequence continues at coordinate 141,704,391 of NC_059158.1, forward strand.
ATAAACTACACTATTTCATTGTCATTATTTAAAAGCTGAAAAAAAATTCGGTATTTTCTCTTTGATTCAAGAGAAATCACAGTTTGTGTAAGTTGGTATAAGTTAAAAAAAAAACCTCGAAATTATATATTTTGGGGGCTCAAAATAACTATACATTTTCATTACAGTGGATGGTTATCTTATCACTTAACACCACTGCTGAACATTTCATATGAGGTGAGGTTTTATTATTTTTGTTTAATTTTTTTTTAATGTTAGAATCTCAACCACTGGACCATCAGGGGAGTCCCCTATTTTTAATACATTTTTAATAGAATAAACTAAAAATTAAGGTAGTATTTATTTGCAGTCTTACTAAATCAAATACTTTGTGCTATATTTTCAAAATAGATGATTAGATTTTTAAAAGTGAAATACATAATCATTAAATAAACATCCCTTCCATTATATAATTATTTAGTACCTCCTTCTCTATCAAGAATGTGATTAAGAACATCATCATCTCCCACAAATTGAACTTTCAGCATCTTGTCTGCCTTTAATTCCAGCGTGCTCATCACTGCTAACCTAAACAGAAGCAATAAAGTACTCAAAAGTGATGAAAAATTCATATCAACAGTCAAACATTCACATAATGAATCTATATATTTGCATAATATTTTTAAAAGTCTAAGTATGAAGGACACATTATTCATTATTGTATCAACATTATGTTTTTCATAATAAGTAACTCAATTCTTTATCTGAAAAATGGAAGAGATGACAAAGTGCCTGAGATTAGGAAAAAGCCAAGCCCAATCAAGGCAACTGAAATATGATGACAGGAAAACAATTCTGTGGGTAAAAAAACTCAAACCAATTTATAGGATAACATTAATTAGAAGGGGGAGATTAATACATGAGCTTAGAAAAAGAGCAGCCAAATAAGGAATGATAGTTTGGTGGATTTTAGGGGAAGCCTGTGTACATCACTGTGTCCAAACCTGGATCAAATAATCCTCAAGGACCTCCCTTTACTATTAAATTGCATGTTCCCCAAACAACTTTATAATTATGAATATGGCTTTCTAGGTATCTTGGTAACTAAATAGTAAACATGAATCCTTCCAATACTTTATAGTCAGTTCTTCACTAAATAAATTTCAGAGTTTGGCAGGCAAAAGTTTGATCAACTCTTGCTTCGTTGACAAAATCTAGTTTCAGAACTTAAAATGCTACTTATTGCCTGAAACAAATTAATAACTCCACCTAGCTGCAGTTAATCAGCAGTTTACTCAAAAAAAGACTTTTTTCCCTCTTGTCTCTGATAAATCCTATTTATATGCTTTTCCCTGACAAGAGGATCACACTGCTGTGTCCCCCATGAGTCAGTTCTTTGCATGCAGATAACTGCCGTCTATGGGGTTGCACAGAGTTGGACATGACTCAAGTGACTTAGCAGCAGCAGCAACTTACTAAATATTGCCAAGTTTTCTTTTGTAACTAGCACACTTAAATGATTTTGTCTCCGTTTTCATTTACCTTTAAAGGTACTACATATTCTTCAGCTGGAAAATTCAAGTAGAGTCACCTGTTTTGGGAAAAAGACCTCAGTCAGGCCAGCAAACAGGAAAATGAGAGCAACCAAAGAAGTTCATGAGTTTTTACAAACAAGATGAATACAGGCAGATCTTACAAAGCCAAAGTTACTATGACGGCATAGTAAAGGGCAAAATGACCATTACCATTTTGGCCAGGAAGCCTCGGAGACTGAGGAGATCTAAATTGCAGGAGTAGGTGGTGGAGAGAGGCCAAAATTTTGAGAAATTACTATGTGCTAGACAAAATTTTGAATGTTCTATATGTATTCCCATTTCATCCTCATAACAATTCTATTAGGATCATACTTTGTGTACAAAGATAATAAGGTTGGAGACAGATGGGCCCCCAGGCTGGACAGCTGATATTTGTCAAATGGAGTAAAACTGAAGTTTTGTCCTAAGCCAAACAAGAACGAGACCTGATTCTCTTTCTCCATCGAAATGGAGCAAATAAACCAGCAGTGGGGAATTTGTTACAACAGAAATGGAAAATGTGATTTTTTTAATGCTGACAAACAAGGGAAACGAAGTAAACGGCTATAAAAACCCCCAAGAATAGGTCCATGGGAGTTAAGCAATCCTGGTTTTACTTCAGCTGTTTCTAATCTATAGTGCCCATAACAAGCCTTGTCCTTCACAAAGTAATTCCTTAGTTACTCTCCATGTGAATTGTATCTTGCACCTGGCCTCCCCCGCTCCCCCTGCCAACACCCTTGTAACACTCCCTTGTAGCATTCTTCAATTCAGAAAGGTCATAAGCTGATAACCTTGGAGGACCAGATCCAGTGTTGAGGCCATTTGAAACTTTGCAGAAGAAAGAAGAATGCAAGACTGCCTTAATCCTTATCACATACCCCTGACCATGAGCCCTTAAGACCTCTCCTTATTCCCCAGAGAAGGGGGTACAGTTGTTGAGATGTTTCCTCTTTGCCTGGCAAAGAAATAAAGCTATACTCTTTCATTCAAAATTCTGTCTCCGTATTTCTATTTGACATTGGTGTACAGAGAGCTAATATTTTGGCAACAATAATATTTTACCTATAATTTATATGACCATAGTAATGGTAGAGACCTAGTAAACATGGAAGAGATCAAGAAGAGACGGAAAGAATACATAGAAGAACTGTACAAAAAACATCTTAATGACCTAGATAACTACGATGATGTGATCAGCCACCCAGAGCCAGACATTCTGGAATGTGAAGTCAAGTCGGCCTTAAGAATTACTGCTGTCAATAAAGCTAATGGATGCGATGGAATTCCAGTAGAGCTATTCAAAACCCTAAAGAATGATGCTATCAAAGTGTTGTACTCAGTATGTCAGGAAATCTGTAAGACCCAGCAGTGGCCACAGGTCTGGAAAAGGTCAATCCTCATCCCAGTTCCCAAGAAGGGTAGTACTAAAGAATGTTCAAATCATCGGACAATTGCACTCATCTCCCAAGCTAGTAAAAAAAAAAACAACAAGTGCTCAGTCGTGTACGACTCTGCAACTTCATGGACTGTAGCCCACCAGGCTCCTCTGTCCATGGGATTTTTCCAGGCAAGAATACTAGAGTGGGTTGCCATTTCCTTCTCTAGGGGATCTTCTTGACTGAGGGATCAAACCCTGGTCTCTTGCATCTGCTGCATTAGCAAGTGGATACTTTACCACTAGTACCACCTGGGAAGCCCCCATGCTAGTAAGGTCATGCTTAAAATCTTGCATGCTAGGCTTCAGCATTACATGAACCAAGAACTTCCAGATGTCCAAGCTGGGTTTAAAAAAGGCAGAGGAACCAGAGATCAAACTGCCAACGGATCATAGAGAAAGCAAGAGAATTCCAGAAAAACATCTACCTCTGTTTTATTGACTATGCTAAAGCATTTGACTATGTGGATCACAACAAACTGTGGAAAGCTCTTAAAGAGACAGGAATCCCAGACCGTCTTACTTGTCTCCTGAGAAACCTGTAGCGGGTCAAGAAGCAACAGTTAGAACAGTATGGAACAACTGATTGGGTCAGGATTGAGAAAGGAATGTGACAGGGCTGTCTGCTGTCACCCTGTTTATTTAACCTATATCCTGAGCACATGTTGGGCTGGATGAGTTACAAGCTGGAATTAAGATAGGCAGGAGAAACATCAACAACTTCAGATATGTGGATGATACCACTCTAATGGCAGCAAGCAGAGAGGAACTAAAGATCCTCTTGATGAGAGTAAAGGAGAATGAAAGAGCTGCCTTAAAACTAAATATTGAAAAAAACTAAGACATAGCATCCAATCCCATTACTTCATGGCAAACAGAAGGCGAAAAGATGGAAGTAGTGACAGATTTCCTCTTCCTGGATACTAAAATTACTGCAGATGGTGACTGCAGCCATGAAATCAGAAGACAATTGCTTCTTGGCAGGAAAGCTATGACAAACCTAGACATTATGTTGAAAAGCAGAGACATTACACTGCTGACAAAGGTCTGCAGAGTCAAGGCTATGGTCTTCCCAGTAGTCACCTATGGCTGTGAGAGCTGGACTGTAAAGAAGGCAGAGTGCCAAAGAATTGATGCCTTTGAACTGTGGTGCTGGAGAAGACTTCTGAGAGTTCCTCAGATGGCAAGGAGATCAAACCAGTCAATCTTAAATACTCAATGGAAGGACTGATGCTGAAGCTCCAGTATTTTGGTCACCTGATGTGAACAGCTGACTCATTGGAAAAGTCCCTGATGCTGGGAAAGATTGAGGGCAGAAGGAGAAAAGGGCATCAGAGGATGAGATGGCTGGATGGCCTCACTGATGCAATGGACATAAACTTGGGCAAACTTCAGATGGTGAGGGACAGGGAGGCCTGGTGAGCTGCAGTCCATGGGGGTTACAAAGAGTTGGATACGACTGGGCAACTGAACAACATCAATACAGAGTTTGGCAACAATAATATTTCACCTATAATTTATACGGCCATTGCCAGTAGAACATATTCTTTTGTTCTTTGCCAACTTTCTAGTCATGATACTGCTTCTTAGTATGGGGAATTGGATGTATTAGAGAAAAAGTTTAATGCATCTATGTGACATTTATATAAAATTAAGAAATATTTTATCTGTACAAAATAGCTTTCTGAGGGGCTGTTTGTCAGGCATTGTATAAGGCACTTTTATGCACACGAGATCAGTAAATCTTCAGACTCCCTGAGGTAGTTAAAATATATATAACTCCCCCAATTTACAGATGAGTTAACTGAGGTTAAATATTAAATTACTCACTAAAATTCACACAATTAGAAAGTGTATTAGGGCCGAAACCCAAGTTTGACTAATTCCAAAGACCCAGATCATTTTATTAAATGACACACTTCTCCTGCCATTAAATACAAACCTGTTATCCTAAATGCTTGTCTTGACCTCTGGAAACTATTCACAACATGTGTAGTCATTTTTCCACACAGTGGTTCAAATATCCAAGGACTGCTACAGTTCCTCTAGGTTTCCAATTCACTAGGTTAAACATCAGAGAAGGCACTGGCGACCCACTCCAGTACTCTTGCCTGGAAACTCCCATGGACGGACGAGCCTGGTGGGCTGCAGTCCATGGGGTCGCTAGGAGTCGGACACGATTGAGCGACTTCCACTTTCAGTTTTCACTTTCATGCATTGGAGAAGGAAATGGCAACCCACTCCAGTGTTCTTGCCTGGAGAATCCCAGGGACGGGGGAGCCTGGTGGGCTGCCATCTATGGGTCGCACAGAGTGGAACACGCCTGACGTGATTTAGCAGGTTAAACATCAGTAGTTCTATCAAGCATGCTTTTAAGAATAGCATTCTGTTATTTAGTCGCTAAGTCATGTCCAACTCTTTAAGACCCCATGAACTGCAGCAAGCCAGGCTTCCCTGTCCTTCACTATCTCCTTGAGTTTGCTCAAATTCATATCCATTGAGTCAGTGATGCCACTCAACCACCTACCTATTCCTCTGTTGCCGCTCCTCCTCTTGCTCTCAGTCTTTCCCAGCACCAGAGTTTTTTCCAATGAGTTGGCTATGTTGTAAAGAGGATTTGAAGCAATGACAATAAACAATGCAATAAAACAAATGATAAACTATAAATACTAATAGGGAATCTGGATCAGGGAAAATAAAAGAAAAAGAAAGCGAGAAATTAAAACCATACAAAGAATTTTTAGCTCTGAGCTTCCTCGCAATCAAAAGGATTAAAGGTCAGTTACATAAATCTTATTAGCAAAAGTTTAGTAGTTCCTTCGGGGGGGGGGGGGAGATTTTCAACAAAAATTTAAAAACAAATATTGTAGATAACTGAACAGTCTAGTAAAGGCTATGGTTTTTCCAGTGGTCATGTATGGATGTGAGAGTTGGACTGTGAAGAAAGCTGAGCGCTGAAGAATTGATGCTTTTGAACTGTGCTGTTGGAGAAGACTCTTGAGAGCCACTTGGACTGCAAGGAGATCCAACCAGTCCATTCTGAAGGAGATCAGCCCTGGGATTTCTTTGGAAGGAATGATGCTAAAGCTGAAACTCTAGTACTTTGGCCACCTCATGCGAAGAGTTGACTCATTGGAAAAGACTCTGATGCTGGGAGGGATTGGGGGCAGGAGGAGAAGGGGATGACAGAGGATGAGATGGCTGGATGGCATCACCGACTCGATGGACATGAGTCTGAGTGAACTCCGGGAGATGGTGATGGACAGGGAGGCCTGGTGTGCTGCGATGCATGGGGTCGCAAAGAGTCGGACGTGACTGAGCGACTGAATTGAACTGAACTGATCCCAAGCAGTTTCCCTATGGTATTTTATGTAAGAATTGTCTGGGCAGAGGCAGCCTAACTCAGTCTTGTCTGTAACCAAATGCATTTATACATAATTCCCTTTTCTAGATTTTAAGGCATCTTATTATACAGGACAGAATCACAAAATTGAAATTTCTACAGAAACCTTGAAATAAACCTTTCCTTCCTTCTTCTCCACAATTTCTGAATACAAAAACAAAAAACCCCAGTACAACCGAATAACATGAAATTATCTGGTGACCATTTTCTCAAGACCCTGTCTTGATGTTTACTTTAAGTGGATTTTTTTCAAAGGAGTTAACACCAAAAGAGCATTAACAGCTTACACTCTCCATTGAGAGTAGATAAAGAGTTTGCTAAATTTTTTTTAAAACATAATCCTTTAAAAAAGTGGTTTAATTTAGTGTTATACACCAATTTTAATATCAAATAAACCTTAAATCCACACAACTGTGTAACTTAGGACAAAGTTGATTAAATGGGATTATGTGCTTGGCCTCTGAAAATGCTAGCCAAGTTCCTTATTACAGGTATTTTTACTTTAAGTTTCAACTTAACTGTGCAGATCTCTTGTACAACTCCATATCCCAAATAACATCTGATGAAAGTTCATATTTTATGGCAGGACGATTTAAACATAATTCAAATATAAAATTTTTCTTTACCTACTTGGGCCTCCTCCCTCCACTTTAATGTGTTGTGTATCTGCATTAACCAGACTTCTTTAGAAGATAACCTTCCTTCTTAGTCTTGTAAGGGGCCACAATGACCCATGACCCACTTATATGCTTTGTACATGTAGATTTGGATAGTGTAAATTGTCAATAATATGTCATTTAATTGAAGGTACAGCCCACAGTCTCAAAAACATATAACTAAAAAAAAACAAAACATCCCACATAACTGTACTTTGACCTCTAACAGAGCAGTTCTTACTGACTGATTTTCGTCAGCACATTAAAGAGAAACAGTGCTCAATAAGAGCTGAATGATGTCCATGTAATGTGCAGGGCCATCACACAAAGGTGTGGGCCCATGCTATTTTTCTTCAGATTGCAATTCAGCTAGAGGAAGGTGTAGTGGATTTCAGATGTAAAGCGAAAAGTAATGCATCAGCAACCTTTTAACTTAAAAAGCTCTACCAAAGGAGCCTGGTTTTGCAACTGCTTTACAACCCCTGGCCCAGGGTGACTGTGTTCAGTTAGGATTCATTTGGTGCTTCCAGGGTGGGATGACATCAAAGCGTTCCCACTCCAGTGGTACTTTTGGAACAAGATTCCTTCCTCTTCAGCCCTCAGTATACCTGCTCCTGTCCCAAGACACCTTACTACTTTCTTAACGGAATTTTACAGTTCTCTCTGCAAGCAGAAGGCTCCTCATGCCGGGAAACAGATATTCTGGTAACAGACATCCTCTGAACACTAGACCCATCACTGCTGGAAGAGGAACGGTCTTTAAAGAGGGAGCCTTTCACCCCAACAAGTATATACTGATTTCGCTCTGGGCCTCGCGCAGCCGAGGGTTCTCAAGCTAGCGAGGCTGGAGGCAGTCTGGGGAGCGCAGAGAGGGAGGCGCAGCCACCTCGCCCAGGGTGCTTAGGCGAAGGCTGGGGACTGGGTGCACCTGGACTCACCTCAGAAGCCCTGAGCAAAGCAGGAGAGGGAGGCAGGCTGTCCTGCCGCCCCACCACGCACCGCCAGGTCTCCACCAGGAGCGGCTGCAGCCGCCTCGTGCCAGCCGGACGTTACCCGGCTGAATGGTCGCCGCTGGGAAGAACGCTTCAGCCCTAGCAAGAATGCCAAATTCTTGTAGGCAGTGCAGGAGCAGAACCGCAGGGTCGCAGGGTCGACCAGGAGAGCTCCGGGAGCCAGAGGGGGGTGATGGGAAACTTCCCTGCGGCACACCAAATCTCCCGCCCTGCTCAGGAGGCGGAGCCCCGTGTAGCCAATAGCACGTAGAGTCGGCTGAGAGCGACCGTTCTGCTCACCAGTCAACGCCGGTCTGATGGCCTCGCCCACAAGAAAACTGAGGAAAACGAATCCCCAAGCTCTGAGTTCTGGGGTTTGCTTTTGCTCTTTCCGTTTCCGGGGAAGGGAGTAGGAAGCACTGCTTAGATTTGAGGAAATTGAGTGAGCTCTGTACAAACGCAGTCTTCAAAGTGTCATTGGTTTCTCTGGATACTTTCTTTTGAGGGAAAAGATAATGGAATGAATTTGGGTTCATTTATTTTTAAACTTAACCTCATTTGGCGTGAAGGTAGGACCCCGTGCATCTCAGGGATTTGGGGTAGGGAGGAGGGGAGCAGTGCTCTCTGGTATGAAGAGAATTAGGGCTGGGGCACTGAATGTGGAGATCGGAATCAGACTGCTGATAGGACGAAGAGAGGAGGAAAATGGAAGGAATGGACGCAGAGAGAACTAATGAGGAAAAAGGTAATGAAGAAGAAAAGGAGTGAACCTGCTGGAATAACAGTATTACCCACTAACTACAATTTCATTTGGATTCGTTCATTCATTCATTCAAAACAAAACCTGCATACCAGATAATAACGTTATACTATGCTAGCGGAGCCTGCTCTCTGTGCTCACAGTAGCCCTTATAGAAGATACTGAATATATGGGGGGAAATGCTGCGATTTTGGAAAGCCCAGTGTTTATCAAACCACTGGCAGAATTATCTAATTAAAGGAGAGAAGGATTCAGAAAAAAATTTCTTTGGAGGAAGAAATATTTAAACTGAAACCTGCGGACTGAATAGATTTAAGCCAGACAAAAGGAGGGGTAAAGTTTTCCAGGTGGAAGGCCCAAATCAACATAGTGTGTATATAAAGGGTCAAGAGGCAAGCCCCGAAGTTGAATCTGCTTTTATGAGGGCTAGTTTGGCCCTTAGGGCACTAGTCACATTTGTATTGAAAGATCATTCTGGATAAAGGTAGTAAAGAATGGAGCCAAGGGAAGGAAGAGACAGAGTTACTTCATTTTGGAAACTGTTTAGGAAATCTGATTGGGAAAGAGAAATAGTCATAGCCTGGATACCTACCTTAGTATTCCATTTTGGTTAGCAGAATTTAAGAAAACAAAAGAGAAATTAATTTTCTCTGCATTGGAATCAAAAACAGAATTTGGGGGTTGAGTTGGGAGAAGGAACATACTCAACCGTTAACATTGAAGTGCTTGAAGAGTTCTTAAAAATGTGAAGATCTGATAATACTCCTCAACTAATAAGTTATGTTTCTATGATGAAAACTTTCTCCCTCTCAAATCTTCACTGCTGCTGCTGCTGCTGCTAAGTCGCTTCAGTCGTGTCCGACTCTGTGCAACCCCATAGAGGGCAGCCCACCAGGCTCCCCCGTCCCTGGGATTCTCCAGGCAAGAACACTGGAGTGGGTTGCCATTTCCTTCTCCAATGCATGAAAGTGAAACGTGAAAATGAAGTCGCTCAGTCGTGTCCAACTCTTCGCGACCCCATGGACTGCAGCCTACCAGGCTCCTCCGTCCATGGGATTTTCTAGGCAAAAGTACTGGAGTGGGGTGCCATTGCCTTCTCTGCAAATCTTCACTAGCCTTCTGCAGACTTAGTGTGAGTGGTGGGTTTTAATTGTTTTTATGGTATATGTGTGGGAAATGGGACTTCTCAGGTGGCGTGGTTGGTAAAGAATCAGCCTGCAAATGCAGGAGATGCAAGAGACTTGGATTCATTTTTTTATTTTTTAATTTTATTTTTAAACCTCAAACACTGTATTAGTTTTGCCAAACATCAAAACGAATCCGCCACACGTATACATGTGCTCCCCATCCTGAACCCTCCTCCCTCCCCACACCATCCCTCTGGGTCATCCCAGTGCACCAGCCCCAAGCATCCAGTATCATGCATCGAACCTGGATTGGCAACTCGTTTCATACATGATATTACACGTTTCAATGCCATTCTCCCAAATCTTCCCACCCTCTCCCTCTCCCACAGAGTCCATAAGACTGTTCTATACATCAGTGTCTCTTTTGCTGTCTCGTACACAGGGTTATTGTTACCATCTTTCTAAATTCCATACATATGCGTTAGTATACTGTATTGGTGTTTTTCTTTCTGGCTTACTTCACTCTGTATAATAGGCTCCAGTTTCATCCACCTCATTAGAACTGATTCAAATGTGTTCTTTTTAATGGCTGAGTAGTACTCCATTGTGTATATGTACCACAGCTTTCTTATCCATTCATCTGCTGATGGACATCTAGGTTGCTTCCATGTCCTGGCTATTATAAACAGTGCTGCGATGAACATTGGGGTACACGTGTCTCTTTCCCTTCTGGTTTCCTCAGTGTGTATGCCCAGCAGTGGGATTGCTGAATCATAAGGCAGTTCTATTTTCAGATTTTTAAGGAATCTCCACACTGTTCTCCATAGTGGCTGTACTAGTTTGCATTCCCACCAACAGTGTAAGAGGGTTCCTTTTTCTCCACACCCTCTCCAGCATTTATTGCTTGTAGACTTTTGGATCGCAGCCATTATGACTGGTGAGACTTGGATTCAATCCTTGGGTCAGGAAGATCTGGAGTAGGAAACGGCATCCCACTCCAGTATTCTTGCTTGGGAAAATCTCATGGACAGAAGAGCCTGGTTGGCTACAGTCCACACATCACAGAGTCGGACATGACTGAGCACACTCACACGCATATGTGGGAAAGGGAAGAAGCTGAGTTTCCCTTCTAGATTGGTACTGGGATAGATAAAAACAAAGGGTCATACCATTCAGAATGGAGATCTAGATGTCAGGAGTGGCAGGAAGTTGAAGATAGAGATGATTATAAAATGCAATTTCCTCATGTACTCCACACACAGTTTGGGTAGAACATTAGACTCTTCCAAGAGGAAGATAAGACCAAGCCAATTTTGAATACATCTTAAGTGGGTAGAGATGCCAGCAGCTAATTGGGTTATAGTTTGAAATGTATGGCCAGGTTTTAAAAGTCTCTGAATTTAAAAATCTTTAGAATTTGACTAAAGAATCTGCCTGCAATGCAGGAGACCCAAGTTCGACCCCTGGGTTGAGAAGATCCCCTGGAGAAGGAAATGGTAACCCACTCCAGTAATCTTCTCTGGAGAATTCCATGGACAGGGCAGCTTGGCTGGCTATAATCCTTTGGGTTGCAAAAAGTTGGATACGACTGAGCGACTAACACTTTCACTCTTCAGAATTTGATTAAAGATGTCGAATTGAATACTGTCTTGAAATGCCACTAAAAAAAACAGAGTCAAAGGAAAATTTTAAATATAAACATACAAACAGGAAAAGAAGTTAAATAATTTAATAAAAGTTTGGAAGATGTATAGTGATCAGGCAAAGCAGAGTAAGCTGAAATGCGGGCCAGGAAAGGATGATGACAGTGTCTATTCCTGTCATAGAACTCCAGTTAGTCTCAGCAATTAGTCTGTCAGTTCAGTTCAGTTCAGTCGATCAATCATGTCCGACTCTGCGACCCCATGAATTGCAACACGCCAGGCCTCCCTGTCCATCACCAACTCCCGGAGTTCACTCAGACTCATGTCCATCGAGTCAGTGATGCTATCCAGCCATCTCCTTTGTCGTCCCCTTCTCCTCCTGCCCCCAATCCCTCCCAGCATCAGAGTCTTTTCCAATGAGTCAACTCTTTGCATGAGGTGGCCAAAGTACTGGAGTTTCAGCTTTAGCATCATTCCCTCCAAAGAAATCCCAGGGCTGAACTCCTTCAGAATGGACTGGTTATAGGAACCTCTAAAGTCAGAAGAGCAGACTGGAACTGAGAGCCAGAGGACTGGTCAAAGTCTGAAACAAGGACCAATTAGATCCTAGATCTCTTGTCATACTGAGCATAATAGCAGGAGTTTACAAGGTGAACCAGAGGATCTGGACTCAACAGAGTAGAAATGAGAAGGCATACTGAATTTGGAAGGTGTAACTGGACAGATTATGTGGGACACTAGGAATCTCCTTGTTTGGCTCCCAGAACACTGGCAACTGTCTTTATTTAAACATTTCTTTTTCAGAAGACTGATCAGAAAAGGAGGCCCCAATTGAAAAAGCCAGTTCATCTATTGATCCACCTTGAAACCCACCAGCTGATAATTCCTGCCCCTGCAGGCAGTTTCCAGTCAATTCTGGCTTCACCAACTTTTGAATAAAGCCTCAACTCTGAAAGAGACAAAACGAATAGACCAGGAGCAAAAAGACTATTTGGGAATCAGAAGATTTATTCCAAACTGTAATTTAAGAATACCTCAGAGACAAAGATTTTATATCTGTAAAAGAAGGAATATAAAAAGGAATGTTGGTCATCAAATTTAGATTCTAGAGAAAAAATAAAGTTTTAATTAGTATTTAGACAGCAGATTGCAGCATCAAGATGTCAGCTGCACATTTTTATTCACCAATGATCTCATTTGTCAGCACAGCAAATCAGAATGTCTTTATAAATTCCTTCCTCAGTAAGATAATGAATTTTAAAATGTGAAATTACTTTTTCAAGTTTTAATTATTTTCATATTCAAAGGTTTTTACCCAAACTATATTTTAGAAGATCAAAATATGATATAAAATGACCTAGATGCTATGCATTAAACACACACTTGATAAGGGTACAATAGGTCTAGAATGTCAATAGCAGATGCCTCAGCAAATAATTTCTACCCAGAGATTTTTAAAAATATCAATAATGCTCAGGAAACAAAAGTGATTGTCTATCTTAGAATCCAGAGAATACAGTAACCAGAAGCTATTTTATCTCTAGTATTCTCTTGAACCTGGGATAATGAGGTCTTCATAAACCACACACAAATTAACAGTGAAAGATTTGGCAGAGTAAGCTCTCCAAAATGTGTACATAGTAATTCACGTTCTGAGAAACTAAAGAATATAACCTTCAATTCAGAAAGAATTTCACAGTGTAAAATCATTATTTATAGCACTTCATAATGTCTATAGATTTCTTAAAATACTGTGATTAATCTCTTTGAATGGAACTGTTTTTTAGCTATAGGTATTTCAGAATATTGTCTGTACTCATTAATATAACCTAGCCATAAAAAATGTTTTCATTCCTAATGTGTATTAAACATTGTTCCCTAAGATAAAGTGCCAAAACTAATTGGCCCTTCATGTTTTAGAAGTCAGTATCACCCCTTTCTGATGTAACATTTGGAACAAAACTAGGGCTATTACCACAGATTACATCCAACCTATTTGAATTATGATTTAGGGCCACATTTAGATCTTTAGAGGCCCTAAACATGAAAGACTTTATTTCTACCCTCTCCCATGCAGTTAAAAATAACATTAAATTACAAATAATTGCAAATAAGTCCAACTTCCTAAGCCGCTTTTTCCCAGGGTGGTTGGGAGGAAGGAATTAAAATTTTTTAATTTTTGTATTTGGGGAGACTCCTCTTCTTTATGAATGGTCTAAACCAGCTTTTCTCAACTGAGGTTCCTCATATGAACCATAGAAAGACTTTTTTCTCGTTTCTCCAGTCACATATGCACTCTGGAGAAATAAGAATGGGATATAATTAAGGACAGTAGTCAACTAGAAACATTATATTGGATTGGCCAAGGAGTTTATTCAGGTTTTTCTGTAACGTAGAAAAACCCAAATAGACTTTTCGGCCAACCCAACGTATATAGGAGAAAAGTTAATTTATAACTATGGATATCTAGGGTATGAGGACTTGATTCTTTCAAGGGTTTAATTTACCTTTTAGTAATCTAGCTCTACTGAGATCCAAACTCCCCTTCCTTCCCAGCTTCCACAGGGCCCTTGGCCTCAGGCAAGTGAGAATAATAGCTGAGATCAACATTGTATGAAGCAGTATCTTGATGGTTAAGTGCACAAGTCTGTGAGCCTGAATGTCTTGAGTGTCTCTGCTCTATCACTCAGTAGCTCTGTGACCTTGTTGTTCAGTTGCTAAGTTGTGTCTGACTCTCTGCTATGCCATGAACTGCAGCAAGCCAGGCTTTCCTGTCCTTCACGGTCTCCCTGAGTTTGCTCAAACTCGTCAATTGAGTCAGTGATGCCATCAAACCATCTCTTCCTCTGCCGTCCCCTTCTCCTCTTGCCCTCAATCTTTCCCAGAATTAGGGTCTTTCCCAATGAATCAGCTCTTCACATCAGGTGGCCGAAGTATTGGATCCTCAGCATCAGTCTTTCCAATGAATATTCAGGATGGATTTTCCTTAGGATTAACTCATATGATCTTCTTGCTGTCCAAGGGACTCAAGTCTTCTCCAGCACCACAGTTTGAAAGTGTCAATTCTTCGATCTTCTTTATGTCCAACTTTCACATCCATAACCTGATTACTTGAAAAACCATAGTTTTGACTATACAGACCTTTGTCAGCAAAGTGACTTTTTTTTTTTTTTTTGGCTTTTGCTTTTCAATATGCTGTCTTGGTCTGTCATAGCTTTTCTTCCAAGGAGCAAGTCTTTTAATTTCATCGCTGCAGTCACCATCCACAGTGATTTTGGAGCCCAAGAAAATGAAATCTGACACTGTTTCTACTTTTTCCCAATCGACTTGCCATGAAGTAATGGGACCAGTTGCCATGATCTTTGTTTTTTGAATTTTTTTTTTAAATTAATTGGAGGCTAATTACTTGGTTTTTGCCATACATTGACATGAATCAGCCGTTTTAAGCCAGCTTTTTTCACTCTCCTCTTTCACCTTCAAGAGGCTCTTTAGTTCCTCTTCACTTTCTGCGATTAAAGTGGTATCATCTGTATATCTGAGGTTGTTGATACTTCAGATGAAATTTCCTTTTTACAAAGGAAAAGTAATAGTACCTATTGGGGCTTCTCAGGTGGCTCAGTGGTTAAGAAACCGCCTGCTAGTGCAAGAGACACAGGTTCAATCTCTGGGTTGGGAAGATACCCTGGAGAAGGAAATGGCAATACACTCTCGTATTCTTGCCTGGGAAACCCCATGGACAAAGGAGCCTAGTGGACCAGAGTCCATGGGGTTGCAAAGAGTTGGACATGATTGAGTGACTACACCACCATTACCACAACAAACAATATCTATCAGACACTTGTATTAACTGAGAACTGAATAGCGGTATTTTCTGTAAAGTGTTTATAATGGTGCTTGGCACATCCTACCACTGAACAAGCATCGTTTTTAATTCATCCTTGGACCATAAAATATTGTGTCCTGGACCAGAGTTGTATTTGTGTGGAAGGATACTGCCTCCACTACCTTATTAATATTTACTATTACAGTACCTTAAAGTGACTTTCTCCTTTGTACTTTCTCTGTATTTTCTAAGGTTTTAAAAATGAACAAGTAATATTTTGATACTTAAAATTTTAAATTTTTAAATTTTTTTTCTCCAGGCCCTGCTGTGTGGTATGGAGGATCTTATTTTCCCAATCAGGGATTGAATCTGCACCTCCTGCAGTGGAAATGCAGAATCTTAACCAATGGACCACCAAGTAATACATTTTTAATGAAAGGAATACTGAAACTGTCAACTGGTAAAACTCATTCTTCCTAACTAATGGAGAACTAGAGTTGAGGGAAATAATAAGGTCTGGTGAGTTGCCTTAAACCACTCTTCTGGAACTGCTAATCTATACCAGCAATTTTGCATTAAGGCATAACAAGATATAAAAGGGAAGAGAAAGCTTTGGCTCATAAGCAAGGAATACCAGGCATGAGGAAAAAAGGTACAAGAGATTTTTCTAGAAAGTGCATGTAAAAGGAAAGGAAAAGGCAGCCTGGGGCTCAGGCCTTTGTTAAATCCATGTTCTAAGAGGTTAAAGTATCTTTAGAAAGACAATGTAGCATTGATCAAGAAGTTTAATGCTAGAGAATGAACTGCTGGTAAGAGTATGAGAAAAGCACTTTCATAATTACTGAAGAGTGTAAATGGCACTGCAATAATGGTGGCTCCTTTTGTAAGGACCCAGAAAAGAAAATTAGTTCTAATGTCTCAGTACTAGAAACAGTTGTGCTTCACCTGAGAAACTGATTTATCTTAAGGATATCTCAAAATCACATTGTTAATCTCTCTCTTTGGCTGCTTTAAAGTTCAGAGATACATATGTACCTCAACAGTAACATAAATGTATGGCACACGTTTTATGTATTAATTTCACTCCTGCCTACATGTTATTTCTTATTTTGGGTGCTATATGTAATTTTATATATTGCCTAAATTTCCTTAACAGGGTATCGTATAAATTAAAAACCTCAGACATACATGAATAAAATTGCATGCTTTGAAAAATGCAATGAAGGACCATTTTAAGCTATGAAACTTAGGTATGATATAAATTAACTCAGGAAAATCCAGTCAAAAGCCAAATAAAGCTGTATTTTATACTGTACAAAAGAAAATTTACATCCTTAATGTAACTAGATACATCTAGGGAAAAATTACACATTTCTCAAGAAACACAATATTTAACATCTTAGATATGTTTCTGCATTGCAGACTGATAATGAATTTTATACATCTTTATTTATAACTTAAAATATTTTTTCATCTCTGGCAGATATTTACAAGGTCAACAGTGACTACATTTCACATTTCAACAATCAACAGCATTAACCAGTTCAGTAAGACAGTTAAGATAATGGCTTACATGCACCAATAAATATGATCTTAAATGTGCGTTTCTTCTTCTTCAGCTCTGAAAAAAAAGTTTTCACTAGTCCTAGTTTGAAAGGACATCAGTCAATAGAGATCATATTTTCTTCCTGACTATCATATTTAAATTTTAACCAGCACTATTCTCTGAATACTTGGCAAGTTTACACCAAGCTATATAGGTTGATGCTGGTTAAGAAACAAAAACATAAGAGCTGACCTATTCAACCTGTATCCTTTTTGAAGCAAACATGTGAAAGTTGGATATTTCCTGTATACTTGTCCATTGTGACAGAGATCAGATACATGATGTTACAGTAGTAAAAAACTCTTGAGAAACTGTAGGTCAGGAGAGTCAAATTATGATGACAAAGTGGGAAAATTATCTTTGCACCATAAAAACTGTTTCACTTAACCATAAACTGAATGGAAAGCCAGTATAAGTTTTAGAATAAGAATCAAAAAACCACCACTGTAACCACTGTAAAGCAGTTAATGAACTTCTTACAAATATTTTAAAACAACACAAAGAACATTTAGTATATGTCTCAATTCAGTTTGGATGATAAAACTTAAAAAAAAACAACATAAAAACCGACGTTCATAATTGTTAGAAAGCCAATCTTTTCTAAGATAGCAGATCAACACATTCATTACTTTTTAACTTCTATCTGATATAAAAAAAATAATACATAGAGCCTGTTTGGGACATCAGGTAATATACAAATTCATATCCCCCCAAATCATTATTTAACAGTTTAAGTAAATTCTTTAGTGCTTACTGAACTATTTTAAAAATAAGTGTTTTAACTTTTCTTAACCCAATCGTGTTTTTCTGTGAAGAAAAAAAATACCCAGAGTGATCGAGTACATAAATTATGTAAACAAACATAGTGTTAGCCAATATCATACTTACTAGAAATAACTGACATTGCTCACTTAAAAATACACATTTCTATAATTTACCCTCAATTTTTTTAGGAAGTCACAATATTATACAGTATACCAATTACAGGAATTCTTTTCTCTCCCCCTTTTATTTAATACTGATGAGCAAAATCCTTAATTTGAATTAAGGAGACATGAAAATTTGCCATAAGAAATAGTATTTTGACTTGACCCTTAACTGGTACTTTTGCTGGAAGTATAAATGTTGACATTTTACCAACATGATAAGAAAACCTCAAATGGAATCTTGTCGATTCTGTATATCTGTTCCATATGGAAGAATATTTCCTCCAGGGCTAGAAATCAATCCTTCATGTTAAAAGGGGCCTCATTCCTTAACAGTTAGGTACTTCAAATTTTATATTTGGTTGATTCATTTTCTTTGGTAACTTTTGTAGTTTATGAAGGTGTGACGAGTTTCCTCTGATATCATTAACACTACACTTTTGACACTCAGATACAGCAAACCAGATTGATATGAATTCTGTAGTTGGGGATGGACTGTCCAATTAAGTTCATTTTCTTTGAAAACAGAAGACTTTCTTTACTAAACCTACCTTCAGATACACAATTCTGAAAAAAAAAAAAAAAAAGACTCATTTATACTTTAAGCTATGCCTAATTCTAATTTTGGGTGTAAAAATCTGTATTAAACAGAAGAGCATAATAGCAGACATCTGAATATGACTTAATTTGTAAACATTTTCACAAAATCCAGAAACAAAACATAGAACTTACGTACCTGTACTATGCTGCCAGTTATTTCACATCATTGTCAGCTATGTGCTAACTTCTATCCTAAACTGTTTGCTCTTCTATTTCTCATGTGACTAATGGCTAAGATTATAAACATACTGAAGAGACTGAAGTTAAATTTTGTGGTTATGTGGTCAGGTTCAGAAGCAATGTACCTACATGGGCAGGGGAAGGTTGGATGATTATATGACTCCTCTAATTCTAATGGGTTGGGATCACCACACAAATTTCTGGCACCACCAAAAATCCAACAGTTTAAGTGCACATTGGTTGACTCTACAAATAGTATTTCCTATATATGTTCAGTGCCAATATGATATACCCATTAGGTATACAATGTAGGTAATACTAAAATTTATGTCTTACATTATCAACACGACCACCTTGGCAATGGAAAGCTGTATCAATCTGGTGACTCGTTTTTTTTTTTAGCACTGTTAACAATTTTATACTGCATCCCATTTTACAATCTGGCAAATATTCTAACATTTAGAGTTTAAGCTATCAATTATTTCTAGCTGATTTTCAAACAGCTTGATTCTAAAAAGCACTTTTTTAAAAATTAAAGTATTTTTACAAATAAGTGTCTCAACCGACTTAGTGGTTTGAAACATGACAATAATCATTCAACTTGAAAGATAAAAAGTCTCAGGTTCAGACTGTTTACATAGCCATAGTATAGAAAAAATTGCTCTAAAATTGTTGTAGATTTTCTGACCACTGTCATGACTTATTAAACATTTTTAAACTAAAAAACAAGTATGTAACTGAAATACTGATTTTTAAAAAACAAAACCATAAAACTTACTTTGTAATTCCAAGATCAGAAATGGAGAGAACCTCCTTGCTAGTGTCTGTATAAATAGTGTACTACCCACTGAAGATACGTACTAATATTTTTATTTACAGATGAACATGCAGAGAATTAAATGAGACTTACTGATTGTCAACAATTAAAAGTACTCAAAAATGGACCCATATTAACTCGTCCGAGTAGGAAAAACACCCCACTTCATTAAAATAGTCACAAAAATGGTGCAAACAAAACTTAAAATGAGTTATTCTCAGTACTTCAGTAAAGCTACCAAGTGGAATTTGAGAATGTAGGTTGGAAATATTGAGCTTATATAGCTGGGACTATCGCATTTAAGACATTTTATACCATATATACACTTTAGATGACATGGGTCACCATTCTGTTATGGAACCATAAGCTTCACTATAAATCTTTTTCAATCACAGAAGGAAATAATTGCTTGTACCTATCTGGTCTGAGCACCAGGTTCAATCTCTTTACATGAGAAATTATGGAATCAAATTTATCTTTACTTTGCAATACTACACTGTGCAATACAGTTAACCTGCCACCTAGGTGACTGTGAAAGCTGGCTGATTCAAAAATTACTTAAGATAGCTAGAAACACTGATTAAAGTCATTTTCACTGGGTTTATTTTTGCATTTAAATAAATTCCCCAAAACATAATAAACTATAAAATGGCAGCATACAATTGTTAAGTGGCAGAAAACAGTAAGGCATAAATTAGAGTAAGAAAAATGTATCTGTCCTTCCCCATCTATGTTTATTACTCTACATTTTTCTCTGGATTTAATACTTTTCTTAATGTGCTATATTCACCACTACTAGACCCAAACTGTAAAGAAACTGCAGAATTGGAGAGTGTTCCATAACCACACTCACCATATGATGAGTGAAAGGAGGCAGTGGGGTGTTAATATGCATTTGACGGGAGACAGGAGTTTGACTCTGGCTCTGCTTCTAAGTTATGTGACTTTGAGCACATTACAACCTTTTTGAGCCTCAGTTTCCTCAGAATGGATATGAAGGAGTGGGTGCTGGGAGACTCCTAGATTACCTCTATGGTCTCTTTAGAACAAAAAAATTGACTTTATAATAAATAGGCACAGGAGAATCATTGGGAAGGTAAGACTAGTGGTAATGATCAGGATTTCAAATTACAATCATCATGCTCCCATGCAGCTTCTCAGAATATTTTCAAATTTAAAAATCTTACTACTAAGCTAGCTTTCACTTTACACTTGATTTGTTCTAAAATATATATGTGTTCTAGTAACATGATTTCAAATTAACATCATAGAGAAGAATTCTCAAAACTTGCAGATAATATCCTTGTATTTCTTAATTGAACCTGGCATAGATAACATCAATCAAATTGTTTTATTATAGAAAACAAGTATTTTCGCCCTAACTAGCTTGTCCATAAACTCAAGAACTTTTTTAAATGGAAGTTAGGAAGTATAAAAACAAAAAGTTGTTAAAGGATAAAGCGTGAATATTGCTGGCATATATCTGTAACAGTTGTATATCTGAAAACTATTTTACATTAAATGCAATAATGCAAATGAATATTTAAAAAATCTCTTAGAAAATGTGACTATGGTTTATGACTGACTCACTCCATTTTAACTATATCTTGCACAGGAAATCTGTTCTAAGACACCAAATGCAAAATTTGAACTAAATGAATTATTTCTTCTTTGGAGCCAAATCATACCACTTAAAAGAATGGAACACAAATGTTAGAGGGTCATGAAACATTAATGGGTATATGTATGTACAAAATATATATGAATACACATAGATATATGAAATCCTTTAAGTTGAAAGTTTTTCAAAACCAGCTTTTCAAGTGTAACATAAGATTTCTAACAAATCAGAGGGAGAGTTTATTATGTCTTTTACAGTTTTTGCTGTAATTTGGTATTATTTGGGGTTTTTTTTGTGCTATAACTATAAGCATGCTAGATTTAGGTGCCAATAAATGTACAACTTGCTAAATTAAAAACAACCCTTCAGCGTCTTAAATCAACCAGGCAGTTTTACCATAAAGTGACTGATCTCCAGCCATGGTCAAGATCTCACCTCCTGTTAAGTATAATGCTCTTTTCTTTTCATACCTGAAACTTTGCTTTCCTTATTATGTTATATACCTTTACACCTCATTTATTTGGCTGCTTTTAATTCATTTATCTGACATCCCTTAGTTAAATTAAAAGAAAAGATATCTAAAATATGTCTTTGTGATATATACATATACACACCATATATATACACACACATACACACACACATATATATACACAAATCAATAAATCTCTATTTATCAACTTTTAGCTTTTCTTCAGACTTTGGCAATGTTATAGGTAATAGTTCAGGTCCTAGTTTTCCATTTTCATATGAGCTGAAAAATATTACACACCACCAAATTCAAACAAGCATCTCACTGTTTTCATAAAGATTCTAACAGAAAGTACCTTACAAAACCCCCCAAAATAAAAACCTCTTACAATAAAAAGGAAGGGGCTGGATTTTAAGGTGTGAAAAAATGAGAAGCATTTTTCTGGTTATTTTATCAAAATCTATTGGAATTTTAATCAGTAGAGGTAATATTTCAAACTTTGTTAATTAGGAGAATACTTGCTTTCTGTAAATTCAGTATATTTTTCTTTTACAATAATAAAATAAGAATGTCTAAATGTACAAAGTATTCATCGCTCTGAATATTGTGTGGAAGAATGTATAGCAGTTCAAGTCAGGATACACTGATTTTCAAAAACCAATATATTTTCTTCTATTTCAATCAAGCATTAGAGCCTGGGACCCAGATGAGTTCATAATGAAATCTTATCCAACCAAATCAGAACTAAAAAAAAATAACTTCTAAAAAAACCAATAATGCATTTTCATAGCCTTTTAGCACAGTTACCAAATGCTACTTACATACATTCAACATCTAGCTTACTGGCATGATTTCAAAGATTTATAAAAATGAGAACTTTTGCAGATATATGATTAGAAGGTACACAAATTGCATTACATTAAACACAAAGGCAGTGTGGTCCTTGTAGGAGAAATCAAGTCAGTACCCCCTAGTAGAAATGCTCTATAAAAATGTGTCACATTGAAGCGTCAGTGTTTTCAGCCAATTATCTGTCCCTGATGTATTTCCTTGGAGTATATGACCTATCAGGACTTCAGGTTTCTTAATCCAAAATATCTGACTGAATTTAGGTACATCTAGAAAGCAGCTGAAAGGGTTTCTCCAATAGTCTGACATCATAGAAAGTGGGTTGAGAAATCCCTCTCTTTACCTGAAGACGTACTTGTTCTACTTCAGTCATTATCAGCTCACAAAGGAAAAGAAAAAGAAAAAACAATCAAAACTTCCCCTCACACAAACAATTCCACACAAGCTAAACAGAAACTGCCCCCTCCCCCCATAAAACCCCAGCACCGAAGTGTCAATCATTCCTGGGAAATAGAACAAGCCCCTTGGATTCTCTGATTTATTAGCTGTTCAAACTCAAAGGACAGAAATGACCTTATGTCCCTGTGGGGAGGAGGGAAGACATGTTAATAATGACTATAGAGCCATTGAGAAAGTGCATTATCTATTACACAATCAACTTAGAGCCCTGTCCTCCAACAGAGGTGGCCACAACTTGATTCAAATGCCTCAGTAATTGAACATTGTATCTTCGAGATAAAGGAGATGGGGGAAAAAAAGAGCCACCCTCATTTTAATGAAAAAGTGCAGCAGTCTACCACCTTTCCCCATGCTTCTCAAGAAAATGATTGCACAGACTCAGAGAAGTCCAAAGTCATAGCAGAATCTCTGAGGCACTCCTGGTTAAGAGAGAAAAAATATGATCCAGTTATCTTCATAGTTCTACAGATTATGAGAACAAACCCGTTTTTTTTTTTTTTTTTTAAAAACAAAAGCCAAAGTATCATTCATAGGGATCATATACACCATTTCCTCTAACATAACCTCAGTCTCACAGTGTTGAAATGGGACCGATCAGCCTACGATGGATTGCACATCACCCAAGGAGAAACGAAGTTGTGGAAAACGCGAACATTTTCTACTGCTTCACAAACACGTTTACAAGGAACAGGTGAAGGGACGATATAGGAAAGAGAGAAAAGAAAACCTTATTGCTGTTTCCATACAAAATACAGTATGAAGATACCTAAACTAAATCAGATCTGTTTATGATTACCAATGTTTTCACAATGTGGGATGAAGTGTCTTCTTGCACAATGAAATGTTCAGTCTAGAAGATAAGCAGAAAGATGAGAGAGGATATCAAGACTACACCTGGGATATTAGCTGCATATTGAAACTTGGGGATCGAGACTGCTTGGTTAAGGGAGCTCCTGGGCTGAGGAGCTCTTTACCTTCTGTAGCTTGACCTAGCCGGTCTTCCTGTAGACTGATAGTTGAATATCGATTAGCATTGTTAGCTGCTAAATTAGTAATACCCTCAGTGCCAACCCCAATGCTGGTACTTGCTTGACTGCCATTTACATAGTCAAATGATTTACTTGAGGAAGCACTGGCTGTCCGGATTAGATTAATGCTATTAGTTTTTGGCACCACCTGGCCAGCAGGCAGGCTCAGGTGTTTCTTCATCGGTGTCAGCTCAATTGAATCTACACTAAGATCAGTTGGTTGCTGTACATACTGCCTGCGAACTACTGAATCTCGAGGGCTCTCATTGGATTTGATGGCAGAAGTTGTTTCTTTATCCTTGGCTGAACGCCCAGTTGCTACTTTCCTTAAGCTTCCCCTCTGAGAAGAGGAGGATGGTTTGGTCCCAATTGGCTGGCTGCTGAGGGAAGCCCCTGATGAAAATCCTTCATCTGCATCATTCAGGTTTACCGACTCCTCTCCTCCATTTATACCCTCAGCACCTAAAAAACAAATCAGACAGACTCAGCAATAGCTAAATTAAATAAAAAGCAGCCGTGAATAACAACTCAACTGACCTTTTCTCCTAGGTAATGTTTGCTATAGGTCAGCAATGACCCTTGCTACAAACACTTTCCCTAAATAATTTAGGGGAAGGAGCCTCAATCTATACAGAATTCTCATGTTATTTATTCTGTTCATTTAGCTTTAATTAGGCTAGCTTATGTAAAACTATTCACAAGCAAGTCTAGCATACTATTAATATCAATATTTAGACACACAACTGTAGGTAAAATAGTGATCGTAAATCTTTATGATACACCTTGTCAATCTGAGGTGAGCACATCTGTCTAAAAAAAACAAAAATTTTCCTATCTTCCTTAACCTATCATAAAATAGGAGACCCTTCTAATTTCAGTCACCCAGAATAATGTCAAAAACCCATCCCCAAACGCCTTTTAACTACTATGAAATTTTATATTTAACAGCTAATTGCTTCTAAATAGCTTTAAAATCTTTAACATGGAACTAGTACATTTTCTAACTCTAAACTAAAAACTCTACATTGCTTCTAGTAACTTCAGTCATATTTTGTCTTATGAACATGCCTACTCACTGGTTTCCATATTTTCTTGATCAGTTAATGTGAAAATATTTGATTAACAGAGAACAAAGGTAAGAACCAACAAGGATACTGAGGAAGAATTTTTTACTATTTTATAATATAATAAATAATATATAATAATTTTATGTTATATATTTATATAATATTTTAGATTTTAAATATTGAGATATATTATTTTGGGATCACAAAATACTTATAGTATTCCATTAAGTTTCATGCAGAAACTGTAGTTAACAAAAGAATTCTTATCTTGGGATTTTGTAAGAAAAGAAGCATGTATTCAGTTTGGGTTTCCAGAAAGCCCGATTCCTTTACTGAAAGTATGATCAACACTCTCTTAGAAAATAGAACATTTGCTTCTTTCAAAAACTGACAGAAGTTTGCTACCTTTAAAATATGTTTACCAGATTGTAAGAAAGTACAGTCTAAATCTACATTCAGAAATCAATATTTTAGCTAAGGTAAACTGTTAGGACAGAAATCCAAAAAAATATCACTTTGAGATACAAATTACCTAAGTAAAATATACACAAAATACTTAAACACAATCTTTATTTAACATAGTACTTGGAAAAATATAAATATTTTCTCATATGGATTAGTTATTTCTTTCCTTCAAAAGAATGAAATAGGCTATCCTTAAAGCAAAAGGCATCTTCTTGTTATATCCAGCAGTTTAGTAATCTTTATTCATCATGCAAAGCCATATGAAAATGCAGCTGACACCACTTCTCTCAACCCCTTCCTCAAGAACAGTATATATTGTACATCAAAATAAAAACTTTAAATTATATTTATATCACATCTAAGCAATTTATTTATAATTACTATGAAGAACTGCACAATGCCCAGGAAAAGATAGTTACTGGTTCAGAATTAAGATCAGTAATATAAAACTAGAAGTGAACAGAAATATGTCATTGGCTATACATATGATTAGGGAAAGAGACTGAGAGACTTAGTGCTAGCTTCTGAATTTTGCCACATGCAGATCTGATGCCCAAGCAATATGGCCATAAAAGAGATATGACAATGTAGAAACCACCATGCAAGAGAACCTACTGATATTTTATATACTAGGAAATGCTATTTCAGTATAGTGGAACACTGAATATACTTTAATCACAAGCACGGTCCTCAGTAATAATTTTAAATACAGCTTTAAAAGTCATAAATGTTACTTAACAATCAGGATAAAAGTAGGTGATGAATTCTCCCTTCAATTCCAACACGTAATAAATACAACTTTAACTGTAAAACTATTTAAAACCATTAGAAAACATGTTTTCTTTTTTCGTTTGGTTGCACCACATGACTTGTGGGATTTTAGTTTTCTGACAACTGACTGAACCTGGGTCCTCAGCAGTTGAGAGAGCAGAGTCCTAACCACTGCAGTGCCAGGTGAATTCCCTTCTTTTTCTTTTAGAAGGTCAATTATTGATGCTAAACCAAAAGCTCCAGCAGACTTCAGAATTACCGAAACTTTTCATTAGTTTTAATAATTTCCATATTTCTGTCTAAAAAACTTCAAGGAATAAAAAGGCTATTATGTCTAATAACATTTTCCTTTCTAATTTTCTCCTTGGGTGATAATACTATTCATGAGCCAAAGATGAGACAACCAAAAAGATTTTTAATGAACTTTCCTATTTATGTTTGCTTTTCCTTAAAAATTAGCTTTTACTAATACTGATTTAAAGCTACAATTAAACTAGATTAAAAGGCGAAATAACTTGAGAAATTTCAAACACATCAATGGGACTCATTCCTTTTCTAAATGGCTAAACCCCAGCTTCACAACCTGAAATTTTATCAGTAATAGGAGATATTAAAACAGGATGTTTTAACATTTAATAGGACATTTTAAAGGAATTACTATTTTTTCCTTTTTTCAAAGTGTATGACTTATGATTAATAGGAAAAAATGATTCTACCCAATCCCATACTTAAATTTCATCAATGTTAGTGAATATTGTACTACATTTAGCATGGATACTCCAATATTCTAACAATGGCAGTAGATACACTTCAAGTGGCTCATTTAGTCATCAAGAAAGTGGAGAAACAGATGTTGATCAATTTAGGCCAACTCTGAATTTGACATCTATTCATATACTTATTTTTACGCCTTATACAAGATACAACTGACTCCCAGGGATAACATAAAGAGATATAGAAAAAATGAAAAGGAAAGGCTGTGTCCTTCACACGGTTCTCTTCATAGTACCAACTTCTTTGGATCCCTAGATCATGCACATGCAACACTGTTAAATGAAGTCAGGTCACTCTGGGCAAATGGGCAAGGGAACAGAAGGTAGATTTAGATTCTTACTGAGCATGCTCAAATTTTTAATGCACCAAAGAGCAAGAGATTTTCCTAAGGTGGAATAAATAAAAATAAGTAACCTATTTTAAAACTACTTGCTATATTTCATAAATTAGTGTACAAGTTCCACAGCAGCAATACGTTAAATAATGAAAAAACTATTAGGCCACAGTCCTCTTTTATAAAACCGATTTCTATGGCATCACATGTTAAACAGCAAATAAATACTTTCCTATCAGAGAGAAGTGTTCTTTTATAGATAATGGTTGTGGCTGTGGTGGTGGTGGAGGGGTAAAAAAAAATTCTCATTTGAGATACCCATACTGTATAAACAAGGATCTACTAGGATTTATGACTTCTAAATAATACATTTCACTTCTGTTTGGGAGCTATATAAGATAATCATTATTTACAATAAATGATAAAAAGGTAGTGTGCACCAGGAGAGTACATTTATAGAGGAAAGATGTCAGTAGTTCAGACCCAGGCAACTTGATTTGAAGATTATAAGAAGCCAATCAATACTGGTTTATTCTGTCAAAGAGATAAGAAGTTTTTGTTAATTGGCCACCCTGGGACTAGAGACAAATCAGCCAGCTCCATTTCAGTCCCATTTCTCAAAGATAATGTACTAAAGCTTTAAAACTCTCCTCACCTATTTTCCAAATAATACATTATCAACTAAATGAAATTGATACACATTGAATAATAAGGCTCAGGTCCATTGGGTGCATTTTTCCTTTCCTGATGTTAGAATAAACATGCTCAGTAATGAAGAAATCCCAAGCATTTGCAGACCTTTTGGAGATAGGCCTCTCCCTTGTTAGTAGCCATGCCAAGCTGCTCTTTAATACACAGGGATGCAGACTCCAGGCCAGCACAAATGGTAACTAAAGATTGTACCTGACCTGGTGCTAGCATATAGGGGGGGTGCGCTTTGCAAGGAGAGTCTAATACACCCTGGGGTAGTGGAAACACACACTAGAATGGAAAGATGTTCTGCTTGGGGACAGAGAGCCAGGATCCTTCTCCAGCAACTGCCTCACTGACTTCTGCCTCCTCATCTCTGTCCTACCCTCTGTTGTGGCTGCTGCTGAGTTGGGCTCCGGTGAGCCGTGCTCAGGAGTCCTGTGCACCAGCACCTCCCCCTCTTGCACACGTTTGATCCCTAGGTCAGTGGAGCCGTGTTGGATCGGGGAGCCAGGAATACTCGAGTCAGCCTCGTTTGAGAAGTCAAAGCCATCTGGGATTCAACATATAAAATTTTAGTGCTTTTTTGCTGCTCTATTCTTTTCTGAGCATTTTGACCCAGGCAGATAAGAGAATGTATATATGGATATGACATAAACACAAACATTATTTATATAGTTACATGTGTGTGCACAGCATGCACACACATAAGGCAGCAGATGAACAATGTGAGGTTTGCAAATGAATAGGAGAAAAAAATAGAGATCATTAAAATGGCAATTAATCTCTCTTAGGCAAGACAGCTTGACTATTCAAGTAGCATATGCCTATGAAATACTGCTGGACTCAGCACTTACAAGACAAGGAAAAGAAAGATAAAAATCAGTTATTTTATGTATAGCTTGTATTATACCATTAGTTTGGCCAGTTATATAATTTTCTCCCACACTGCTCATACAGGTACCTTTTTTCGGAAACAGGCTTAAAGAAATTTCTTTTCTATTGTTATTACTAGTTAAAAAAATTAACTTGATCTTATTTTCTGTTTCAACATTCAGAGAGCAGTTTAAATAACATCTTTCTACTTTATAAAATATATATACATATTTATATTAAAATGAATTCAGGTATACAAACCACATTTCTAGTGCTATTTTTAACAACTAAACAATTTTACTTTAACTACAAGAGTACTATAATATCATGTGTAAATATAGTCTGTAAAAACAGTGATAAATTTACTTTAACCCATGAGTGGGCTATAGGGATTTTATATTCACCTTCTCTCCTCCATCTATGGCGACGGATTGAAGCTGTTGTAATCGCACTCCGAGAAATCCTCGGCACTGTTGGAGTGACTTCAACTTTAAGTACTTTCTGGCCTTCTTGTGAAGAATCAGGAGCATCAAATGGTAATGAATTTTTCATGGCATTGGCAACCTAAAATGATAAGTCTATATGTACTTACATCCAATATGCAATTTATGCTTACTGTACATTTCATGTTTCCATACTTTCTTGAATATGTATTTAAAAGTTGCTCTACAAAATAGAAAAGTATAATGTGTCAGAAATGTTTATATTTCCACTGGTCTGTATTCTTTTAGGTAGGCTTCTAAGATGAGAATTCATTTAAAAATATGAGTCACACACCCTCATGGACTCTCTGAAGTTGCTGGCTTTCAAGGAGAAAATAGATTCCAAAGAGTTTTAAACATCTGAACCCTGATACAAGAAAATTTGGAGTAAGTTTCTTTCTGATTCTTCAGATGATAAATAACATGCAAAATTTAATTTATAATTAAAAAAATTAACTTTGTTTTCATGAGGAGACATCTTTCCTAAACCTGTCTGGCACTTTGTTCCATCAAGTTCTGCCCTCTGTGGAGGAGAGTGAGGTATCTGGCTGGAAAGTAATAGCCATTGGCTGCTTCATGTTTTCTGACTGAGTAGTGCTGACCTAGCAAAGATCTTGAGCTAGAGGACCATCTTTCTCCCTCACTCTCCACTTGGACAGGACAAGTGAAATGGGGCAAGCTGGATACCTCTGCCTGCTCTGCCAACTCAAACCTTCTCTCCCAACTCAAATCTTCGCTCCAGTGGGCTGTTTCAACATCTTAACTAAAGGGTAGGGAGTGAAGTCTTTCAATCTAACCTTAATCAGCAATAAAAATGGTACTTGTTTTTCTGTCTACCAACTATTTTATCTATTTATCATCTGGCTCTATTTTTGAATAGAAAAAAGGAATGTCATTTACTGGGTCCCTTGGAGACCCATAGCAATAAAGGATTATTCTAGAACTATAGATTATGAATCTCTTTACCTATATTGCCTTGGAAATGCCACTTCTACTTAATTTATAAGACAGGGATGAAATTATAAATTTAAAGAGTCTCGCAAATGCAAGGTGTTATTATCAAGATGTAATTTTTTTATCGTCTTGTCCACTTGTTTTTTGGTTTTGGTCACACTGTGCAGCTTGTGGGATCCTGGTTCCCCAACCAGGGATGGAACTCTTGCCCTTGGCAGGGAGAGAGCAGAGCCCTAACTAATACTGTCAGGGAATTCCCTATGCAATCTTTTTTTTTTTTTACAGTAAACTTTAGGGTAAAATTAGGGATGCTGACATGAGGAAAAAAGAAAATTCAAATATGAAAGAATTATATAAATGTCACTTCAATAAATTTATATTTAAACTATAAAAAAGACATGAAAAAATTACTCAAAAATTATACTCTTAAATTGTTGCAAGTAAAAATACATAAATAATTTAAAAAATACAACTATTTAAAAAAATATACAATTCTAAAAATACTAGAAAAAATTTAGAAAATACAGAAAATTGCAAAGAAATAAAAACTATCCAGCTGAATCACCTAGAGAACTATTAACATTTGTTATGTTTCCTTTGTCCTGTCTAGATTAAAAAAAAATAGCTATATACTACTTTACCACTAACACAGCTAGCATGTTTCCTTGATATTAATTTTCAAATAAATAATTTCATCAAGTAAATAACTTAATGATTCTCTGTTGTAAAATAATGCTTAGAGTTCAGATTCCTTTGCATTTAAAACAAACCTTGATCTAGTGTTCACAATACATAAAAAAAATTTTTAAGTAGTTTCTTGGGAAATGTTGGTAAAGATGGGATAGTAGCTCAAAGAAAACACATATACATTACCAAAAGGATGTGCAGAGTTATGCCATACTGTTACTGGTAACAATAAAAAATGCCTCCCTCACCCTACTACTGGACGTTCAAATTTAGTTTTTGATTGATCATCTTACCTTTTGGAGATATAGTTATTTTTGGAAGAGTATGAAATTTTTATGTAAAACTAAATATTAACTTGCTTTTTTTGTCATGCCTGTTGATAACTAGTTCATATTAATTTTGGTTTTAGAAAACTGATGGTTTATGGACTTCCCTATAGGTCTAGAGGTTAAGACTTTGTGCTTCCACAGCAGAGGGTACAGATTTGATACCTGGTCAAGGAACTAAGATCCCACATGCCATACTGCATGGCTAAAAAATAAAACAACGTCCCCTTCCCCCCTCCAAAACAAAATAAAAAACTGATGGTTTAGAATTTAGATGTTTATGTAGTTAAAAAAAAAAAAATCAACCTTTTTTGGTGATGTGTTCAGTCACTTAAATATAGATAGCCTTTCCTTCTCCAAAAATTTGAGCAAATATTTATAGCCTCTCTTCTTTCTTTTCTTAAAGGATTTCAAGACACTTAATTCTTTAATTTATTTGAACTTTATTTTGCTATGTTGTAAAATAAGAGGATCTAAAACAATTTTGTTTCCTTTCCAACTGTTGGTATGGAATAAACCTGTTTTCCCCCTCAATGATTAGTACTGCCTCATACATTACATACTGAATTTTATACCAGTAGTACCCTTTTACGGAAAAGGCAATGGCACTCCACTCCAGTACTCTTGCCTGGAAAATCCCATGGACGGAGGAGCCTGGTGCGCTGCAGTCCATGGGGTCGCTAAGAGTCAGACACGATTCAGCGACTTCACTTTCACTTTTCACTTTCATGCATTGGAGAAGGAAATGGAAACCTACTCCAGTATTCTTGCCTGGAGAATCCCAGGGACGGGGGAGCCTGGTGGGCTGCCGTCTATGGGGTCGCATAGAGTTGGACACGACTGAAGCGACTTAGTAGCAGCAGCAGCAGCAGCAGTACCCTTTTTAGGCACAGGAAAGTTTAACAAAAAGTAAACAGAATAACTTACCAATAGTGGTTGAGAAAAGAGTTCTAGTTGAGCTCTATAGATGATGTCATCAAGGACTTCCTGGCCAAGGTCCCATTGTCCATTATACCTATGGAGAAGCAGATTACAGTCTCTAGCAAATATCTCTCGTTTTCAATAACAATCTTTTTTATTGCTCCAAGTCCTATTATTTTGGTTCTGTAACAAGATTTTCACATTAATCTTTGCATCATGAATTTCTAAACTATCCCAATTTTGGTTACAAGAACAAAAAGAAAAATTTAAATATTAACATTTAAAATATTTCACAGATATCTCTTCAAAATAATTGGATTTTATCATGTGTTGATATTTGAGTTATCTATTTGAATTCATGAAAATCTGGGTTATGAACTATGTGACAGTATTTAGACTTCAGTTTAATGACTAGTTATATTTTAAAAGTAATGAAAGGGCTATGAATAACTATATGTCAACAAACTGGACAATCCAGAAAATGGATGAATTCTTAGAAACATAAAATCTACCAAGACTGAATCATGAAGAAATAAAAATCTGAACACACCCATCACTGTACCCACAGGAAATTGAATCAGTAATCAAAAACCTCCCAATAAGTAAAAGATGGTCCCAATAAGGACCAGATTGAGTAAATTCTACCAAACATTTAAAGAAATAGTATCAATCCTTAAATTCTTCCAATAGTGAACACTTCCACAGTCATATCATGAGGTCAGCATCCCCCTCATACAAAAACCAAACAAGGACACTATAAGAAAAGAAAATTACAAGCCAATATACCTCTGAGAAACATAGCATAAATGCAAAAATCCATGGCAAAATATTAGCAAACTATATTCAACAACTGATCACACACCACGATCAAGTGGGATTTATCTTGGGATGCAAGGATGGTTCAACATCTACAATTTAATCAACTGTGATACACTATATTAACAAAATGAAGGATAAATCCATCATAATAGCAGATGTAGAAGAAGCACTTGACAAAATTAAAAACCCATTCATGATTTAAAAAACCTCTCAAAAAAGTGGGTACGGAGTAGATGTACTACAGTATAATAAAGGCTGCATATGACAAGCTCATAGTCAATAACTACTCAACAGTGACAAATGATTAAGAACAAGATCTCTCTAAGATCAAGAATAAGTCAAGGATGCCCACTCTTGCCACTTTTATCCAACACAGAGCTGAAGTTCAAGCAAATAAAAAATAAAAGAAGTAAAATTGTCTCTGTTTGCAGAAGACATAATATATAGACAGTTTACCCGTGAACAACATAGATTCGAACTGCATGAGATCACTTATATGTGAATTCTTTTCAATAAGAACCAACTACTGTAATACACAATCTGTGGTTGATTGAAGCCATGGATATGGAAGGCTGACTATAAAGTTATACTCAGATTTTCAACTCTGCAAATGGCACCCAAACCCACTCATTGTTCAAGAGTCAACTGTAGAAAACTCTAAAGAATACACCAAAAAAACTGTTAGAATAAACAAATTTAGTAAAGTTATAGGTATAAAAACAATATATAAAAAGCTACTGCATTTCTATGCATTAACAACAAACTATCAGAAAGGGAAATTAAGAAAATCATCCCACTAAGTCAAGTCAAGTTGCTCAGTCACATTTGACTCTTTGCAACCCCATGGACTAGACAGTCCATGGAATTCTCCAGGCCAGAATACTGGAGTGGGTAGCCTGTCCCTTCTCCAGCGGATCTTCCCAACCCAGGAATTGAACCAGGGTCTCCTGCATTGCAGGCGGATTCTTTACCAATTGATTCTTTACCAACTATCAGGGAAGCTACTAGTAACCAACTATCAGAAAGAGAAATTAAGAAAACCATACAGGTCAATACAAAAAACCAAGTAATCCAATTAAAAATAGGCAGAGAATTGAATAGACTTTTTCCCAAAGAAGACAGACAAATGGCCAACAGGTACCTAAAAAAGGGCTCTACATCACTAATCACTAGGGAAATGCAAATTAGTATCATCTCACATCTATGAGAAAGGTTAGTATCAAAAAGACAAAAAATAACAAATGTTGACAAGGACGTGCAGAAAAGGTAACTCTGTGCTTTACTGGTAGAAATGTAAATTGGTGGAACAACTATGGAAAACAATATGGAGATTCCTAAAAAAATTAAAAATAGAACTACCATATGATCCAGCAATTCCACTTCTATTACGCATTGGAAGGAAACTTAATCACTATCTCAAAAAGATATCTTGTACCCCTATGTTCATTGGAGCATTATGTACAATAGCCAAGACATGGAAACAATCTAATAGTAAATTAACAGATAAAAGGATAAAAAAAATATGGCATATATGTGTATGTAAGTATGTATAAGGATTGCCAGAAGAAATATCAACAACCTCAGATATGCAGATGATACCACTTTAATGGCAGAAAATGACGAGGAACTAAGTGCCTTTTGATGAAAGTGAAAGAGGAGAGTGAAAAGGCTGGCTTACATTTCAACATTCAAAAAACTAAGATCAGGGTATCTGGTCCTATCATTTCATGGCAAATAGATAGGGACAATGTAGAAACAATGTCAGATTTCATTTTCCAGGGCTCCAAAATCACTGTGGATGGTGACTGCAGCCACAAAATTAGAAGATGCTTTGCTCCTTGGAAGAATAGCTATGACAAACCTCAACAGTGTATTAAAAAGCAGAGACATCACTTTGCTAACAAAGGTCTGTATAGTCAAAGCCATGGTTTTTCCAATAGTCATGTATGGATGTGAGAGTTGGACCATAAAGAAAACTGAACACTGAAGAACTGACACTTTTGAACTGTGGTGCCAGAGAGCTCTTCAGAGTCCCCTGGACAGCAAGAAGATAGAACCAGTCAATCCTAAAGGAAATCAACCCTGAATATTTATTGGAAGGACTGATTATGAAGCTGAAGCTCCAATACTCTGGCCACCTGATGCGAAGAGCTGACTCACTGGCAAAGACCCTGATGCTGGGGAAAATTGAGGGCAAGAGGAGAAGAGGGTAACAGAGGATGAGATGGTTGGATGGCATCACTGACTCAACGGACACGAGTTTGAGCAAACTCAGGGAGATAGCTATCAACAGAGAAGCCTGACGTGCTGCAGTTCATGGAGTTGCAAAGAGTCAGACATGACTGAGCAACTGAACAACAAATATGTATCAGACAAACACACAGATGAACAGATAAAGAAAATAAGGTGTGTGTGTACACATAAGTGTATACATATTTATTATACACACACATATTATATATACAATTACATACACACAATAGAATATTATTCATTTAAAAGAAGGAAGAAATCCTAGGACCTAAGACTCTACACTTCCAATGCAGGGGGCATGGATTTGATCCCTGGTTGGGGAACTCCCGCATGCCACATGGTCAAAAAAAAAAAAAAGGGAAATCCTGCCATTTGTGACAACATGGATGGATCTTGAGGGCATCATGCTAAATTAAATAAGTCAGACAAAGACAAATGCTGTATAATCTCACATACATGTGGAATCTAAAACAAAACAAAACAAAAAGAGTAACTGAACTCATAGATACAGAAAGACTGGTGGTTGCCAGAGGCTGGCCAAAAGGGTATAAAAGGGTTGGTTCAAAAGGTACAAACTTCTAGTTATAAGATAAAATCCTGGGTATATGTTGTACACCATGCTAACTATAATTAACAATACAGTACTGAATATTAAAAAGTTGTTGAGAGAGCAGATATAAAAAGTATAATTCATTTAAAAATACTAAAAGAAATTCATATTAGAAAAATAAGATAATGGGTCCATCATGGAACAAAATATTCCATGTTGTGAGACCAATAAGGAAAAAGGGAAATATTAAGTTTTCAAAGACTATGAAGAATCCACACAATTTCACAGTACACCTACTTACATGGCATAATAAACTCCTGTGAGAAGCTGCACCATAAATTCGGGATCCAACACTATTCGACCACAGAGTTCTTTCCACTGTTTTTCGTGTTGCCGTGGAAACCCACTCACACAAACCCTAGGAAAATACATTACTTAAGTGTGATTTGCTGATTCATTAAATAAAATATTTTTGTGTTTATAAGTTCACATATTCAACACTTACTGAAATATTTTTTAAGTACTTGTTATGTGTCAGTCACTATCATGGGTCTATGCATACAGTTGTAAATAGGTAAAAAGATAAAAAAAAAAAAATCTATGCTCTCACAAAACACACATTCTAGTGGACTATAGCAATAAAAGCAATGAAAAAGTGAAAGTTGCTCTTTGTGACCCCACGGACTATAGCCCACCAGGCTCCTCTGTTCATGGAATTCTCCAGGCAAGAATACTTGAGTGGGTAGCCATTCTCTTCACCAGGGGATCTTCCTAACCCAGGGATCAAACCTGGGTCTCCTGAATTATAGGTAGATTCTTTACTATCTGAGCCACCAGGCAAGCCCTCAAGCAACAACTTTTCTCAAATAGGTATCTCTTTCATAATTCTCCTTCTCCCTCGTCACAAAAGAAATGCGTAAGTTTCACACGTCCCAAATTTTATCAGGATGGATTAGTGGATGATACAGAACTCTCAAAACAAATTTAAAGTGTCATAAACTATCCTTTATTTTCCATCTCATTAAAATATGCTTCCAGAAAAGTTATGTTTAATAATTAGCAGAGATGTTACATACCTCTACTATTTTAATAAATTAATTTATCAGAATAACTGCAATGGTGAGTTCAGAAGAAATTTTTTAGTGTTTAGTGCATTTTGGTCTCTGGAAATATTTTTTTATTTTTAATTTACATATTTTCTTTGTGGCAGAGGTTTATAATTAGTTGATCAATAAAAGACCTTTAAGTATAACAGCACTATATTAGGATAAAATTTATGTGGATAAAGTGCAATACACATTCCATTTTAAGGAGAAAGACTATTAAAGAAAGACTATTTTTCATTTATTCCATATATGGATGATGGTATCAATTAGATCACTGTGTATTTACATTATATACATTTAAAATAGCAATTAACAATTATTTGTTTTATTATGTTAATATTTACATGCTGGAAATCATATAAAAAAGAATAAAAAATTTAAATGTTAACTTAAAAATGTATAAAGGCTATAAAGTTTTTCAAAATTCATTAGGCGACATGTGAGTAAAAGTTGAGGATGGAGATCAGCCCTGGGATTTCTTTGGAAGGAATGATGCTAAAGCTGAAACTCCAGTACTTTGGCCACCTCATGCGAAGAGTTGACTCACTGGAAAAGACTCTGATGCTGGGAGGGATTGGGGGCAAGAGGAGAAGGGGACAACAGAGGATGAGATGGCTGGATGGCATCACTGACTCGATGGACATGAGTCTGAGTGAACTCCGGGAGTTGGTGATGGACAGGGAGGCCTGGCGTGCTGCGATTCATGGGGTCGCAAAGAGTCAGACACGAATGAGCGACTGAACTGAACTGAAACTCTATCATCATTTGTTATTAAGGAACTCTGTAAGATGCCATACTAAATGTTACCAATTAGAGATATAGCAAATTTGTTTAATTGAGCCAAAAATAGTCATCTATAAATAAATTTATCTGTAGATATGCAGTAAGTGCTTAAACAATATACTCTCTTGATAAGAACACCTAGGTTAGAATAGATACATGTATATTTATGGCTGAGCTCCTTCGCCGTTCACCTGAAACTATCACATTGTCTGTTAATCAGCTATACCCCAATACAAAATAAAAAGTTTTAAAAAAACAAACAACATGTAGATTAGAGACAAGAATTCTGTTAGTCATTAATCTTGTTTTTATACACGAGTGGAAATAATACACTTTAAAATAATCTACAAATTTATAAATCAAATTAACAGCTAATTTAGACTGGCCTACCTCCAATTAGCAAAAGTGAGTTTTGTTATAAATAGGACCACAGTTTCTTCTCAGTAATACATCAGTATGAACCTGTGCAAAGCATTTGTAGTAGTGGTTGGGGGTGGGGCATGTGGGGCTGATCCTCATGATACCTTCCTGGTATTCACACCCTGTGTCATCCCCTCCTCTTGAGCATGGGTGGAACCTGTGATTTGCTTGTAACATGGCAAAGGTGATACCATTTTCATGCATACATGTACATGATTATGTGATTATATTACATAAGACTGTAGTGCATCATCTCTTATTCCTCTGCTTTGAAGAAGTGAGCTGCCATGCTGTAGGCTGCCTAAATTGGGAGGCTCACATGGCAAGGAACTGACACTGGCCTTCAGCAGACAGTCCATATGAAAATGAAGCCCTTAGTCCTACAACTACAGGAACTGAATTCTGCCAAGATAAGTGTATAATTCCTCAAATGAACCTCAGATATGATGGCAACTCCAGTGGACATCTTAACTGCAGCTTGTAATACCCTAAGCAGAAGCCCCAGCTAAGTGACACTTAGATT
This sequence comes from Bubalus bubalis, assembly GCF_019923935.1. Classification (NCBI taxonomy): domain Eukaryota; kingdom Metazoa; phylum Chordata; class Mammalia; order Artiodactyla; family Bovidae; genus Bubalus; species Bubalus bubalis. The sequence continues at coordinate 141,743,145 of NC_059158.1, forward strand.
TCTGACCCACAGAAAACTGAAATAATAAATGTATGCTATTTTAAGCAACTAAATTCATGGCAATTTGTTATGAAGCAACAGAAAAACTAACATAGCATTTAACTTTCAGGGGGTAGAGAAGGCTTACCCTTTTTATTTGTGCTTCCTCAAATAAAAATCAACTGGGCAAGATAAACTGAGTGTTCCTTCTATAATTAAAATTCCCCTCCTCTGTCTCCAAACCAATTTATATTAATTTTTTTTCAATAGCGGAAATAAAAATTTTAGCCCAGGTCTATTCATATTATTAAACATTCTGGTTTGGTAACGATTAGAATATACAAATATAAATGAGACATACACATAATTGATGCTAATCTTATCCAAAGAAGAGACAGTTATTTGTGGGATACAGAAAGGAAAAAGTTCACATTTCTTTACTTTCTCTATACAGAAGACTATTTATTCAAAGCACTCGAAGTGACTTATAAAAACTGGCATCCAGGCAGTGATCAAGTATACCAATAAACCACCTTGAACCTAAATCATCTTGGCTTAGCTTGATGCTGAGCTACAAAGTACTTCTTTAATACCGAAGTACTTTCAAGAAATCATGATGTATGAGGAATGATAGAAAATTCCTATACGAATATAAGTTTCCTGTGTTTTGTTTACTGCTGTATCACCAGGGGTTAGAACAGTGCCTACCAGCGAGAATGTGCTCAATAAAAAATGTATGAAATAATGATAAGTATTCTGCTTACCTGGAGCCCATTCGGCAAAGAGACTGGTAAGATGAAGCAGGCATATACACGATAGCAGAATTATAACATAACATGAGAAAACTCAGGACTTCAAACCTAGAAAAAAACAAAAACAAGGAGAAAAAGATTACAAATAATTATTTCTACTTACAGATTGTAGTAAATAATTTCTTTGTTGGATGGTTATAACAACAATGCCTTAATATTGATTTTCATTATTTCTCAATCAGATCATTGTAATATCCTCCTCATTAATTTCCCTATTTCCATTTGCCTTATTAAAGGTCATAGTACTTGCTGCCATCTATATTTTCTTCCTCAAAAATCCCCTATCATGCTTGAATAGATGACTCCCCTATCTGCATTACTCTACTGTTACTATTGACTGCATCGTAAAGACCAAACTCATCAAGGCATACAAGGTCCTTTAAAAATCCACCCTCAACCTACCTCTTCAACCTTATTTCCCTCCACTGTCTACCACACACACCATATTATACCAGTTTTCTTATATCATTCCATGAATAATGCCATCATCTTTCATAATATCTTGCTTTTTTTTTTTTTAACTGATATTACCCTTTCTTACTACGACACTTTTCACTTGGAAAACTCCTACTAAAAGGTTTCAAATCCTGGCTCAAATTTTAGTTTCAGACATAAAGACATTCTTAATTCTCCCAACTAAAATAAACAAAAACTGTTCACCTGTATAGCTCTAATACAGTATTTATCCCACTAAATCAGTTCTCTGTCTCTACCTCTGTTTTATCCATTCAGTAATAAGCAACTTTAGGACAGAGACCCTAATTTACTCATCTCTAACTCTAGTGTCAGACATGGTGTTTAAAACATTATTATTGCTCAATTAATTTTTATTGAAGGAATAAATGAATGCTTTCCTAATCTGTACAATCACTAACAAAGTGGCTCCTAAGCCTGAATGCACATTATAGTTATTTAAGGACATTTTGGAATAATACATTCCATGTCTCAACACAGACTGACCCAATTAGAATCTCTGAGGGCAAGACCCAGGAACACAGTACTTCTAAAAAGCTTGCCATAGGTGGTGAAGAGTATATTGAAAGTCTTTGTGCTACTTCTGAAATATTTTTTTTAAGTCAGAAATTATTTCAAAATGAAAAGTTAAAAATTGAGTTCAAAGTACGACACAGAAGCAGTTCACATCTTCAGATCCTTTCTCCTTCCCTATGCTGCTAGGTTCACTGAAGATTTATTTTCTGAAATTGAAGACTTATTTTCTGAAAGGATAAAAGAGAAATTTCTACCAGGGAACCACCAAGCACAAGTGTGGTTTGGGTTGGAGTGGGGAGGATGGGAAGATACTGAAAATAGAAAACTTACGTAAAATAGGTCTTACTGGATACTGATACCTCAAGTTTTCCTTCCCCACTTGGCCACCAGAATTCTAGCAGCCCTCTGGTTAAGAAACTAGAAGAGTTTTCTTTAGAGAATTTGACCACCCTAAGAGTAAAGACTTAAAAATATGGACTTGGGAAGTTCCCCAAATGAATGGCCCAGTGAGAAGTTGTGAAGTTCATATTCAATGAGCCCCTACCAACATGGTCATAGCTTCTCATTTTTAAAAATTCCCTGCTCTTACTCATAAGTATGGAAAAATGGATTATCAGACATCTGATGAACTTCATTAATAGGAAAATGAGGTCAAAATAAAGAAACAGGGGCAGGGGAACACAATTTTGGGGACATAATAAACATAAAAGAGAAAAAAAATAACTTTAAATAAAGACAATTATCATTAATATTCTAAAAAAAGAGATGCTGTTTCAAAAATAAAAAAACAACAAAAATCTAAATATGAACTATTTTAAAAGACCATTCAGAATGTACAAAATATGATATATTTTGTCCATATCTTTAAGTCTTTCCTCTTAGGGTGGTCAAATTCTATTCCAGATATACAAAATATGATGACAGAAATTAAAAACTCAGGAACAGAACTGGTGGATGAAGTTGAGGAAATATCATAGAAAGTGAAGCCAAAGGAAAAAGATATGGCAAATGGAAGAGGAAAGAGTACCACAACAGGAGCTCCAAATAATAAAAGCTCCACAAGAAAGACAATAAAAGACCAAATAAATAAAGGACAAATAATAAAAGACTAGATAAGATGGAGAGGCTAAACTAATTAACAAAAAATAATTAAGCAAAGTTCCCGGTCTGAAGGACATGAGTTTCCAAATCAAAAAGGCCCATGTACTGCTCAGCACAAACAGGAAATAAACCCACACCAAGAAATATCACATGGAATTTCAGAATACTAGGAACAAAGAATGAGGATCTAGGGTGCAAGAAACAGTGGATCCATACACACAGGAAAAAGACAAAGGGAATTCCCAGGGTAACAGTGAGGGGAAATACCAAGATAAGAAGTATACACCAGGCAAAGAGGGAAACACAGTCCAGATTGCAGTAAGTTGGAGCTCCTTTATCAGGAAGATAAAATTGAGAAAATAACTGGTATAAACAAAGTTTTGGAAGGCTATGTAGAAAACTGATAGAAAATTTACAGGGCTAAATTTACAAAGCACATAGTGAACAAAGAAAACAAAAGGTCAAAGATGAACTTCAAGGAAAACAAAAAGATAAGCAGGAGAGGAAAAGTAACCAGTCACAAAGCTCAGCTCTGAATAGTTCTGATGAGCAATGTTCATTCAAGGTGTTTCCCTGGTGGTCCAGTGGTTAAAGACTCCACAGTCCCAATGCAGGGGGCATGGGTTAAATCCCTGGTTGGGGAACTAAGATTCTGCATGCTGTACAGCACAGCCAAAAAAAAAAAAAAAAAAAAAAATCATTCATAATAATGAGAAATTTAAATAATGAATTCTCCAGAATTACAAAGATAACTATACTGAAAAGAAAGGACAAGAGAGCTAACAACCTAAATTTTTATCTTTCATAGAGATAAGTTATTAGATAATGCCCCAAAGTGAAAAATTTTAAAGCAGTAAATTACTACGAAGATGGTAAATATTAACAGCAAGATTTTTCAACCTCAGCACTATGGACATTTTGGCCTAGATAAGTGACTGTTGTGGGGGCCGGCCCAGGCGTGGTAGGATGCTAAACAGCACCCTGACTTTTACACTTGAGACGCTTGTAGCAGTCTTCCCTCCCACTCAGTTGTGACAATCAAACAAGTCTCCAGATGCTGACAAATGTTCACTGAAGAGGCAGAAGTGCCCTGGTTGAGAACCACTGGTTAAAAGTTGTTACATCTAGGAAAGGAGAGTGGAAGGGACAGGGAGCCAGAGACTGCAGTTTTTTGTAATAAACTCTAAAACTAATGCATGTTTAACTTGGGAAAAAAAAAAAGTGTGTATTTCTGATATAGCTGACTGTACAAAAAAGTAAAACATATAGCAAAAACAACAGCACAATGAGATACCATTTTTCATACCCACTAAGAACAGATATAATAAAAAAGATGGAAAAAAAAAAAAGAGTAGGTAAAGATGTTGAGAAACTAAACTATCATACATTGCTGGTGGGACTGCAAAATGGTACACAATTCTGGAAAACAATATGTCTCTTCTCATATCAAATGTGAACCAAAGTAATTATAGCTAACTATTAAGTGTAAATTAACAATTTTAACATCTACAGTTTTGATTATTACCGGTTTTGTGCAGTGAATGTTTCCCTCTGAGGATGAAGATCACTGTAAACAACCCTGATGAGATCATGCTGACATAATGCCCCTTCTGTCAAGGCCATGGATCCAATCGTGGAGGGCTATAAAAATAAGGTAAAGTATGAGACTGTGTCTTTAAAATAAAATAAAAATCTGTAACGTGAGAACATTTAATTCTGCTTCAACAAAAGGCAGTTTCAGACCATTTCTTCTTCTCTTTCAAAACCTCTTCAATTTTTCAATTATATATGTTCTATAGCTCCTTTTAAAACATATATACAATATATAAAACTAAAAATACACTGCTTTGGTTTTTGAAATATTATGGAATGAAACTATATTTAGGACACAGAATAAGAAAAGTTGCTTAAAAGAATAATAATTAATTTGTTTGTTTCCAGAACTCAGAGCACTCTTGGGGACTATACATTCAAACCCAGAGGTTTGTCTAACTTCAGGGAGGCTGGTACGCTCATTAATCTTACATTAAGAAAGCAAGGTGTAGGAGTTATAATTGTGTAATACAAACAAGAATAAATACTATGATCAAAAGTCTCTTTAACAGTGACATAATTGATTTCATGTTTCTACAGTTCAGTTTAGTTCAGTCGCTCAGTCGTGTCCAACTCTTTGCGACCCCATGAATTGCAGCACACCAGGCCTCCCTGTCCATCACCAACTCCCAGAGTTCACCCAGACTCACGTCCATCGAGTCAGTGATGCCATCCAGCCATCTCATGCTCTGTCGTCCCCTTCTCCTCCTGCCCCCAATCCCTCCCAGCATCAGTCTTTCAATTTGTAAATGTCTCACTATCCTCCATTTTATTTTATAACTTGATACACAGAACACTGTTAAAATCTAATGTTTAGAAATGTTCTATGCTAAAATCAGCCTTGGTTAAGTAAGAGGCATTCTAATGAAAAACAAAGTCCCAGGGGAATTAATTAAAAAATAAATAGCTGCATTGAGCTACGAAGCAACTGGATACTGCTTTGCTGTTAAGAAAATTGAATCTAATTTTTAGACTACTAGTGAATTAGTTAATTTAAATGCTTTCCTCACAACTTAATGCACTAAAGGGCCAACAGACAAGAAGCTTGATTCATTACATATCCTTAAAGAGAGCAGGCAGGAGTTCAGGTCAATAGGAGCCATCTACCTACATAATTATCAGTGTTCTCACAATCTTCAACCAAATAAATACTGGAAAAATCACAAGTGTAAGGTTATTGAATATCTAGAATGCATCAATCAGACTACTTTAAATGGAAATAAAATAATTACTGTGTTAATATTTTTCTAAGTAGTTATTTTCCTAAAAAATAATAAAAAATAAATCAATCTAACATAGATAATGTCTAATTAATATGGACGACTTAAAAAATTTAAAGGAACATTTCTAAAAATTCATATAATAAAAAAGACCAGCGATGATATTGGTAGAAGAATAAAAAATAAATAAACCAGAACTAGAGGAAAATTTTCCAATAATTAATTTCTATCTCTCTTGACAACAGCTCAGCTTTATATCACTAATAACAAACATCTACATTTAAAGAAACAAATCCATAAAGATGTGTTAGGAATAATTTATCTCTAGTAAGAAACTGACTTTTGCTCAATATATTGATAATTTTTAAAAATTTTACCTCTCCAATCTTACTTACCTCATGGTATATTGACGGCTTGGATAAGGAAGGGATGGTAAAAGACAGAACTTTATTGTTTCCATCTTTATCAGCAATTTCCTATGGTAGGAAAATGAAATAGTCACACAACTCTATTAAAAGAAATAATAATTGCTTTCTTAATTTAACAAATATATAATTGGCAATTGAGGAAGACTTTTAGAAAGGGTAATAAAAATATTATTACCCTTGTGTATCTTTAACCAATTAGCCAATTTGTACACTTTGGTAGTTGAAGTCCTTTGGGAGACATTGAGAGATATAATAATACAGTTTATCAAAAATACCATGACAGTAAAGATATGAAATAGGCACACATATAAATCCTCATGATAAATTTGCAGGACAGCCATGGAGATTACAAGTAATCACATCTTTTAGTAGGAACTAGCTCCAGTATTCTTGCCTGGAGAATCCCAGGGACAGAGGAGCCTAGTGGGCTGCCGTCTATGGGGTTGCACAGAGTCGGACACGACTGAAGCGACTTAGCAGCAGCAGCAGCAGAGTTTAAAAGATTAATGGAAAGATAACACAGACGATTAGCATAGCCCTGGCCCTAGGATGACATGCAAGTTTGTGAAGTGTTCCACATTTTTGGAATAGGAGAAAATATTTGCAAATGATGTTACAGATAAAATATACAAAAGCTCATACAACTCAAGAACAAAAAAACAAACAACCCAATTGAAAAAAGGGAAGACCTTAATAGACATGTCTCCAGTGAAGACATACAGATGGCCAGTAGGCACATGAAAAGATGCTGAAGGTGCAAGTGAAAGTGCAAGTCACTCAGTCATATCTGACTCTCTGTGACTCCATGGACTGCAGTCCATGGAATTCTTCAGGCCAGAATACTGGAGGGGGTAGCCTTTCCATTCTCCAGGGGATCTTCCCAACCCAGGGATCGAACCCAGGTCTCCCGCATTGCAGGCAGATTCTTTACCAGCTGAGCCACAAGGGAAGCCGAAGAATACTGGAGTGGGTAGCCTATTCCTTCTCCAGCAGATCTTCACAACCCAGGAATCAAACCAGGGTCTCCTGCATTGCAGGTGGATTCTTTACCAACTGAGCTATCAGGGAAGCCTCAACATCATTAATTTTAGAGAAACGCAAATCAAAACTACAATGAGGTACTACCTCACACCAGTCAGAATGGCCATCATTAAAAAGTCTACAAATAACAAATGCTGGAGAGGGTATGGAGAAAATGGAACCCTCCTACACTGTTGGTGGGAATGTAAGTTAGTAAAGCCACTACAGAAAATAGTATAGAGGTTCCTCAGAAAACTAAAAATAGAATTCCCATATAAAAGATTAAAATTAAAGGTCTTAGCCAAGAGAGCTACACTTATTAAAAGAAAATCTTACAATTATTCAGTAATAAATTAATGACCTGAAATAAGCTACATATTAACATAATTATATGGTACTAGTCCAAGTGATTAATCGTAAGTTCATACTTAATAGTTTTTACTGAACTACAGAAACATCCCTGTGGTTTTTAAAAAGCATTTTATCTTTCACTGAAAAAGTCATGGCATTCATTTCTACAGTCTTTGGCACCTCCAAGTCTTCTACAGGTATCAGTAAAAACCTGCCTACAGACACCAGCAATTAGAGGGGTGAAATGCCCCTCTTGCACCAATCCTTTTGTCTATTGTCTTATTTTAATCTGTTTCTTTTAAAACCATATTAGTATACATGACTGGCATAAAATCCAGAGAGAGACTACCCTTAGTAGACCTAGAAGGAAGGTGGTCAGAGAGATGAGTGGTTGTACAGCATAAAAGGAAGAAACAACACTAAAAAACAACTATCATCACCAAAACACAAACCCAAAAGAACTTTTTTCCTTGAGAACCAGTTTCTGAGTTTAACATGTCACAGGAGAGTATCAGTTGCATGTGAACAAGGGCTATACCTCTAATTTTGGCAGGAAAGTGGTTTAAAAATCCCTAGAGAAATCATTTACCCACTCTGTAGTCAAACTAGTTACCACATCTGAGCCACTGTGTCTCAGAGAAAGTCTATGCTAAGATGAATGGGCCTGATTTAAGTTAGGGGATAAAATTTTAATTTTTATCCCTAAATTTCAAATTAAGTCAAATACTTTTGATTTTTATCCATGTATATCTGTGGAGAAGGTGTTAGGCTACTGTAGCAAGGGAGAAGTGCTGGGGTGAGAAAAGAAGAAGAGAGAGAAATGAATACACGAAAGAAATCCAGAGTGGTAAGAAAAATTGAGAACCACAGAGATGAAAGAACAAAGATATTAAGGGAATTAAAAGAAGACAGAAACCTGAGGTTACATTTATGATACATAATTGAGTGTTTTTAAAATAGTACACTATTTTTAAGATACCAAAAGATAATTAAATCATAGCACCAACAAGTACTGTCAAGAACTTATTAGGCATCCCCAAATTTTTTGCTTCATTTGTTCCACCACTGAAGTTTATTATACCAAACAATACAAATAACTAACATCAATAAACATTTACTAAGTGCCTGTGCTAAGCACTAGAGACATGATGATAGATGAAACAAAATTTCCTATTTTCAAAGAAAAATCAGGCAAGGTAGCAAAGTAATTTTATACCTACACCAGCTTTTCATTAAAACACCTCACCTTTAATTATGATACCAATTCTATTACTACTACTACTTATAATAATAGTGGTAAACATTCAATAAACACCTCAGGCAACACACTGGGTACTTCTAATCACTTTTAATACTACTATCAATGTTTTATTTGTTTTACAAATGAGGCAACTGAAATCAAGGTATGAATTAACTTGCTTCAATTTAAAGTAGCCAGTAAGCGGCAGGGCCTATTTTTAAACAAAATACAAGTGACTTCAAAGGCCAGGTTTCTTCCTTCAGATTTCAGGGACGGAAATGTTCTTTAATGATTTTTAAAGAGATAATGCTTAAGAGAAATGGGCACTGGTGCAGAAGAATATTTTTTGTAGACTCAAATGTTTTGTGAGCTACTTTAGTTGAGGTACCTCTCATCTACAAACATAGTTTTATTATGCAAAGTGTTTGTTTACAGGGAATACACAGAATACTAGGATTCAAGGGGCTGGAATTTCAACACCAATGTTCTAAATGGGACACCATGGGGAAAAAAAACAACCAGAATGTTTAAGGTACCTAAGAATTCCTTAAAAGAAAACAATTTCATGAACAATACAGTATCAGATACATAATGTTTTATCAAATGATTATTAAAAATAAATTAAAATTTTTTTAATGTAAGGCATTACAAATATTAGTCAATTTAAAAATCAGAAAAATAAGCCATAAGTAATTTTATCAATTATAATAGTTTCACCTACTTTATAAAACTCATTACTAGCATATACTGAACACCTATGTACTCAATTTAATTAATTCAAATAAGTTATTCAACAGACATTTAAATTTCTTTTCCTCTAACTATTCTGTATTTCAG